>NC_091768.1:44334913-44637944 GCF_029378745.1 Bos indicus
TAGGGGCCACTTTATAAGAGGGGCAAGATTGCAGTATGGAAGGAGAAAGCACTCTATTAGGGTTGGATTGTAAAATTCCTGACTCTTCTTGTTTAGGTTGAATTCAGTTTTATTCATTCCATTTTTCCATTTGCTTCTCTAAATCTTGGAACAGTAGAGTTCTCTTGCTAATCTCATGAAATGATGAAATTTAAGAGGAATTGGTAAGGAAGAAAAGTTGGTCTGAGCTGAGAAAGAGAGAGAGGAACAAAGATAAGAATGGAAAAGTCTCCTGTCTTCTACTTAATCCTATATTGCACCCTACAGCTCAGGAGTATTCGCCATCTGAACTGATTCTACTAGGAAATTAAAGTGATTGAGCCCTGAACTGTTGCTTTAGGCATTATCTCACTGAATCCTTGCAACCACTGTTTGAACTGGATATTACTATTTTTTAAAATCTCTAATTCATAGATAAGGAAAATGAAGTGCTTGTGGCTAAAGTGGAAGATGACGCCCCCTGCTCCCCAAGGTCAGGATTTCAAGTGTTGGACTTTCCTCAAAGGATTGGGCATTTCTAGGAATCATTTGATAAGCACCATATTGTACATGAGCATTGTAACTCCTCAAACTGCCTCTGCGTTTCCCTATATGTGGATTGGGGTATCCCAGTCCTCAGGGTATCCAGGCTCTGGAATCACTGATGGTTTGGACAGTCCTGTGAAATCAGGATTTGGGTCATTTCTCTGCCTTTCCCTTGTAATGGCTCAAATCAAGCATAAGAATGAGCAATGAAGAAAAACTTTAGTTTTCCTAGGGTATTTTCTCCCTACATTCTTAAGAAACAGGCCACTGTGGGGAAATCCAGATGGGAGCTCTGTGTGTCACCAGTATCGCTCCTCTTTTCCGTGGCAGGTGACCCAAGCCATTCTGTTCCTGCCTTTAACATGCCAGCTTGACCTATGTTCCAGTGGATCCTGCAGGTTTTCAGTCAAGATTAAAGTGGTGGCCCAGTGGTAAAAAAAAAAAAAAAAAAAAGTCCTCCGCACTGCAGGACGTGGGTTTGATTCTTGGGTTGGGAAGATCCCCTGGAGGAGGAATTGGCAACCCACTTCAGCTTTCTTGCCTGGAAAATCCCATGGACAGAGGAGCCGGGCAGGCCATAGTCCATGGGTGACAGAGAGTCTGACATCACTGAGTGACTAAACGACAACAATAACAACAAAATTGTTGTCGGTGAACACAGGGAGTCTCTGGGGATAGAAACAGTCACTGCGGAAAGGAAACAGGAAATTCATGGAACAGAATGGTAAAGATCCAAGAAATGATGAGGTGACAGAGAATCCTCACTCAGGGAACTGATTCAGCCCCTGATTCCAAGCAAAATTATTAACAAGTTATTTGGAGACGAAAAAGTAATTACTGGAAACCCCGTACCAACCTTTAAGTAAAAACTGAAATTTCTCTTGAACCAGGGAGAAGTCGGTAACTACTACTGATGATTTACACAGAAGATTACCTGCCCAAGTATGCAGCTCTGCCCTAGGATATTAAAGGGGGAATTTAGGTACCTTTGATGGAGAACAAAGACCTTCTAGCAAAGTATTCCTGAGAATACATAGGTTGTTTATTTCATGCTCTTAGTCACATTTTCTAAATTCTTCACGGATTCTCCAGCGAATTCATAATGTAGTTCAAAGTGAGTGCTCATATACTCTTTTAGGTCATCTGGATGCTCACCAGTATCCTGTTTTTCTTGGGCCCATGGGAGACAATGTTTCCCAACTACTTCTGACCAATGGACCATGAGCAGAAATGATAACGTGCCATTTCTAGGCAGAGGCAGTGGGAGGCCCCTGCAACCTTTAAGCTCCAATTTTCCCTTGCCAAGCTGGCCTGGAAACCATGGGTTAAAATTATGGAGCCACAAGATGAAAGCAGCCTGATTCCTGAGTCACAAGTTAGAAGGGAGCTGACCTGGAAAGCTGCAGTTTTCATCAAGACTCTGCAAGTGAGAAGGAAAACCCTTGATATTGAGGGTGAGCCTCTTGTAACTGATAGATAGGCTCTTCCTCAGGGAAGAGGGAAGCTTTCTCTACTCCTCCATCATCCATTTTAGAATATTTTTATATTTTCAAAACTTACTTGGAAATGCCAAAATGGTGCATGCTAGTTTCTTAGTCCCTGCTGCTGCTGCTGCTAAGTCGCTTCAGTCGTGTCTGACTCGGTGCGACCCCGTAGACGGCAGCCCACCAGCTTCCCCCCTCTCTAACTAGGCTAAATCCTGAGCACCACCTCTCCTCTTTCCTGCACTTCTTTCTGCCATTGTGAAGTATGTCATTATTGTTATGTCTCAAAATGAGAATCCTGGCATCAAAGGAGCTTCCTTCCCCGTTTCTGCTTGCTAGAATAAGAGTTCATTTCATTCTTCAAAACACTCTTGGCTGAGTCATCTTATCTGACTGCCCCTTGGGTATTCTTATCTCCAAATCCCATCTTGTTGCATTCTCCCAGACTGCTTGCTACAATTGAAAGTTCGCCCCTTCCTGCTCAAGAATCCAGATTCCATTTTTTCTTTTAACTTCCTCCTGAAAATATTTTCCATAAGTAAGGGGTATAAACAAAGCCATAAATGTCCACTAATTCTAGTGGGTCTTCACCTGGGCTGGTCAGCCTGCCTGCTCCCCCTCCTGGTTGCTGACCATGTGATTGCTCTGGGGAGCCTGCCAGCATGGCTCCTGTCCCATGGCCTGACTGTTGGTGGTCTCCAGGAACCCAGACAGGGCTTGGCTCACATTGATTCACTCTTGCAGGGCTCTGCTCATTGTAGCCAGGTGATTTCCTGCAGTGTGTACATGTACAAACTGCTCTCAAGGGCAGAGTCTCTCAAGTTATCAGGGGAAATTCCTGTCAGGAAAAAATTAGGAGCATGTGCTTCTAGTGTATGCCTACTTTTTTATGGATAAAATATATGCATGTTTTGCTATATCAAGATATATATATATATTATAAAGCATATATGATATGTAACTTTTAAAGGGATGAGCTATAACTGTGATAATGTTTTATTCATAATTTTTTATTTACTTCACATAGTTCAATGATACAAAAGACATTTTTGTTTTTCCTGAGATAAATATTATTAATAATATTTTAAGTGAGAGGAGTGTCATTTAATATGCCAGATCTGACAAGACTGTTATAGTTTTTGATCTCATAATATAGATGGTGAAGAGGTCTTACTTGGAGTAGAAGTGTTGGCTTTGTAGTTTCCTGTTATTTGCTGATCCTCATATTAAGAGTATTATCTCCAACCCACAGTTACTTTAGAGTAAACTTTCTGGGCTGCCTGACTATTTTGAGGTTAGTTTAGTTAAAACTGGGCTAGATGAGCTATAAACCCACTTAACCAGGCACATGGGATCTGCAAAACATTGAAAGCCCCAGTCCCACTGTCCACCAAGGGAACCCTCTCACTTGGGACCCCTCCTGAGCAGTCACTGAGGCCTTGACCTCTTGATATATGGATAAGATAAGGAGGCCAGTGCCAACCTGTATAGTAAATGCTGGTAAAGCTATGCCAGTCCAGGTTCGATGCACGATACTGGATGCTTGGGGCTAGTGCACTGGGACGACCCAGAGGGATGGTATGGGGAGGGAGGAGGGAGGAGGGTTCAGGATGGGGAACACATGTATACCTGTGGCAGATTCATTTTGATATTTGGCAAAACTAATACAATTATGTAAAGTTTAAAAATAAAATTAAAAAAAGATTTTCTTCTTGGATTAAAAAATTATAAGTAGAGACTTGAATGCTTACTTTCCACATCCTCATGGGTCATCTTATGCACTTTGGAGACCACTGGTCTTGACACAGCTTGCTGACATATTTTAAGTCTTAATGCCTTCTAGGACTGACTCTATTCCCCTTTCTCCTGCTCTCTTCCAGTGGTTTCCCTGGAAATCCTCCTTAGGCACAGCTGTTCTCAGGAAAATGTCTACAAGAGTTATCTCAGGACCTCCCAGCCTTTCCCTTTGCTGTTCCCAGCTCTTGACTTGAAGAGTTTTTAAGTAAAATTTAATTATATGAGATTATTCCCCACTTCCCCAAGGTTAACTGTCTTGAATTTGCATTGGAAGGTGGAGAGGGAGAGTTCAGCATATATCTGGTCCTTTAAGGAACCCATCACATGCCACCCTCAGCAGCCTGAGGAGACAGGTGTAATATGAGGCCCTGAGGCCCGGAGATGGAAAGTCATTGGTCAGAATAGTAGAGCTCATAAACTGGAATTTGAGAGAACTGGAAGGAGAACTGGAATTTGAACTCTGGGTTTTTTTTGACAATGGAATCTACTTGTATTGATTCCTGTCAGGAATTTACCGAGGGGGTAAATCTATCAGGGGTTTCTCCCTAAGAATCTGCATAGAAGCTGTAGTTTCAGGAAAGTCCAGGAGCCTCAAGTCAGGAAATTATTCAGGGAAGCTCATCCATCCATCCACCCATCCATCCAACAAAAAAATACTTTACTTACTATGAGTCAGGCATTAAGGTTATAACAGGAAAGGAAACATGTAGGAAGCTGAGATACAAACAACTGAGGGCAAGGGAAGGGCTACCTGTTTGGGCAGGGGCTCTGTAACACGGGTAGACTCATAGAAGGAGCGAGATGGGCGGTCAGGAGATCAGAGCTTGGAAGCAGTATTGTTGGGTTAGTATGTGTGATTTAAGATAGAAGTTGTAGGCAGTTTTTTGGAGTTGGAGATCTAACTTAATGTCTTGCTGTTACGGGGTACACATGTAGGCCAAGGGCATCTAAGTGCTGGGTAACATCTGAAGCTATTCTTTAGTTCTTATGATCTCTCCTGCTCTTCCTCATGGCACTTCTCTTCAGCAGGGAATAAATAAAATGCTATCTAAGTATTTGCCCCGTTGAATTGATTTATATTGGTTAAAGATCTGTGCTCTGTCAGGTATGACTGTATCATTTATAGCTGATTAAAATAAGCCCCGTGAAAAAATCATAACTTTCTTTTATAACATTAGCTTTTCTCTGAAAATCAGATCAATTCACAACATTTTGTTCACTGCATCTTTGCTAGAAAGCCAATCCAAGTGAACTTGAGGCCCACCTCTCATAAATTCACTTAGAGTCCCCTAGGACCTTTTATTCTTCTTCTTCTGCAGATGTTCAGGATAGACACAGTTAGTCATCCAGATGTCTAAATCCAAGTTTTTGACAACAGCTAAAGAGCTGCTTCACAACAGTAGCAAGAAAGGGAAGGTTTCCTGTTATGGTAAATTCCCTACATACAGAGCCTTACCTGTTATATTTCCTTTTGAGTCCCTGGAGCTCAGAACAGTGCCTGACACACAGTAGATGCTCAATAAATATTTGTTGAGAAAAGTGAATAAGTGAGTTTTTTAAGATAGAGAATAATTTATTATGTTTTACTCTGTTCATTGCCATTAGTATCTTTCAGCACTTATTCTTCAAAGAAAATGTTAAGCAATAAAGAAACTGGTTAAGAAAGCTATGTACTTTAGTGCTTAAATCAGAGAAGGCAATGGCACCCCACTCCAGTGCTCTTGCCTGGAGAATCCCATGGACGGAGGAGCCTGGTGGGCTGCAGTCCATGGGGTCGCACAGAGCTGGACACGACTGAGCGACTTCACTTTCACTTTTTACTTTCATGCATTGGAGAAGGAAATGGCAACCCACTCCAGTGTTCTTGCCTGGAGAATCCCAGGGATGGGGGAGCCTGGTGGGCTGCCGTCTATGGGGTCGCACTGAGTTGGACATGACTGAAGCGACTTAGCAGCAGCAGCAGCAGTGCTTAAATTGGTTTGGGTCATAGATGAGTCCTTGAAGGCCATTATACTTTAAGGATGGCAGAGATACATGCCCAGACGAATTCTGGGGAAGTCCTTTTTTTCTGCTACAAATATTGAATTAGTTTCTTTTAAATGTTGGTGGGCAATATATTAAAGTTACTGTGTTATGAATTTTTTTTTCAACTCATTTCTTTGAGTCCATGTGTGTTTTTTAGGGATATGTAAGTCATAAGTTTCTGATTCATTTACTCTTAACATCAAAATGTGAGTTTTGAGTTTTGTGGAGCAGTCTTTGATGTCCAAGCAGGCTTATGATCCTTTTACTATACTGTTCCAGCCTCTTCCCTTCTTAGAAAAAAAAAATATATATATATACAATCATGTACCTAAGCTGGACCCCAACTCCAATATTTGAGAAGGATTTAAACTTGAGAAAATGATGCCACAGCTTGATAACTTTTCCTCCATCAACTAGTGCTACAAAACCCCAAACAGGACCAGGGAACAATGGGCTGGCTATGGCTTGGGAAGATTTTTGGCTCTTTCTTTTGAGAGAGTTCCTGGAAATTTTTTTAAAAGGAAGTGAATGTATGTGGTTTCCAGTGGATTTTAGCTGTCAGTGGGACAATCAAATATAAGTTTTTTCCCCTTGTATGTGAATATCACTAATTTTTTTTTTCAAATGAAAGCAGATAGTAACATGATACATACAGGCTTAGCACTTGCAAAATTTTAATATTTGAAGAAATGAACAGACTATGTGTATTTTTCTTTTCTTTCCCATTATCTGGGTAGAAATTTTCAGTCCTCAAGTGAACAAGTAAGATTGCTGTTGTTGTTTCGTCAATAAGTCACGTTCGACTCTTTGGTGACCCCATGGACTTTAGCCTACCAAGCTCTTCTGTCCATGGGATTTCCCAGGCAAGAATATTGGAATGGATTGCCATTTCCTTCTCCAGGGGATCTTCTCCCAACCCAATTAATATTGCTGAAGCACCTATGAATATCATATTTACTATAGATACAGAAGAAAAATATTGTAAAATAGCACGAATACATAGTTAATACAAAAATTGTGTTTCTTTTCAGAAAGCTTTTTAAAGAAAAGTTAAATCATTATCAGAATATTTTGCTATCCTGTTTTCCAAGGAAAAATAAGAAACAACAAATGAGAAACTGAGACACATCTAGAAATTGTGTTCTGGATCTCAAGGTTCTAGTACACGTGACTGATGAAGATATTATACACTTAATTTGATTGCACACAACATGTATTTAGGCCTTTATGATAATCTTTAGAACTTGGTAAACACACATTAACCCCATTTTCTGTAACAAATTAGCCTGAATGCTGAGCTGGCAAACAGCTGCCATGAGTTGCATGAGAAAAATAACTCAAGAAATGAGAAAATGTTATTGGTTCCTTAAATACTGGAGGTCAGGACTTTGAGAAGACAGGAAACAAAGTGCTTTGGGGTTTTGCCAGGAGGCCTCATCAGTTTCAGCTGTGAATAAAGGCCCTTGTCCAACCCCAGGTTTTTTTTTTTTTTTTCCTCTGCATCTCTCTGAGGGATCACGGACAGATTTCTTCTAAGGAAATCACTGGAAAGCCATCAGAAGATGACATCAACTCTAACTGTCCCACCTCATGTCATTCTGAGGGTGTTTTCTTCTCAGTTACTTGTAGTTAACGGGTCTTCCCCACCATACCATCCATTAGTTAGAACTGAGTCCGCTTTTCAGACTTAGACAGGAGAAGGGCCTGCAGGAAGATGAGTCTAGCTATACTCCCAAATCCACCACTGGTGTCTGTGACAGGAAGTGTGTCTACTTTTGTTCAAGAACCTCTCTTGAGTGGACAGCAAGATATAGAATAACTATCCCTCATCCAAAGAATCAGACATAACAAATTCAAGGGATTCAGAGGTACAAAGTCTTTTTTTCAATCAAGTAATGTCAATACTTGAAGTGAACTAGTGTCTTCTGACTGATTTAGGCAGTTGTGTATCACCATATTTTTTCTCTAGTTAGTTGCTTCAACTGAGATTTATATTCTGTCTTTGAAGCTAAAGATAGAACAACATCTCAACCAAGCAAGACTGAACAGACTGCCAAAGATGGACATCTCCATCTGTGTTCAGTGAAGACTTTTTTTCTAGCTACCTTTTCCTACCATTTCTAGATGATACCAAAATAGCTCTAATGCTATAACATGTTATTATGTCTCAATCATCCAGTCAAATTCATTGGTGGATAACTCTTAAAAATTTGGGAAAGTTACCAAAGTTTATTTACCCAGTCTTATTTGGATTCTTGCTGTAGAGAGAGCATGGAATGAAGAGACACGAATGTTCCTATTGCTAGAGTCATTTCAGAAATATAGTGCTGAGCACTTTGGGGAGTTTAATTTATAAAAAAATAGATGGATCAATATGAAAAAAAAGTAAGGAGGTCATTAACATTCAGGTACAAATTAAGAAATTATAATTTCTTGATAGAGGAGAGTTATTGGAAGAAGTGGAAGAACTTCCAGAAATGGTGAAATTCATCCTTCATCTATCCTCCCCCTCTTTCCCCATTCTGTCCCATACATAGCACCAAGTCACCAGAACTTAAGCAGAATGTGGAAAAAGTCCTTCTCTAGGCATAGTTGATCTTGCTCAGCTTTCTCCTGTATGGAGCAGCAGTGATTCATGCTTTCCTCTGCTGTCACACTGTCAGCATCTGCTAATCACAGCCCCATGATCACAGGACTTGTGCACATAAACAATTTCCAGGAGGTACAGAAGAGCCCAGGGACCTCTCAGGCATAAACACCGGTTTTTCTGTAATTCATTACATCCCCTTCTCATCATCTTGACATGTGCTCGAAATAATAGCTTTCCTTAAAATGTTTGAGCATGTCCGTGGAGTAGATCCTTTCACTGTCCTTGGTACATACATTTCTGCTTCGCTAAGTCAAGCTTTTAAATGAGAATATTTGGCTGTCTTGATGCAGCTCAGTGGTTTTGTTTCTTGAAGAATATCAAGAAGATACAGTGATGGCATTTCAAATACAAGCTAATTCCTCTTAGGCTTTGCTTGTATATGTTCTGAAGGGCTGAGAGCACTAGAGTGAGGCCCTTTAATGCTATTAGGAAGCAGATTGCATAGAGTTGGTATTTAAATTTGTATGCATTTTTTTTGCACTAGTAAGTCAGGTCATTTAACTTCCACTCTTCTTCAAACAGATGTCTTTAGCAAATTTATTTCCTTCATTCAGCCTGTTTATTCAGCCCAAGACAGGAGTCAATAACTTCTAGTTACTCTGTTAGGATTAGTTTCTGTATTTAGCAAGTATATATTTATGAAATGCCTCCTGTGCCATGGATTGCAATAGGCATTGAAGAGTTTACAGTTTCTGCTCTCATGGGAGTCTAGAGTTAAGAAGAAACATTTACCATTTGAAACCATAATTGTCTAGTGCCTACAGTCTCTGTTGAATTGTTAACAATAGAGGCTGGTAGCTTTTGTAAAGTCTCTTAATAATACTGAGCTTCGAACATAGAAGAAGAAAATATTATTTGTTCCCTGGGGTCCTCAGTGATTAGAAAATGAGAAGGTTGTATCTGTGTTGGTGCTTCTAGAGTCCAATGTTCTTAGCTCTTTAAGTTGTGTTTCAAAATTGCTAATGTCTAACATTTTAATATACATTGGTAATATACATATGTCTTCCCAGTCATCCCAACATACTTGTATAAGGATCACTATTATTCCTTTCTATAAATGAAGACACAGGCTCAGCACATTTAGTTGGTTTATCCTGAATAAGTTAACTCAGTTGGTCTGAAGTGTGTAGGGCCTCGGTTTATACCAGGGTGTATAATCTTTACTTTTTCTGCGCTAACTAATGTGGGGAGTAGTCCAGTGTAAAGACAAGGCAAATGTTTTGGTTTAGGATCATTTATGGACCTTGATTTACAAATTTAAAGAGCCTCTTGATGAAAGTGAAAGAGGAGAGTGAAAAAGTTGGCTTAAAGCTCAACATTCAGAAAACTAAGATCATGTCATCTGGTCCCATCACTTCATAGCAAATAGATGGGGAAACAATGGAAACAGTGACAGAATTTATTTTTTTGGGCTCCAAAATCACTGCAGATGGTGACTGTAGCCATGAAATTAAAAGACGCTTGTTCCTTGGAAGAAAACGTATGACCGACCTAGACAGCATATTAAAAAGCAGAGATGTTACCAACAAAGGCCTGTCTGATCAAAGCTGTGGTTTTTCTAGTAGTCATGTATGGATATGAGAATTGGACTATAAAGAAAGCTGAGCCCCAAAGAATTGATGCTTTTGAACTGTGGTGTTGGAGAAGACTCTTGAGAATCCCTTGGACAGCAAGGAGATCCAACCAGTCCATCCTAAAGGAAACCAGTCCATCCTAAAGGAAATCAGTCCTGAATATTCATTGGAAGGACTGATGCTGAAGCTGAAACTCCAGTACTTTGGCCACCTGATGCGAAGAGCTGACTCATTTGAAAAGACCCTGATACTAGGAAAGATTGAAGACAAGAGAAGGCAACAACAGAGGATGAGATGGTTGGATGGCATCACTGACTCGATGGACATGATTTGAGTAAGCTCCGGGAGTTGGTGATGGACAGGGAAGCCTGGTGTGCTGCAGTCCATGGGTCGCAAAGAGTCGGACACGACTGACTGAACTGAACTGAAGGACCTTGACGCGATTTTGACCTTGCTTCCCACATCACATACACGAATCAAACTCTGGTACATTATGTAGGAGGAGCAGCAGGCAGGAAAACTGCCAAATCATTTAACTATGATTTTAGAAGTCATTATATTTCTTAATTATGCTTTTTTTCTTCCCCCATGCTTTGGGAACTACTCATAGTCTCAACTATTCAGTGAGACAATACCGTCAAAGTCTAACTGTCATGACCAGATCATTCACACACAAAAAATATGAAAATGAGGAAATGTTGAAATGTACTAATAATTAGCAATATACAAATTTAAATAATAGAGTAATAAAAAATAAAATTCCAAAAATCAAAATAATTATCCTAATGAAATGAATCTCTTATTTTACCAGCGGCAGTTTAAATTAGGACAAATCCGTAGGAAAGTGTTTTGGCAAGACCGAAAGCCAGAAAAACGCTCTTTGACCCTGTGATCCCACTTCTGGGAATCTATCCTGAGGAGCAATCCAAAACAGGGAGAAAACTACACCCACGAAATAGCATATGTGTCTAACAATCGGGTCATGGTAAATGATATTTTATTTACTTGATAGAATGGCCATTAAAAAGACTAGTGTAGTGACAAGATAAACACCTTAGGATGCGATTACTGACAGTGCAAAATTAAAATATATACAGATTTGTCTTACAATTACAAATAGAAAAGCAGATGTACAAGGAAAAAAAAAAGAAAAGAGGAAACTTACCCTGATACTAAGTGAGGTTTAGTTAGGGTCATGGGACTTCTTGGTGGGTTTTTTTTTCTTTCTATTTTCCAAAATTTCAGTAATGTTATTTATATGACTTTTATTCAAATTCTCAATAAAAATATGTCTGATCGAGTTGTTCTCCACAGCTGTGTGGAGGCTGGCTAGGGGGGTTTGGAAGTGAGTGGGAGGAGGGGCGGAGTCAGAGCCAGTAAGTAGAACGTGCTAGCCAGGGCCCTGGCCTATCCCTCCACATAGCTGCCCACCGAGAGGGCCAGTAACAAGGGGAGTGTGTCCTGTCCAAAGCTCTGTAGAGATATTTGTCAGCAGAAACACAGACAGAGGTTCCCTTCATTTATTTGTTTCTTTACCTGAAGTACTGGAATAAGAGGATTTGTCCCACGTCCTTGCAGGGTTGTCCTCCATGCAATTGTGGGAATGCACGTGAAATTAGACTGTGCTCCCAGCTCACCATTCTTTGTTAGTTCCCATTGTCTTAAAATAATCACACTAGTAACATTTGAATCTTGGTTTCCTAATCTGAAAAATAGCAATAATAGTTTTTGTCCTGCTGACCTCACAGGATTATTGTTAGAATCAAATGAAATAATGTATGTAAATGAGTTTTGTTGCCGCTCAGTGTTATAGAAATGAAAGCAGCTATTTTTGACTGCACACCTGGTTCCCAAGATAGTGTGCACTTTGGAATAATGCCAAGGCCTAGCTTTACAAAATGGTGCGATTTTAAACTTCTGGCTTCACACTTTCTCCGTGGCAGAGAAAGACTTGCTCTGAAAAGACTTTTTCTATCTCCTGCTGGGCCAGGATAAGAAGATCCTGTTTATGTCAATGAAGTAAGTGGTTTAAGCAGAAGAGTTCACAGCCATGAAGAGAATTTGCCGTCAGGATGATGTGTCACAGTGTGAACCGTGCATCTGCAGACAATTGGGTTGATTGTGGCAGCTAACGAAGGAAATGTTTAACTCTGCCTCACGACACAGAAAGTAGCGCTGTCAGTGTGCTGGTAAAGATGGGGACAGAAAGAAGCCAGCAGTGTACCAACTTTTGAAATTCCCAAGATGTTTCTTAATCAGAAGAGCAGAATATTCAATAGAAAAAAGTTTTAAATAAATTCCATCCAGATAGATCACATTCAGCCAATTTCTCCCTTTAAAAATCAGCTCTATAATAGAAACTCTTAATATTCTTGTTATTGATGAATAGCAGGTTAGAAGGAAAAAATAAGAACAGGATTTTTTTTTTTTTAGAAAAAGCAATCTTCCCAAGACTTTGGCACCATTATCATTTGTTCTCAGGCCACAGCTTCACTACCACAGCTTATGTACATGTAGGAAAAATACTAACCTTTGAGGCTAATATTTGGTGGGTTTAAATTTGCTTATACATTTAGATAAAACTGGGAAGACAACAGTTTGTAAGTAACCATTTGATTTAATTGCTTTTGGAGAATGGCATTTAAGTCTCCTCCATCACTTATGTTCACAAGTAAGCTAGAGTGAAGGTAAAATCCTTTTATGATTTCATTTAGAAAAGAAAACAACATTCATAATAATATTTCACATGCACTAAACAGAGTGAGGTATGGAGATATATCACCTGGCGCACATATATAAAAGAATCTTTTCTGAGGGCTTTCTGAGGTGGGCTCATTCCCCATACCCTCAAATAGGACCTGCCTATTCCAGTTAGGAAGTGCTTTGGCTCTCCAGTTTTACATGAACACAGATTTCCTGAGAAGTCTGTTTAAAAATCAAACCCAGCCACAAAAGAGAAAAAAGCACTACAATTGAAAGGAGTTGGGGGAGGGAAAGGAGGAAAAAAGGAACTTAAACCAAAATTCTACTTTAACAGAACAAATAAACTTGACCAGATCTCTTTTTTTTGACAAAGTAAAAACTTAATGGAACCAGAGTCTGCAAATCACAGTCTTAGGGTAAAGGCTTGTATCAGACAGACTCAGGTGGTGTTCAAACAGCAGTCCCGTGGTCTGCCCTGTTTCCTTTTCTGTAAATTCCAAGTTAGGAAGATTAAATTGGACAATGTCTATGAAATGCCTAGAGCATCAAGTTATCTGATGTATTTTGATATGTGGATCAACATATTACAAAGAGATCATATTGAAGCAGTATAAGAGCTTCAAAATGGTTACATTCATCAACTCTGGTGAATTGGATCTATTTGGTGAACGCATTACATTTTGACAGATCCTGGGTGACTTGGCTATGACAAGAACCCTTGTAGTAAAATGCTTATAACACTTGAATTACCTCATATTTTATTGTTTCATAAATTGGAATTTTTTTGTCTCAGTAGAACAAATCTTATTTTAAACTTTAGTATTAATAGTACTTTTCATTTTATGTTTCTTCTTAGCATAATAGAATACAATTACACTATCTAATTTACTTCATGGTAGGAGGACACCCTAGGGGCACACCCCCAAGTCAATTTTATTAAGAAAAGATTTTGTTTTCATTGAAGTGTCTTATAAACAATCTCCACGCAGATGATTTTCTCTACATTCTTTGTTAGTGTCCACAACATGAAGAGTAGAATTTTTGCTTTACAAGAACTTCACTATTAGATTCATATAATTTCCCCCCAAAAAAACTCCCTTTCAAAAAAAGTTCTGTAACAAGTAATCTAAAAGTAATTTTTTTTTCTCTTCAAAGAAAATTCCCTTCAGAAAAGAAGGAAGTAAACCAACCAGGACAAAGGCAGCCAGCTGAGATTAGTGACTCAGTCTGTTCCATAAATCATAGCCCTTAAGTCAGTTTGAATGAGTGTTCGCATTAAAAAAAAACAAAACACTGCAATGGTACCTGAGGTACAGAAACAACTATGGAGGCAATTAGTTTCATAAAATAGAAAGAAATATTAAGTGTACGAACCCTAAGTTACATGCAAGTTCAGAAATACGTATGAAAACAAGGAATTGCCCAAGGACCTTTGGCGCACTAAGAAATTGTTCCCTGGATCATGGGAGAAAGCTAAATCGGTGCTTCTGATGATGCTGAAGATTGGGTGAGAATCTGAAAGCTGACTTGGACAAGTCCAAATTACAGCATAGAAAGCGTGTTTACATTGGTGCCGATGATTCCTCAAGACATTCACATCCAGTCATATGTTCTTTTATCACCACGTTCCTTAAACTTTCCTTTTGGACATACACACATGTGCGCATGCGCGCGCACACACACACACGCGCGCGTGTTAGAGCACTCTATTAGAAGTCCCTGGACAGTCTGTGGGTACAGTTTCAGAGAAGTCTTGTCGGTTTCAATCTCTGTCACGCTGTGGACAGTTTCCTGTAGATCTTCCCTACTCAGCGACCCCAGCTCTTCCCACAGCTGTCTGACTCCTCTCCGCACTCAGCCTTCCTGGAGGCATTTACCCTGTTATCTGGTGTCTTTCAGTTAAGTCGCTGCAGTATGGAAATCCTTCCCTTTCATTGCCTTTTCTGCAGATAAAGAGAAAAATATGGTAATTGCTGTTTCATTTTCAACCTTGCTATAATTTTTGGAGCAGAGCTGTTTGCCTCACTATCAAAAGCAACTGAAAACCTTCTAGTAAAAGTTCATTTGGGTCTTTTTGAACAGCATAATTTCAGTGTGTGATTTTTCCTTTCTCTTACATTGTTCCACAAGAGTTCCATTTGGAAATGCTTGTTAGTGTAAAGTTCCATCTTGACTCCCAAGCGTGCAAGCATGCAAAGCGTGCAAGTCCCTTGGTATTGGTGCCTGCCTTTTATAAGCCATGTGTCACATGGACTCTGCATAATGAATATGATATATAGGCAACATGGCAAAATATTTAAAATAAGGACTGTCCCACAAAATCCAGTATAAGTGGTTGCTTTTGTCCTGTTTAATGATATTCCATTTGGGTTATATTAAGTACATTATGAAATATGAAGCTTTCAAACTGTGAGATGGTGATGGCCAGATATTATGTAGTGCAGGGGTTGGTAAACATTTTCTGCAAAGGACAAGACAGTAAATATTTTCGGCTTTGCAGGTCATATGGTCTTTGTCAGAACTATACAGCTTGGTGGTTGTAGCTCAAAATTAGCCATAGGTGGTAAGTCAGTGAGTCAGTATAGCTCTGTTTCAATAAAACTTTTATTTTAAGGCTACTGAAATTTGAATTTCATATAATTTCTACCACGGAAATATTCTTCTTTTGATTTTTTTCCAACTGTTTTTTCCAAGTGTGAAGCCGTTTTCAGCTTGTGGGTTATATAAAAACAGTCTGTAAGCTGGATTTGGCCTGTAGATTTGCTGACTTGATAGTGAATTCATAAGTTAAGGATTTGATTCCGGAGAAGAAAGAGGTAAGATTTCATACATGTTTCTGGGCCAGGCTGACTTTCTCTCTCCAGCTACTGGCTGTTCTGAATATAGTACTCAGTTGTGTTTCGTTGTTTGTTCCTGGTGGGAGTAAGTGAGTATCTCAGGGAACAGATATAAGGAGATTTTTTTTTTTTTTTAATTTACTCCTAATAACAGAACTTTAAATCTGTGAAGAACTCAGCCCTCCTGGCTACAATTTAATATGTAAGAGTTACAGAAAAACTCAGCTTGCTAAAGTTTTAGCCTTTAAAGTTTCTCAAGATGAGGAAATAGTATAAACAGAGGGAAGTTTTTGTTCTTCTTCAAATGTTAATCTTCTGAAATGTTTGGCCCTGACTATTGCAGTAAAAGCAAAGTCATGACTCAAAAAGAAAATACTAGTGAGAAGCTATCAAGGACCAAAGCTTGTCTCACCGAATGACTCTCCAGGAATCCCCATGAAGTTTGCATCCGGGCTTCAGCACTTGCTATGGAGTAACAGTCCGTCACTCGCCATCTGATGTTTCTTTTGAATGAAATGCTGTATTTGTTTCCTTTATTATTCTTGTGTTTTTAGTTGTACAGGTGTAGTTTCATTTTTCTTCCCCTTTGCTCCCTTTCTCAATCTAAGACATCCCTAACTGGCCCCTACTCTAAGTAAAGTTCTCACTTCAGGGTTCCTTGTCTAGATCTGATGGCTTCTCTTTTCTGCAGAGTGCTGGTGTGGGAAGGTGAGGTGGAGGAAGGCATGCTCCAGTCTGGAGGAGCTGGAGTGTGGGAAGGGAGAACTATCTTCTGATAAACATTGACCCTCCATGGTATCTTTGTAGCACTGCAATTCAGTTCAGTCGCTCAGTTGTGTCCAACTCTTTGTGACCCCATGGACTGCAGCACGCCAGGCCTCCCTGTCCATTACCAACTCCCGGAGTTTACTCAAACTCATGTCCATTGAGTTGGTGATGAATAGTGATTTTTTTCAAAAAGTTTTTTTTTAAATTTTTTAAAATACTGTTATATGTGTATCTGTGGTGATGTCTGATTCACAGCTACACAGCTTTCCTAGAACCCAGTGTAGCTGGCGATCAGATTCTGTTAGAAGTTAGTCAAGTCTACAATTTCTTGGATGGTACAGTCTCTACAGGTACACAAAGGATCTCAGCAGAATCAAGAAAGTCATTAAATAAATAAATAAATAAAATTATACCGTTTGTATACCTAACTTCCTCAGGTATACGTATACATTTTGAATATTTCAAATGTATTGTTAAGTGTCAACTGATAAGGTTGTAAAATAATTTATTTTGGTTCTTTCCAAGAGATGTGATTCTTATGTAGGTTGAAACATTTCTGTCAGTCTCTGGCTTTTGTCAAAGGAGTGATTTAAGGAATAGGAAGTCAGAAGTGATTAAAGATTCCCTGACTCAGTAAGGGAGATTCTGAGTTTTCATATCCTTTAATACAGTCCTGTTGATGCTGTGAGGCAGAAAAATTACTTAGTATCGATAACCTCCCAGAAGGAAAAAGACAGAAAACAACTGGTCTTCATTCCTAATGGCAGGTTCATAAGATAAGAAACACTTCTTTAGTATCAAGTTTTCTTTTGTCCACTGATCCAAATATGTGACAAAGTCTGGTCCATATGAAAATGCCTATTGATCTCTGCACATGGTAATAAAAAGACAAACCAGTGCCCAGATCATTTATCTGAAGCTGGGAGCTGGTGCTAGTTCCTTGGTGCTCGCAGGTGGATGTGGCACACAGGACCTCTGGACTCTCTCCCCAGCCTCTGCACTCTTTGGAAGATGAGCATTTGCCTCTTCTCCTTTGTTGATGATGAGTGTATGCTTGTGTTCATCCTCCCCATCACCTGTGCTCTGGGAAGTCTCTGGATTCAGCTGCTCCTAGCCCGCAGCCTTCTGGCCTTTATTTTCCATGCCAAAAGAAAATTAATTCACCATTTTCCCCAAATTTTCCTGCAAGACAGACATAAATAGAGTGAAAACAAAGAAGGCAGAAACATGAGAGTGAGGCTGAAATATAGAAAAGGAGAACATAATTAGGAAATTAGAAACATTCTCATTAAAGAAAAGGATATCATCATTAATAACATTTAACATTGAACCAGAAGTTCTAGCCAAAGATTGGAAGGAAAGAGGTAGAACTGTCAACTGTGATTTTTGCATTATAGGATCATCTACTTAAAAATTGCAAGATAATCAACTATTAGAAGTGATAATTCAGCACATGGCCAAACCCAAGGAAATTCATTTAGAAAAAAAAGATGTTCAAGTAAACAAACTAATGATGTGACACATTTGTTTTATAAGAATTATATAATAATAACTTAAAAAATTCGTTTAGAAATAAGACACGTTTCTATTTTGACTGTCCTCTTCAGATTCAAAAGTGGCTAAACATCATACTGACTTACAATCTTCTTTAAAGAGTTAAAAAATTCTTTGTGTGTTCCTTTCACATGCTTTACTTTTCTGAAAAAACATTCTATGTGTAACAATTTCCACCAAGCTGCCCACACATAATACAAGCTTTGTTTTCATAGTCTGGGTCCTTTCTTGCCTTTCCCCTTCATAGGACTTTCTTGTGTCCTTAGCTTGGAACACAAGGTTATTGACAGAACTTGCCTCTTGGCCATGTTGCTTCCTGGGCAATGTTTCTTTATTGCCAATTCAGTTCAATTCAGTCGCTCAGTCGTGTCCAACTCTTTGCGACCCCATGAATCGCAGTACGCCAGGCCTCCCTGTCCATCACCAACCCCCGGAGTTCACTCAAACTCATGTCCGTTGAGTCAGTAATGCCATCCAGCCATCTCATCCTCTGTCGTCCCCTTCTCCTCCTGCCCCCAATCCCTCACAGCATCACAGTCTTTTCCAATGTGTCAACTCTTCGCATGAGGTGGCCAAAGTACTGGAGTTTCAGCTTTAGCATCATTCCTTCCAAAGAACACTCAGGACTGATCTCCTTTAGAATGGACTGGTTGGATCTCCTTGCAGTCCAAGGGACTCTCAAGAATCTTTTCCAACACCACAGTTCAAAAGCATCAATTCTTCGGTGCTCAGCTTTCTTCACAGTTCAACTCTCACATCCATACATGACCACTGGAAAAACCATAGCCTTGACTAGACAGACCTTTGTTGTTAAAGTAATGTCTCTGATTTTTAATATGTTATCTAGGTTGGTCATAACTTTCCTTCCAGGGAGTAAGCGTCTTTTAATTTCATGGCTGCAGTCACCATCTGCAGTGATTTTGGTGCCCATTAAGTTTATTGAAACGGTCACTGTCTTTGAGCTCAGACACATATAGTAAGTCTTTTAATTTCTTTGAGTCTCAGTTTCTTCCTCTGTGAAGTGAGAATGATAACTATTTCACTGAATTTCTGTGATGATTAAATAGGATTGATGTATCTTAAATATTCAGTGCAGAAGATGTGAGTTATAGGTTCAGGCCTCCAGGGCCAACCCCTCTCGCTTGCCCCTCTCTCCTACCCCCCTGCCCATTCTTGTCAAAATAATTCTGCAAAATAAAGTTATAATAAACTTAATGGTTTGGTATGACTGGTTACAGCCTTAGGTCAAGCAATTCAGGGTGTCTTCTGCACCACCAGGGAAGTCCCAATATCTTTTTTTTTTTTTTAGTGTGATTAGATTTGTAGAATCTTTTTTTTTTTTTAATCTGAATAAGATTCTGATGAATTTTCTAACTTTCACACATTCTTGGAATGTGTGGTCAAGGTTCTTGCTGACAGCTACATCTCTTACAAAATGGTGACTGTGCCTGGAGTTCTACCTGGGAGTAGAATCTTCCTTCTGGAAACATTTTCTTCTATTGGTTTCTGTGATGCCTTGTTCTCTCAGTTTTTCACAACTATTCTAGTCTTTTCTTCAGTTATCTCTGAGAGGAAGTACCCTCTCATATATATATATATATATATATATATATATATATATATATATATATATATATATGACTACATATACTTCCTGAAGAATTTGTCTCAGAGTCCTCTCCCCCACCCCAGTTTTTTGAGGTATAATTGACACTTAACACTGTGTAAATTTAAGTGGTACAACATGATTTTATGCACACACACACACATATATATAAATATGAGTACCACAATAAGATAGTTAACACATCTATCCCCTCACATAATTACTCTATGTGTGTGCGAGATAACATTCAAGATTTACTTTTTTAACAACTCAAGCATATAGTGCTATATTGTTAGCTATAGTCATGCTGTCCATTATATCCCTAGAAAATTTTCATCTTATAACTAGAGGTCTGTACTCTTTGACCAACATCTCCCCATTCCCCTACTCCAGCAACCGCCAATTTACTCTGTTTCTATGAATTCAACAATTTTTTATAGTCCACATATAAGTGAGATCATACAGTATTTTTCTTTCTCTGTCAGACCCTCTTCTCTGTCTCTATGTATATTCTCTGTAGGTAATTTCCCAAGTCTGTAGATTTAGTATCATCTCTGTGCCTGTGAGTATCAATTTTATATGTCCAGCTTAGGTCCTTCTTGCACAGTCCAGAAGAACTCTACTTTGCCTACCTGAACTTAACCTTGTAAATATCAAAGGAACCCCGATAAGCCCATTCAAAACAAACCTCACAGACTTCCCACATCTGCCCCAAACCAGCTCCAGCTGCTCCTCTTCCAGTGCTCTCTCTGAACAGTTATCCAGCTTCCTACACCAAAAACTAAGGAGTCTTCCCTGCCAACTTCCTCTTTTTGCCACCAAGTCTTATATATTGCTATTGCTTGAATATCTTCCAAAAATCTGTTGACTTCTCTATGCCTCTTCTTGACCTAACTTACCTTCTGGTCTGGCCTGGACAGCTACAACAGTCACTCCCTTCCAGCTACCTTATAGTTTCCCACCAGCAGCCTGAGTGATCTCACTGCTAAGTCTTTTGCGTGGGCACACCTCACTTTCCCTGCCTCCTCTCCTGCTCTTCTCCCTCCCACTTTGTGCTCCAGCCCCACAGGTCTGCTTTCACTTCTTCAAAATATCATTTTCCTTCTGCTACTGGACTTTTGCATGAACTTTTCCCCCTTACTGGACAATGCTTTCTCCTATTTCTTTTTAAACATTGTTTTATCTTGTCTTTCAGATAGATTACCTCAAATGTCAGTTTCCCAGGGAGGGGTCCCCATTTAGGGCTAGTTCCTTTATGATACATTCATATAGCAACTGGTTCCTTTCCTTCAAAGCATTTACTTGGATTTTCATAATATTTGTTTGCATGTAATTATTTTAGCTAAAAATCTATCTCCTTCATCAGAGTGTAAACTCCATGGTACTGGTTAAATGCTCACTGAGAAAGATGTCTGCAATTCATTTTTATGTAAGAGTTTTGTATTTAGTAAGTTCTGATAAGCATTAAAAAAATGCAATGAGCCAGCAGTGGGAAAGGACTGTAATTGAAGTAAGACACTATGGTCAGCAGGCAAGTTGGAATTTTTTCCCCATTCAATACCCAAAGCTCATTCTTAGATTTTCTCTTTCACTGAAGGCAAGGAAGGAGTGTCTCTCCCTGGACCTTCTGCAAATGTAAAGATGCAGTAGAGGGTGGCAGGATTGAGACTGCAGGGGGAGGGCAGTGGTGATAGAAGAGCTTCTTTCCTTCTGGCTCCTGGTCCTCGGTGGTGATGCCAAATTCCTTTCATCAGTGTGTTTCAAACTTTAGCAAGCATCGGAATCCACAGAAGAACTTGTTGAAACACTGATTTCTATGGCCCACTCTCAGAGTTTCTGATTCAATGGTTTTAGGGTGAGAATTTGGCATTTCTAACAAGTTCCCATGTGTTGTTGCTGCCGGACCATACTTAGAGAATCACAGACTTCAGTGATTCCATCATGAAACTCAGTCTGTTAGTCCCAGACTAATTTCCCTTCATGAGGACAGACTTCCAACTTCACACTTGCTTATATTGGTGACTCTGTCTAGAAAGTTCACATGCCTGAAGAAGTAGACTTTGGGGTTGGGGAGCAGACAGAACATGATCTCTTGATGATCCCACAGTTGGAGAGTTCTGACTGATGTTCATTATCTTACCAGTACTAACACCTTTGCCAGATATTTCAAGTGGGTGAATATGTTATTGATCACCATATTTCTAAGTGTTTAAAAAAATACAGTGTACTAATTAGATTGTGTAAAGGACAGGGGAAAAAATAAGTGATCTTCTGTTCGTTTTAAATGTCAGATGAGTAGTATGCCAGCATCTTTTGGCAGTGATGGGCCACTAGTGTGGCACAGAAGAAGCTGATGCCACCCAACCTGGGGTGGAAGAGGGACCAAGTCATGGAGGAAATGTGAGATGAACTCAGGCAGATAGCCTTTATGGGCAAAATGGAATTTTAGTCAAGTAATATCTTCAGTCAGTTCAGTTCAGTCGCTCAGTTGCGTCCGACTCTTTGCAACCCCATGAATCGCAGCACACCAGGCCTCCCTGTCCATCACCAATTCCCAGAGTTCACTCAAACTCACATCCATTGAGTTGGTGATGCCATCCAGCCATCTCATCCTCTGTTGTCCCCTCTTCCTCCTGCCCCCAATCCCTCCCAGCATCAGAGTCTTTTCTTAAATATCTTACTGGTATCTTAGTTTGGGCAAAAAAGACTTGAAAAATCACAAAGTTAGTATGGCTAACAGTGTACTAGTGTGCACAAAGCCTGAGCTGAAGAATGCTTTGAAGAAGACCCATGGTTCGAGTTCTGCTTTGTCGATTTAGTTGACATTTCTGGCTCCAATTCTTTCATCTGTAAAAATGAGGTTGTTAGTGACTTTGTTTCTGAACAGGGCCAGATAACAAATATTTCAGAATTTGTGGGTCGTACAGTCTCTGCTGCAGCTACTGAACTCTGCCTTTGTAGTGTGGAAACAGCCACAGACACTTTTTAATGAGTGGGTGTGGCCATGTCCCAGTAAAACGTTATTTACAAAAACTGAACTTGGTTTGGGGCCATATATGATTAATCTTTGAACTTTTGTTGATCACATACTCTTGTAAGTAACAACAACAAAAAAATTTAGCATTCATGTGTCAACAGATGGATACTAATTTATAAATATTATGACTCTTTAAGGTTCTAATATAGTAGATATACTATAAAACATACCTCCAAAATAATTTTAAAGGCATATGATAAAATAAATAAAAACAGTTGACCTAATACTTTTTCCTGCATTCTGATGGGTCTTCTTGTATATCCTCTTGAGATGTTGAAGCCACTCATCCTGGTAGTTTCTAAAGCTCTTTGATCCTCTAATGTCCTATTGTTATATGTGTGGCAAACTTCCCAGGATGCCCATCTGCCAGGTGATTTTTGACTGAATCAACTAGATGGTTAACTCTGAGTAATCTGTGCCAACAGGGAGAAGAGATGCAGGCAGATAGAAGAGATAGCCTAATGTGATTTAGGGATACAACAAAATCCCAACCCCTCTCTTTGGCTGGGGACTTGGCCCAGACTTGGCTGCAGTGCTGTATAGGAAAGGTCAGTGTACATGGCTGTTGGATAATTGAATATTTTTATAGGAAGAAAATGGCTCATGAACTGTTCATTGTGGAAGCGGCCTTACAAAGCTGTGAGTTCACCTTCTTTGTGTTTCAGATTAGATCTTTGTGTTCAACAAATTTCTGTGATAGCTGCTGAGAGGCAAAGTGAGGTCTATAACAATAACATAGGACTTCAAATATTCTGCCCGTGAAAGTCCTCTCCATGAAAAGTAATTTTGTTTTTATTGCCTTTCACTTGAAAACAACCTTTTCAAATCATTAGGAGCTACCTGGCAATTATTCCTCTCCATCTATAGATGGGCAAATGATTATATTGTCCTAAATATACAATGGAACTGGGCTACTCCTGGAACAGGAGGAGAAGTCCATGTTCCGAAGTTTCTTTTCTGGTCTCTCCCCTTCACCTTGAACCTGGGGAATATGGGCACCCGGGACTTAAGGAAAACAGATCACCAAACTGGCAGGGTGTCCTAAGGGTACTCCCCTCCTCCCACATCTACAGCCCCTTGGGACCAGTCATTAGCCTGTATGAATGTGGTGGTGTTTGTGAAGGGAAAGGAATGGATGCCAAACCCAGAATTTTCCGTATGACTGTGTAAATGCTTTCATAAATTCTCCTCTTTGAAGGAAAAAGAAACAGGGAGAAATTGCATACAAGGAAAGTTCATTAGCAGTCCACCAAGGTTACCCCCTCCAACTCTGTTTCATGAGATGTTAGAAGGCAGGAGATTCATTTTGAGTGAAGGGGTTTGGCTCCCAAGTAACCTGGGTGCCCAAGTGTGTCTAGTGCCTCCATCCTGCAACTATGGGATCAGTGAAGGTTCTGAACAGGGCAACTAAGATAAGACTATCTGGGGCACCTAGGATGCTGCAGGGAGTTGGTCAGGTTTGAGCAGGGATGGGTGCTGCTGTGTGATGTTTTAAAAAAACGTGGGCTCTGCTGAGGGCTTGACAAGTGGGCCATAGGCTGGGAGTGGCCAGGACGGCAGTGTGAAAAGTGATCTGCCTGACTCCCTGGTGAGTAAGTGCAGACATATCTGATGTCTGGATTCTGCACAAATCCATTTCCCAGTCTCTTCCCTTCTGGATATGTTTCTGGGTATTTCCCTTTCAGAAAGGCTTTAGGGTAGTAGTCCCCAAGGGTCTATTCCTTTCCTCTCTAAGTTAATATTTCCATGGTAAGAAGTACAAAACTTTTTTGTGTGGGTGGATGCTAAAATGGTATCTCCATGCACCCCCCTCCCCTTTCTCCCCCTCCACCCACTCCTTGCACCCTTGCAAGAATAATGATAAACATTCCCTTTCTACAAGGTCTTTTGGTGCAAAATTGCTGCTCATGCTGTCTGATCCTACTGTCTGCTGTTTTGGTTCTTTCCTTGAGGATCTAATTTCAGTAACACGCCAGCTAAACACATTCAATTGAAGATTTGGAAGAGTTTTAAAACTGCCGGGTGCTCACTCCCTCTCCTTTACATCTTCTGGTGATTTATTTCACCCGCTAGTTCTTTCATGCATCTAGGTTGATAGTTTTGCACTGAATGACATTTAGAGTCCCTCCCCTGCCCCAAGCCTCCCTTCCACTTCCATTTCCAATCATGCAGTGAGAGTTTATGTTAGAAATGCTAAGTTTTTCAATTTTGTCAAAGAAGTGATATTGAATGAGTGTGGAAGAGAAAAACAAGTGGATATAATCATAAGGTTATAATCTGAGAATCTAATTACAGTTCTTGCTTTTTTTTTTGTAAGACTAAAACTTTGCAGCAATTCTAAGCTTATTTAATCCATTTAATTCCCCCCACCCCCTGCCTCCTTTTAATATATGGGCTGAACTCTTCTCTTGCCCTCATCTTTGAATATGGATCCCTGCCTTAGGAAAATCACAGCTGACAAAACTGTTTCACATGGGCATGAAATCTGGTTCTCTGCAATTGTATAAAATGCAGAAGTTAGGGTAAAAACATTGTTGAAATGCATCCAAAAGTGCCCAGTGTCCTTTTAGGGGAATTTGGCTTTGTGTGTTCAGAGCTGGTAAAAAATTGACAAGTTTGAACTCTGATGTTAAGTGTCAGAGGTAAATATCCCTTTGTAGCCAAACTGAAGAGGCTTGTTAGGGTGGGAGAGGGGAGGGCTTTCTAGGAAGTCCTCAGTGCACAACTGACAGCATCTTCCAGGACAGAAAGTAAACAGTGGTTTTGTGTTGGTCTTTGAATACAGAACTGGTAAAAGCCCCAAACAGAAAAACAAAAATCTCCCAGGTATAGTACCTAGTAAAAGACATCATGCTATCTACCTCCATCCAAAAGAGAGAGAAAAAAAAAAAAAAAAACCCAATGAGAGTAAACATCATCTTCAATGGCTCTTCAAATGCTTCATTGCACACCTGAGTTGGTTGATTGAGTTTCCTCCACAGGTCTGGGGGGCATTGTTCCCATTCTCAGGGGATGACCTAAGACCTACGGGGTAAGCAGGCAAATTGTCTGCTTTTGAATAGAAGCCTTCCTGTCCATGGAAGTTGCCCCAAAGCTAATCACAGGTGATGTATGGGGACTACATTCCTTCTAAATGCACCTTTCTTTATAAGAGTGTTTGTACTTTGGTTAGAAAAGAATGTCACTTCCTACCCTCCACTCCTAGGCTATTCTCTTTAGCTCAAAGAAACCCTCAGTTTCTTCAAGTCCTATAACCAGACCAAGGGGACTTGGCTTCTTTCTTTGCATAGGTGAATTTCTGTCATATTTCTTTAAGGACCTCAGGTGTAAGTTGACATCTTTCAGAGCAGGGATGAAACCTACACACTTAATCCATGCATTCAACATCATGGAGGCTACAGCTAGATGACTATAGTCTTCATTCACTTCATTCTCTTGGGTTATCATTGATCAAGTGGGATTCTTTCCTTTTTGGAAGGGATCCACTTCTTTCATGTCATGTGAATCCCTGTGCAGGAGGCATACCATATGGAAGTCTCTCATGTCTTCCTAGGTGCATTCAAATTCTGCCTCCTCTCCAGGAGATTGGGAAGACCACTTTATGACTGATGATCTCTAATTCTTACTGCAATCATCATATTTTTCTTATCTTCCATCTCCTCTATTAGACACCAGGCTCTTGGAATGTCAGAATCAAGGCTTTTCATCTTTTTTGCCTTCACTATTCCCACCTACATCCAGCAAAGGGACTAGCACATAATGAGTACTTTAGTAATAATAACTTTGTCTGTAAAATACCTTATCTGTTACCAAGTGCTTTCACAGATACCCTCCCACCTGATAACATGCGCTGAATTGAATGAACTAAAGTAACTGAATTGAACAATCCCATTAGGGACTAGGGGCTTGGGCAGACAGGAAAAAAAGAAGTGGGACTGGGGAAGGCAAAAGACAAGTGATTAAAAGAGGAGTGATGGAGCTCCACTGTCAGTGATTTCAGGGCCTCGTGGCTCCACAGCTCCCCTAGAATCTTCCAACTGCTCCTAGGGGATCAATTCTCTGCTCCATACAAGGATCTCTGATCTTAAAGGCACAGAGCCTCTACAAAAGAGAGAGATGGGCTCTAGAAGGGAGGTTTGTGTTTTCTTTTTTTAAATTAATTTTTATTGGATCATAGTTGATTTATAATGTTGTGTTAGTTTCAGGTGTACAGCAAATTGAATCAGTTATACATATATTCATTCTCTTTTAGATTCTTTTCCCATATAGGTAGGTCATTACAGCAAGAATATTGAGTAGAGTTCCCTGTGCTATCCAGTAGGTTCTTAAGTTATTTATTTTATGTATAATAGTGTATATATGTCAATCTCAATTTATCCCCGCTACTTTCTCCCTTGGTAACCATAAGTTTGTTTTCTATATCTGTGATTCTACTTCTGTTCTATAAATAAGTTCACGTGTACCATTTTTTTAGATTCCACACGTAAGTTGTATCATATGATATGTCTTTGTCTTTCTTACTACACTCAGTATGACAGTCTCTAGGTCCATCCATGTCACTGCAGATGGCATTACTTCATTCTTTCTTATAGCTAATATTCCATTGTATATATGTGCTACATCTTCTTATCCATTCATCTGTCGATGGACATTTAGGTTGCTTCCATGTCCTGACTATTGTAAATAATGCTGAATAAATATTGGGGGAAGGAATGATGCTAAAGCTGAAACTCCAGTACTTTGGCCACCTCATGCGAAGAGTTGACTCATTGGAAAAGATTCTGATGCTGGGAGGGATTGGGGGCAGGAGGAGAAGGGGACGACAGAGGATGAGATGGCTGGATGGCATCACTGACTCGATGGACGTGAGTCTGAGTGAAGTCCGGGAGTTGCTGATGGACAGGGAGGCCTGGTGTGCTGCGATTCATGGGGTCGCAAATAGTCGGACACAGCTGAGTGACTGATCTGATCTGATCTGATATGTGTCTTTTTGAGTTATGGTTTTCTCTAGATATATGCCCAAGAGTAGGATTGCAGGATCATACTGTAGCTCTATTTTTAGTTTTTTTTTTTTTTTAAGGAACCTCCATACTGTTCTCCAGAGTGGCTGTGCCAACATACACCCCCACCAATAGTATAAAAGTGTTCTCTTTTCTCCACTCCCACTCTAGCATTTTTTGTTTATAGATTTTTTCATGATGACCATTCTGATCATTATAGTTTTGGTTTGTGTTTCTCTAATAATTAGAGATGTTGAGGATCTTATCATGTATTTTTTGACCATCTTTATGTCTTATCTGGACAATCGTATATTTAGATGTTTTGCCTAGTTTTTTGATTGAGTTGTTTTTTGAGAGAGGTTCCTTTTTTTTTTTTTCTGATAAAAAAGATGCCACCAGGAAGAACTCACTTTATGATCATAGCCCCGTGGTTTGTTGTTTTTGTTTTTTCTTCTCTGCTGAGACAGTAAGCAGGAATGGGGTTCAGCTAAGCCACATGAAAGGAAAGTGATGTTTTCCTTTTTGTTAAGGAGAAGCAGGAGAGGCCACTGAGCAGGCCAAGGACTGGTAGATCTGTGATTCTCTTGAAGTCTAAAGAATGGCAAAGATTTTGGCCAGGAGTCAGAGAAGGAAAAGATGGCAGTTAATGGAGAGAGCTTTCTTACATCAGAGAAGGGAGAACCAGACTTTAGTTCATCAGGTCACAAAGGGCAAGAAGACTTACTTGTGATTAAGTTTTTATAGATCTCCAAAATTATATCTCAAATTATATCTTGAGCCCCTAAACTTAGAAGTGTATTTTACTATTATCTTAATACTTAACATTTTAATATTAAATGTGCTGAATATAAAGGAAGCTGAGTGACAAATAATTGATGCTTTTGAGCTGTGGTGTTGGAAAAGACTCTTGAGAATTCCTGGTACTGCAAGGAGATCCAACCAGTCAATCCTAAAGGAAATCAGTCTTGAATATTCATTGGAAGGACTTCTGCTGAAGCTGAAGCTTCAATACTTTGGCCACCTGATGCGAAGAACTGACTCATTGGAAAAGAGCATGATGCTGGCAAAGATTGAAGGTGGGAGGAGAAGGGGATGAAAGAGGATGAAATGGTTGGATGGCATCACCAACTCAATGGACATGAGTTTGAGCAAGCTCTGGGAGTTGGTGATGGATAGGGAAGCCTGGCATGCTGCTGTCAATGGGGTCGCAAAGAGTCAGACAAGACTGAACTGAACTGATTAAACATGCAAATATGAGTTTTATATTTATGTCAGAAAAGGATCTCTTTCTATCTCTGCTTCTCTGCATGTCTATTTGAAGACAGTTTCACTGTTTGGTTGACTTATCATAGTGACTAGGATGCTGGGTAGAGCTCTGAGGAAGAAGCAGTCAGCTTTGATTCAGCTGTCCTAGTCCCAAATCAAACTTGCTGAGATAATATGAATGTCTTCTCTCTTCACACCTAATGCCACTTTTTGCCTACTATTGTGTGTTATCCATTTTAAGTATATAATCTTAAAAGGCATGAAAGTGAAGTCTCTCAGTCGTGTCTGACTCTTTGTGACCCCATGGACTGTACGCCACCAGGCTCCTGCGTCCATGGGATTTCCCAGGCAAGAATACTAGAGTGAGTTGCCATTTCCTTCAGAGCCATGTCTAATTTCTCTACTGGGACTTGAGAAGGGGAGATAGTGTTTAATGGTAGGAATGAGACTCACAAAGGGGACCGTACTATCAAGACCCAAACCATTTCCTCAAGGCATGTGGGAAGCTGTTTCTAAGCCAGCTGAGCTTGTACCTTCTCATGTAACCCCTTCCCCACCCTAATTTCCCCCACTCCCACCCCCTTAGTTTATGAGCGGGGATAATTTCTGAAGTATTTAACAGCCAAGATAACTCTAGGATGGACAATTTACAATAGGAACCAGTGGGAATGTTAGACGAGGGGGACCCATGAACCTTTTAGTTGCTAAATTGTGGGGAGGGTCGTGGGGATGGGCCAGGAAGTGGTAGAAGAGGACATTTCAGAGTCTCTGAGTTATAGCAACTGAACAATTAGTACAAGCAGTGGCCTTAGGCTGAATGTCACTCTAGAGCATCTGTGGTGAGTGAAGGGAAGCTTAGAACACATGATTAAATGTCCTCTGTGTGCTCATCGCTGGGTTGGGCAAAGAGGCTGTAAAGATGAAAGAGACTCCATTTCAGCACTTGGCTCCAGCCAGTGGAGTTGGTCATATCTTCCTTTCCACAGCTGATTCCATCTCATCCTCCAGTCCCGCCACTGCCTCCCATTAACTTCCTTCACAACACTCACCTTGATGTTGGTTTTAAATACATACATTCATGAATGGATATGTGTGGGTGTATGTGCCTATAGTCAGACTCCCCAGTAGACATGAGCTCCAAGTATCCTCAACTCCCATCAAGGTGCCTTACACTTAGTAGGCACAGAAGCAATATTTGTTGAAGAAATGAGCCAATGGTCACAAAGGGATTATCCAAGTACCATAAAACCATTAAAATCATTAACCATCAATTCTGTGAAAGACATATACACCAGAAATGTAGCAAAATGCTGGTTTCAAACTTGTTCTTTAAACCTGTTCTGAGTCACCAGACGTATGATGGCTTCTGTGCCCAACACAGTTGGCTTTCCTGATAGCACACCAACAGGACCTCAGTCTAGGAAAGAGTGTGTGTTTCCTGTTACTAGTTGGATAAATGATACCTTCAAACTTCTGGCTATTTAAAAGTTTAGGCGACTCTAAGTCCCTGTGGATGGCCAGCTGCATGAACCTATTTAAGTCATTGGAGGAAAGGACACTTGAAAGTCTCAGTGAAGATTCCCTTTGGGATCAGCCTGAGTTACAGGCTTTTTTTTTTTCAATTTTGTTTTGTGTTTTCATTTTTGGTTTTCCTCAGTTCATTTGACTCATTTCATCAATCCTTGCAAACAAGACAGAAATAGCCTTTTGATATTTTCTTTTGGCCTTTATTAACTGTTCAGGTCCCAAAGATCTCAAAAGGAAAAAGGGAAGAGTGGGCTGAAAAGGATGAGAAAGTGCTATATGGATGACTTTTTCAGAATGTTTCATCAAGTTTCATGAAGCTCAAAGGAAACTGGAAAGCTTGCGTTCAGAAAAGGGGTCTTGCTGGTGTTCACACACCCTCTCTCTATGCTCCCCCCAAACCCCTGCCAGTTCCTACCCTACTCCCCAACCCCAGATTCTCCAACTCCACCCTTCCTTTCCGTTGCCCTGAAGAAGAGGACATGAGTCAGCATCAGACTTGAAAGTGTGAGCTGCCTCTGTGTCCTCAGAATGTAATCATTTCAGAAAATCTAGGACACAGAGCTACAGAGAAAGTCACCCTCCCTACCTTCTTCTGCTCTGTGGCCAGACATTTACTCCCACTCTCTGAAAGCAGCTTTAGCTGGGGTTGAACTTTAACCTTAAAAAAAAAAAAAAAATATATATATATATATATATATATATATATATATGGGAAGGAGTGGCCAGAAACCAGCAGGGACAGCCACCACCCAAGTGCAATTGGCTGAACAACTTTTGCAGAGAACTCCAACAGCTTACCACTTTAAACATCTGGTGCTTGGCCGTGTTCATGTTCGTGTTCGGCCTGGAATTAAAAAAAAGAAAAAGAAAAAAACAGTCAGTCTCACTCCTGATCTTAGAAGCAAGAATGAATTTTCTCTTTGATTCTTCCAGAAGAGGAAGTACATTGGAATTCCCTACAGATACCTTGTTAAAATACCCAAGCACACCTTAAGACCCATGCTTTTTGGAAGGGAACCAACTTCATTGATGTGTTTTTGTTTAGTTAACTTTCTATTGGTCTCTACATCCAGGTTTTTACTTTGTGCTGGAAAAGCAACTTCAGTTAAGTGTCTCTTACCTTCCCAGCCTGTCTTCTTTGTCTTGGCTTTGGGAGAAAAGGCAAACAGCCTCACACAGTGGGTTGTGCAGACTTTATCATGGATCAGACAGCTCTGAGGAGAAAATCTACTTAGACTTAAGATTCAACCTGTTCAGGATTAGGAGAAAGCCAAGACCTCATCGGCTCTTGTGAGCAGCAATCTGGCAAAAAGTAATTTAGAAAATTATGGTTCTTCAAGCTGTAGAAAGGGAGAGAATGGCTGAGCACTTGATAAAGTCCTTGGCTGCTGGGTTTCTATTGCACAGTCTCTGGTTCTCAGTTGAAAGGTTTCCTTTCTGTCATCCAGTTAGCCAGGCAGTCTGCGTTTGGAAAGGGAGAGTGAGTTTGCAGGGCTTGCCAGTCCAGCTGTTGAGTTCCTATTTCCAAGTATCTTGTTGCCGAAACAGACAGGAAGTGCTCTCACCATGATTTTATTTAATAAACTGATCTTGGATGTAACTGACTTGTTTTGTGAGCAAAGAGAAAACTCAGACCTTGCTCAGTCCTGGGGAAACTGGGAGAAGAGCTGCGGAATTGTGAGGAATTGTGGAGATACACACCTTTGTAATATTGCAGGAATCCAGAGATTTCCTACTGCGTGAGAAAGGCAGTGCTCCAAGGAGAGCCCCAGTCGATTAGTGGCTGATGGCAGTAGAGTGTGCTGCTCCTTCTGTCAATCTGGGCCTCTCCCATCACCCTGCTTCCAGCTGTGCTTTCATTTCTAACAGGGTGAGGCTAACCAGGCTGTGATTGATTGGTGCCAGGAGAGTGGTTTGCAGTGCTCATGCATATTTGTAAGAGGAAGGAAGGTGTGTGTGTGTGTGCGTATGTGTGTGTTGGGGAGGTGAAAGTATCCAAAATGATAGAAATGTGATCTAATAAATGGTTCCATGCTGTAAGAAAAAAACACCTACTTTTCCAACTCATGGCAACTCACCACTTTCAGTTAGAACTGATTTGGACTCTGGGGCACTTCAATGCAGTAAATTTTCTTGGACATGACTGTGTCTACAAGGTACTTGTGACTCTGGGGAGCTCCAAAGATGAGTAAGACCTGGGCTCTGCCATTTTTAATCTCACAGTCTTTTCTTTGGCACTCGATGCACTGTGATGCTCTGATGGGGTGAACATGGTATGTATTGGGAGGAATGAGAAGGAGCCCTATTTGCTTGGGGACCTGGTTGCCCTGCTCTGGACTTTGGAGCTCAAGGGGACAGAGCAGTCATGACCTGAAAGCCTTTTTAGGAAGTCAGCTTCAGAACTGGCTTCCGAGGAGTATCTACATTGGGTTTAGAGTCAGGGAAGGACTTGATAACAGATGGCTTGTTCCTTTCCCTTTGCCTCTCCTCCTAAGTTGTTTTTAGCAGGGAGTTTTTGAGGAGTTGTATATGGTTAGTTCAAGGGTTGCCTATGAAGATGAAGGCAATTCAGGGGCCTTTCCAGCAGCCATCATCTAAATCAAGCAAGAGTCAACATGCTGGAGAGACGTGCAGTAGGGAATATCCTCTTGCAGATGTCAGTGTTTTACTCTATTTATTTATCTTTTAAAATAATTTTATTTATTTATTTTTGACTGCGCTACAAAATCTTTTTTTTGCTCTGCAAGCTTTTCTCTAGTTGCAGCGAGTAGGGACTAGTCTCTAGTTGAGATACTCAGGCTTCTCATTGCAGTGGCTTTTCTTGTTGCAGATCAGAGGCTCTAGAGCACACGGGCTTCAGTAGTTGTGACTTGTGGGCTCAGCAGTTGGGGTTCCTGGGCTCTAGAACACAGGCTTAACAATTGTGGTGCACAGGCTTAGTTTCTCTGAGGCATGTCGGATCTTCCTGGACCAGGGATCAAACCTATGTCTCTTGCATTGACAGGCAGATTCTTTACCACTGAGGCACCGGGGAATCCCTACTTCATTTACTTATTATATTAATTTAAAAATATTGTTTAAAATTTTATTTTATTTTATTTTAAATTGGAGGATAATTACAATATTGTGATGGTTTCTGTCATACATCAACATGAATCAGACGAAGGTATACATATGTCCTCTCCCTCTTGAACTTCCCTTCCACCTCCCTCTCCATTCTACCCCTGTAGGTTGTCACAGAATACAGGCTTTGGGATCTCTGCCTGATACACAAATTCCCAGTTCGGTTCAATTCAGTTCAGTCACTCAGTTGTGTCTGACTCTTTGCGACCCCATGAGCTGCAGCCTCCCTGTCCATCGACAACTCCGGGAGTTTACTCAAACTCATGTCCATTGAGTTGGTGATGCCATCCAACCATCTCATTCTCTGTCATCCCCTTCTCCTCCTGCCTTCAATCTTTCCCAGCATCAGGGTCTTTTCAAACGAGTCAGTTCTTTGCATCAGGTGGCCAAAGTATTGGAGTTTCAGCTTCAGCATCAGAACTTCCAATGAATATTCAGGACTGATTTCCTTTAGGATGGACTGGTTGGATCTCCTTCCTGTCCAAGGAACTCTCAAGAGTCTTCTCCAACACCACAATTCAAAAGCATCAATTCTTCAGCACTCAACTTTCTTTATAGTCCAACTCTCACATCCAACTTCCCATCAGGAAGCTTCCATAAGCCTCTTACCCTTCTCCATCAGAGGGCAGACAGACTGAAAACCACAATCACAGGAAACTAACCAATCTGATCACATAGACCACAGCCTTGTCTAACTCAATGAAGCGATGAGCCATGCTGTGTAAGGGCACCCAAGACAGACGGGTCCTGGTGGAGAGTTCTGACAAAACGTGGTCCACTGGAGAAGGACATGGGAAACCACTTCAGTATTCTTGCCTTGAGAACCCCATGAACAGTATGAAAAGGCAAAATGATAGGACACTGAAAGATGAACTCCCCAGGTCAGTAGGTGCCCAATATGCTACTGGAGATCAATAGAGAAATAACTCCAGAAAGAATGAAGAGATGGAGCCAAAGCAAAAACAATACCCAGCTGTGGATGTGACTGTGGTGGAAGTAAAGTCTGAAGCTGTAAAGAGCAATATTGCGTAGGAATCTGGAATGTTAGGTCCATGAATCAAGGCAAGTTGGAAGTGGTCAAACAGGAGATGGCAAGAGTGAACATCGATATTTTAGGAATTAGCAAATTAAAATGGCCTGGAATGGGTGAATTTAACTCAGATGACTATTATATCTACTACTGTGGGCAAGAATCCTTTAGAAGAAATGGAGTAGTCATCATAGTCAACAAGAGAGTCTGGAATGCAGTACTTGGATGCAATCTCAAAAATGACAGAATGATCTCTGTTCATTTCCAAGGCAAATCATTCAATATTACAGTAATCCAAGTCTATGACCTGACCAGTAACTCTGAAGAACCTGAGTTGAACAGTTCTATGAAGACCTACAAGACCTTTTAGAACTAATACCCAAAAAAGATGTCCTTTTCATTATAGGGGACTGGAATGCAAAAATAGAAAGTCAAGAAATACCTGGAGTAACAGGCAAATTTGGCCTTGGAATGCAGAATGAAGCAGGGCAAAGGCCAATAGAGTTTTGCCAAGAGAACACACTGGTCATAGCAAACACCCTCTTCCAACAACACAAATTCCCACTGACTATCTATTTTATTTTATTTGCATTTTATATTTTATTTTATATTGGATTAACAATATTGTATTTCAGGTACACAGTGAAGTGATTCAATTATACCTATACATGTGCTTATTCTTTTTCAAATTCTTTCCCATTTCAGTCAGTTCAGTTCAGTCGCTCAGTCGTGTCCGACTCTTTGTGACCCCATGAATCGCAGCACGCCAGGCCTCCCTGTCCATCACCAACTCCCAGAGTTCACTCAAACTCATGTCCATCGAGTCAGTGATGCCATCCAGCCATCTCATCCTCTGTTGTCCCCTTTTCCTCCTGCCCCCAATCCCTCCCAGCATCAGAGTCTTTTCCAGTGAGTCAACTCTTTGCATGAAGTGGCCAAAGTACTGGAGTTTCAGCTTTAGCACCAATCCTTCCAAAGAACACCAGGGCTGATCTCCTTTAGTATGGACTGGTTGGATCTCCTTGCAGTCCAAAGGACTCTCAAGAGTCTTCTCCAACACCAAAGTTCAAAAGCATCAATTCTTTGGAGCTCAGCTTTCTTTATGGTCCAACTCTCACATCCATACATGACCACAGGAAAAACCATAGCCTTGACTAGACAGACCTTTTTAGCAAAGTAATATCTCTGTGTCTCTGCTTTGAATATGCTATTTAGGTTGGTCATAACTTTCCTTTCAAGGAGTAAGCATCTTTTAATTTCATGGCTGCAATCACCATCTGCAGTGATTTGGGAGCCCCCAAAAATAAAGTCTGACACTGTTTCCACTGTTTCCCCATCTATTTTCCATGAAGTGATGGGACCAGATGCCATGATCTTAGTTTTCTGAATGTTGAGCTTTAAGCCAACTTTCTCACTCTCCTCTTTCACTTTCATCAAGAGGCTTTTTAGTTCCTCTTCACTTTCTGCCATAAGGGTGGTGTCATCTGCATATCTGAGGTTATTGATATTTCTCCCGGCAATCTTGATTCCAGCTTGTGCTTCTTCCAGCCCAGCGTTTCTCATGATGTACTCTGCATATAAGTTTAGGTTGTTACAAAATACTGAGTAGGGTTCCCTGATTTATAGTGTTGGTCCTTGTTGGTTATCTATTTTAAATGTAGCAGTCTGCTGCTGCTAAGTCACTTCAGTCGTGTCCGACTCTGTGTGACCCCATAGATGGCAACCCACCAGGCTCCCCCGTCCCTGGGATTCTCCAGGCAAGAACACTGGAGTGGGTTGCCATTTCCTTCTCCAATGCATGAAAGTGAAATGTGAAAGTGAAGTCACTCAGTCATGTCTGACTCTTAGTGACCGCATGGACTGCAGCCTACCAGGTTCCTCCATCCATGGGATTTTCCAGGCAAGAGTACTGGAGTGGGGTGCCATTGCCTTCTCCGATGTAGCAGTCAGTACCTATTAATCCCAAACTCTCTAACTATCCCTCCCCCACCACATTTCCCTCCAGCTATCCATAAGTTCTGTTTTCTTAAGTCTGTGAGTCTGCTTCTGTTTTGTAATTAAGTTCATTTGTATCTTTTTTTTTAAGATTTTGCATATAAGCAATATCATATGAAATTTCTCTTTATTTGCATTTATATTTTATTTTACATGTACATAAATGAGTATGTCCAAGCCACCAGGGAAGCTGGTAGCTCAGCTGGTAAAGAATGTGCTTGCAATGCAGGAGACCCTGGTTAGATTCCTGAGTCTGGAAGTTCCCCTGGAGAAGGGATAGGCTACTTACTCCATTATTCTTGGGCTTCCCTGGTGACTCAGACAATAAAGAATCCACCTGCGATGTGAGAGACCTGGGTTCGATTCCTGGGTTGGGAAGATCCCCTGGAGGAGGGCATGGTAACCCACTCCAGTGTTCTTGACTGGAGAATTCCCATGAACAGAGGAGCCTGACACTCTGTAGTCCATGGGGTGGCAGACATGACTGAGTGACTAAGCACAACAAATATGTATATGCATGTGTTTTGAGGGGGGCATGGATATTCCCAAAGAATAATATACTTATGAGGGATTTAAAGTCAATCAAAGATTTTTCTATAGAACTTGTTCTGTTTTGTTGTTGAAAACAGCCATGTACATGAGATCATTTTGGCTAGTGAGAATCAACAAGATCTGTTTACCTGCCTCCCTACCTCCTTCCCACCATCTTTCCTTTTCTATCTTTTGTTTATTTCTTAAGACATCTGGCACTCTGGCACTTCAGTTTATCTTATGGATTGTATAACTTTTAAACTAAAGACCTAGTGAAACCCCCATTCAATGTGAACACAAAGTAAGTCTCAGATATTAAAGAACATAATTTTCAGAATTGTAAATTCTTAAAGTGGGGAATTCTCAATGTTAGTAACGTTTACCAAAGGCTGAGAATGATCATGCTGTAGTCTTTCCTAACACTGTAGTCTCTGCAGAGAATTTAAAAATTGCCAGACCCATCAGAATGGCAAAAACAAAGAAAAAAACCTGAACTCAGCTGACGATCCCAAGTGCTGGTGATCATATGGAGCAATGAGAGCTCAGCTACACTCTGATGGGAGGCTCACCAAGTACAACACCTCAAAAGACTGTCTGGTACTGTCTTCTGAAGATGGTGGCATGCAGAGTGTGTGTGTGTGTGTGTGTGTGTGTGTGTGTGTGTGTGTGTGTATGAGTGTTCATGCTCAATTATGTCCAACTCTTTATGAGTCCATGGACTGTAACCTGCCAGGCTCCTCTGTCCATGGAATTTTCCAGGCAAGAATACTTGAGTGGGTTGCCATTTCCTTTTCCAGGGGATCTTCCTGACTCAGGGATCTTGTGTCTCCTGCATTGACAGGCTGATTCTTTACCACTGCGCCACCTGGGAACCTAACATGCATGCTATATGACTTGGCAATTCCACTCCTACATGTGTACCCAAGAGAAATAAAAGAACATGGGCGTAAAAAGACAAGCACAAGAATGTTCCCAGCAGCGCTATTTGTAATAGCCCTTAACTGGAAACAACTGAAATAACCATCAACAGAAGATAACTGTGATGTATTTATATAATGAACAGGCTATGACAAACTACAAAAACAGACAAATCTTACAAACAGAATGTTGAGCAAAATAAGTCAAACACAAAAGAATATATCCATTATAAGCAGTTCTACAAAACTTGAAAACAAGTAAAACTAACATATGATTTCAGAAGTCAGCATAATGGTTTCTTGTATAGGGAAGTAGTGACCCAGAAGGACCATGTGAGGGGCTTCTAAGGGGCTGGTCATGCTTTATTTTCTCATCTAGGTGCTGGTTAAATCAGTGTGTTTCAGTTCAGTTCAGTCGCTCAATCGTGTCTGACTCTTTGCGATCTCATGGACTGTAGCACACCAGGCCTCCCTGTCCAACACCAACTCTAGGAGTCTGCTCAAACTCATGTCAATCGAATCGGTGATGCCAGCCAACCCTCTCATCCTCTGTTGTCCCCGTCTCCTCCTGCTCTCACTCTTGCCCAGATCAGGGTCTTCCAATAAGTCAGTTCTTCGCATCAGATGGCCAAAGCATTGGAATTTCAGCTTCAGCATCAGTCCTTCCAATGAACATTCAGGATTCATTTCCTTTACGATTGACTGGTTGGATCTCCTTGCAGTCCAAGGGACTCTCAAGAGTCTTCTCCAACACCACAGTTCAAAACATCAATTGAATGTGTTTAATTTATAAAAATTCATTAAGTTTGAAACTTGTGCACTTATTTTGTATGTTAGAATTTAATAGTTTTTCTTTTTACATACCAAAATCAAAATCATGGGTACAGTCTATGTGTTTCTCTGAAGGCATCTGGTTTTTGCTTTTTTCAGGTTTAGGGAAAATTGTTTCTATTTTCCAAATGAAACTTACAGAAGTTTAAATTGGGGTTAGTGTCAATCAACATCATGGGTGCCAGATTTGAAATATATTAAATACTTACACAATAAACACACACTCTAGGTTCACAGGTCTAATCTTCCATGACCTTGGAAAGGTACAGGGCATTTAAGTTGTGGGGCAAGGTAGGGGTGGGGTTGCAGGAGATGAGATGGTCTTAGCCAAATGGGTGGTTGTGTGAAAAGTGAAGGTATTGCTCAGCGCGTTCTTGCTGTTTCTTGCCACAGACTGGGCAATTGGATATGTAGTTTTCTCAGTCTTCTCAGAAACTGTTTTGAAATCACTGTAGGACTGACCACTGAAGAATGATGGAAAGCCCCTAATATGGCGAAGCTAGTCAAAGGATAAACATGAGCACTGAACATGAAGTCCGTTTTGCCCAAAAGGCATACGCCTCATGTCAGCATGAGGGCAAAGACTGAGGTGAAATGCCCAACTAAGAGCCTTATCTGGAGAGGAGGCAGCCTCGGGCATTGGTTGCTAGCAAGCCTTGATGCCACTAGAGTCCAAATTGCCCATTGCAGCAAGTGTATATAAAAGTCCTCATTCTGAGAAGTGCAACCCTTGTGGCATGAATAGGGGTCTGTGAACTTTTAAAGTGAGTATGCATATGAGTGCGTGCATATGAATATGGGTATGTGTGGGGGTGGGAGTGTGGTGGAGTGGGGATTAAGCTGTGCCTCAGGGATATTTAAAGTTCATCCAAATTTCTAGTTTCCATGTCAAGGGATTTAGGAATTAAATGCCCCATTTATAAAAAGTGATAAAATATTTTCTAAAAATTTTCCCACAAATAATGTGGTCCTCTCTAGCCACTATTTTATTGAATATATGATTCATTATGCTGTTTCCTTTCTTCCTAATCCATCTTGAACTCCTTGAAATTCAATTTTCACCCTCACCTCTTTGCTCATATTGGCTCCTAGAAGTCACCAACTGCCATCGAAACAGCCAATGTGCTTCCTTTCAATCTCATTCTCACTGTCTTTTCTGTGGCCCTCATTACTTTTTTCCACCGACTTCTTGGAAAATGTTCCTTTCACATTTCCAGCATTAAACTCTCCTGTTTCCCTGCTAACTTTCCAGTTCTCTTGATGTTTCCCATCTGCCTCTGGTTCCCCCTCCTGCCCCCAGCTACCCTTTGGTTTTCCTCTCTTTTTGCTGGTCCCCGTGAGGCAGAGAGATTGTCTCCATTCTCATGGCTGCAAACACATGAGGCTGATGACTCACAGATTTACAGCTCATGTTCTGCCCCCTGCTTAGGGTTTATTCCCATATCACTGGTCATTTTCACTTGAAAGTCTTCCCATCACCTCATATTCGACAGTCTCTAACTGATCTCACCACCTCCCCCACAAAACCAGTTCCCCTTCCAAGTTCCTTGTCTCTGCCATGACACCCCTGTCTCAAGTTTTTCCAGCTCACAGCTTTGAAGTCATTTTTAATGTTTGCCTTGCTTGATCTTTTGTTGCCCTATAGCTTCTACCCATGGTGCTTAATATTCATTAATTTCTACTGATTTCTACCTCCCCCCACCACATTTCTTTTACCTTCTCAAGTCCTTTCCTAGTTTGGGTCTTGATCATCTCAGGACTAAGTCACTGGTAGCCCCTTCTCTGCCAACCTGCCTGACTCTAGTCTTCCACCCTCCCATCTGGCCTCATTTGCTCAATTGGTAAACATCCTTGAACCCTGCATTTCCTTGTCATTCTCCTGCATTCAACTTTTGAGTTATCTACATTATTCACTGCTCTTTCTTGGCTTAAAAGTATTTTGAAAATTGCTCCTTGGCATACCAATTATGTGCCAGGTGCCATGTCAAGTGCTAGTTGGTTAGAGACACAGTTATGAATGAATTGCCTTGTCCTAACACTCAAAGGGAGCCCTCATAGTCCACCTTCCTATCCTCCCAAATTGAGAAGATAGACCAATATCCAAATGAAGGAATAGGAAGAGATTGGAAAATTACAAGTGCTGCTTATGTGCTGGCATGGAATAGCAAGTCCTAAGGAGTCAAATACTTATAGTAGTGTAGTGACATGTGTTGATTTTAAAGCTCTGCCTCTCTAAGACTGGAGTATGGTGAAATCTCCTAAGAACAGGTGACTAGTAACTGCATGGTGAAGAAGACAGTGAAAGTTTGCTGTTGATTGTGTTTCCCCTTCTAGGCTATGAGATTTTTGAAGACGGGGCCAGACTGGGTGTTTTCTTTGAATTTCACAGTGCTGAATTAATCTCTATCCTCCCTGGAGTTTTTAGCAAATTCCTATTGATTCATTGTTTGATTGGCCAATCCTAGTTAGTGCTACTGAATCTCTCTGTGACCTCCTCTGACTCAGCTAATAGCTAAGGCCCAAGCTCAAGTTCCTTGAAGGTAAATTTGTATGCTATAACAATGTCAGTGATATAGCAGGCTCTGTGCCTTTTTTCAGCCTCACTAGGCTAGTCACATCTACATGCTTCTTCTTCAGAAAAAGGAACAAGGATGGACTCTTGATTCAGTTACACCCAGATATGGGGGAAGAGTATGCTAGAAGAAGATAAAATAACCAAGAAAATTAACTTAAGAGGGAAAGAGGCTAAAAAAGAAGCTGTTGAGTTTGGAAAAATCCTCTTTTTATTTAAGAATGGAGTGTGACTTTCTACTTTGTTTTTGAAATCACTTTTATTTTTCTAACCATAACAGGTTGATAAAATCCGGATAAATATTTAGCTAGCGTAACCCTCTGGATAGCCTTGTCAAGTGATGTCTGTCCAAAAGAGGCTAGGCATCTTGACCCCCAGCACAGAGCACTGTGAACCACAGGCAAAAGCAGAAGATTAGAATGCTAGAAATTTTTATCCTATTATTCTTTGAAAATCACAACACTTGGTCCATCTCTTCACCTCATAGAAAACCATTCTTTTCTTGGTATAATGTGTATGTATCTGTCTCTACCAATAGATAAAAGCAAACTGGTGATGTTTGCCATCGTGCTTATAAGTTTTGTGAAACAACATATGTTGTACATGAAATGAATACAACTGAAGTGGTGGGGCAGTTCCCATGTATAAATCTGATCATGGATGTCGACACATTTCCCTGGAAGTGGTAGTATAATGCAAAAAGTGGAAAATAAAATGGGAGTGTATACTTTCAAAATTGCAGCCAGATCTCAAGCATTCATGGCATGGGGAAAAAAGGGAAGACAAGTCTGTTGTGAATGCTAACTCCTGTCTTTAATCAACTGCTTCATCGAATTTCTTAGATGACCAACAAGTTCACTCACTGGCTTGAACTTTGTCTTGGCTTACACAGATAAAACATTGGCTCTGTGAGGTCCCTTCCACCCAAAATATTACAAGACAAGTTCTCTGTGTTATGTTTGGTTGGGGTGGCAGGTCCAGAACAACTGGCTCTTGAATAATAAGAGGTTGGTTGTGGTTTTGTTTGCTTGAAAGAACAGAGCGCTTCCAGGATGGGCCTGGGCCTCCTGCTTTCCTAAGTCTCACTGGCAGTGATAGACTTTTGTATACAAATGTTGATTGGATTCAATAGCCAATGAGTTCTCTTCTTTACTCTCTAAGTACCATAATGATTTTATATAGTTCAAAGAAACAAAATAGAGGAAAATAATTCTTAAATAGCTCTTCATGTTTTGAAAGGAAAATGCAGACCATTGAACAACTCAAGAGACCATTTTTCTGTTGGAGAAGTAGATAAGACCAAATTATGTGGGGTTTTCCTTGAGGGCTTTTTTTTTTTGGCCACACTGCAGGGCTTAAGGGATTTTAGCTTCCAACTAGGAATTAAACCTAGGTTCTCAGCAGTGAGAGAGCATAGTCCTAACCACTGGACTACCAGGGAAGTCCCCCTTGAGGGCATTTTAAGAATATGGATTTTACACTAAGCATGATGGGATGTGAGTGAAAGATTTGAATTAGGAAAGTGAAATCATGGGAATTATTTAAGAAGACCACAGGTACTGCCATGTATGAGTGAAATGAACTTCCATTCTTCCTCTCTTGGGTTTCCTGGTTCCTCAGACCCCACAACCCCCACAGCTGGTGCTCTTCCCCTGTGCTCTCAGCAAGAGCAGACTGCTCATGAGTCAAAAAGAGCCTTCAAGAAAGACGGGGTGGGCCAACAAGGCCAGTGCTACCAAAGAGTCTCATAAAATGAGGAAACTGTCTAATGGATTTGGAACATGGAGATCGCTAGTGACCTGGCAAAAGCAGTTTTAGCACCAGTGGCATATTGGGTGTGGAATCGAGATAAAAATGTGTTGAAGAGATAATTTGGCAGTAAGGAAATGGAAACAGCACATCAACACAACTCTCTGCAGAAAAGCAGTTATAACTTGAAGTAGAAGAAGGAATAGTGATTGTAGAGGATGTAGGGGCAAGTGGGACCGTTTAAGTTCATTGCTAGCAGACTCTGTTCATAGGCTTAGAATGATCCAGTAGGCAAGGAGAGACTAGTAATGCAGAAAAGAAAATAGCCCAAGAAATAGAGTCCTAGAATGTCTGGAAGAAAGTGGGATCTAGAACTCAATGAAGGGATGGTTTTTCCACAGGAGAAGGAACTCTTCTTTCATTGTAACAAGAAGGTGGGGAGAGTGCAGATGCTAATATAGGTAGGTTGAAAAGTGCAATATTGGAAAGATTAGGGAGGGAGTAGCTAGGATGCTTTGGCTGCAAGCAACAGAAATTAACTATGGTTAACTTGGCAAATAGATGGGGAAACAGTGGAAACAGTGGCTGACTTTATTTTTCTGGGCTCCAAAATCACTGCAGGTGGTGACTGCAGCCATGAAATTAAGACACTTACTCCTTGGAAGGAAAGTTATGACTAACCTAGACAGCATATTAAAAAGCAGAGACATTACTTTGTCAACAAAGGTCTGTCTAGTCAAGGCTATGGTTTTTCCAATGGTCATGTATGGATGTGAGAGTTGGACTATAAAGAAGGCTGAGTGCTGAAGAATTGATGCTTTTGAACTGTGGTGTTGGAGAAGACTCTTGAGAATCCCTTGGACCGCAAGGAGATCCAACCAGTCCATTCTGAAGGAGATCAGTCCTGGGTGTTCATTGGAAGGACTGATGTTGAAGCTAAAACTCCAATACTTTGGCCACCTGATGCGAAGAGCTGACTCATTTGAAAAGACCCTGATGCTGGGAAAGATGAAGGGCAGGAGGAGAAAGGGATGACAGAGGATGAGATGGCTGGATGGCATCACCGACTTGATGGACATGGGTTTGAGTGGACTCCGGATGTTGGTGATGGACAGGGAGGCCTGACATGCTGTGGTTCATGGAGTTGCAAAGAGTAAGACATGACTGAGTGACTGAACTGAACTGAAGCAAAAAAAAAAAAAAAAAAAAATTTACATGAATTTGAGGTAGCTTAAAAAAAAAAAAAGACTGTTAATAACCAGTGATGATACTGCTGGTAATCCACAAAGGGAGGTGACTCCCTTTTACATCTCTGCACAGGGAAGCAGGGAAGCATATTTCTTCATTCAAAGAGAACTCAGAGCAGGGTAGTATATCAGGTAGTATATTCAGCTGTTTCCAGCTCATAAGAGTAAGGAGTCTATGAAAAGAGGCTGTCACATATATCCTGCCCCTTCCACCTCTCTCCTTAGTCTTCTTTCTCCATCTTCAGTTCCCTTTCTCACGTCTCCCAGGATCTAGGTTCTTACCTCTTCCTCAGGAAGTAGAACATCTTCTCCAGATGCCTAGATGCCTTTCTAGTCTGTTGTGTACAGCGTGTGCCATATGCCAGTGGTGGTTTCTTATCTGGGGTTTGCAACCTGGAGAGGTCAGGGTGGACTAGATAAGAGAGTGGGATTGGTGGGATGCCCCCAAATTCCTGTTGGGTCTTTCAAGCGGTCTTCATGACTGGGTTTTCACAGGAGTAGTACCCCTACATACAGGAAGCAATGATCTGCAGAGGCAGCACAATCCAGTGTCATCCATACAAAGAAAACAGAGTTTGTCCCTCCCCCTTGCACAACAGCATCCTGGTATTACTGTGTTAAGGAGTACTTGACACAGTAGTCCCAAGCCTCTTTAATTAACAGAATTGCTGCTTTTGACTATGTCTCAGCTGCCAACTCTTTGAATTTTTCCTCATCCTCTTGGAGGAATGGTAGTAGCTCAATTTGTCTAGCCATACCATGGTGATATTTCAAAGCTAAATGGATGCTAAAAACAGGCCAGGTGCTCATTCTAGACAAAATTTCACAGAATCGTAATAGGTCCAAAGCCTCCTCTTTTTTAAGCTTTGTAAACTAAAACATTGAACTTTATCAGTTCTTGGAAAGTTTTCAGTATTTTTCAGTTTTGTTTTTTTTTTCAGGTTTTTAAAGAACTCACATGCAATTCTCAAATTCTAAGAGATTTTTTTTTGGATTGTTATTTAAATACTCTTCCAGTTTATAATTTAGGAGATGATTCTCAGGCATCAGAATACTTGTGTTAGAATACTACATGATATCACTTATATGTGGAGTCTAAAAAATACAACAAACTAGTGAATATAGCAAAGAAAGAAGCAGCCTCACAGATAGAGAACTAGAGCTTACCTGTTGCGGAAGGGAGGGGCGACATACGGGGTAGAGTAGGAGGCACAACTATTGGGTGTCAGATAGGCTACAAGGATCTATTGTACAACACAGAATATAGCCAATATTTTGTAATAACCGTAAATGGAATATAACCTTTAAAAATGTATAAAAAGTTTTAGAAATATATATATGCCACACACACACACACACACACACACACACACACACACACACGAATACTTATACCAACCGGGCAGCACAGTTTCTCTACTATAGAAAAGTCTGCACAGAAAACCATGTTGCTATTCCTTGCTTCTTGACTCAAGAGTAATTGAGAGGGTGTATAAAAATAGCCCCCTCCAAACGTGATGCCTAAGTTCTCTCTTGATCCTTTAGGTTCCAACCCCCACTAGCACTTTCTCTTTCTCCAGATTCATCAACTTCCTTGAATTAGTTCACTTTCAGGGACTTTTCTTCCCTGCCTAAACTCCTTTGAGTCAGGGCAATTTTGCAGTCATATTTGTATTGCTACATCTCCTTCCCAGAGGCCAGGGCAGGTTGTACACATGGTAGGTGTTCAAGGCTTGTTTGTGATTTTGTTACCACCAGAAAGTTTCTTGGAAAAATATTCAATACTTCCCACCTTGATTCTCAGTCATCTGGGTGATGTATGGAGCAAGTAGTGGACTTGTAGTCAGAAGTTTGATTCCTGATTCTGCCACTACTACGTGACTTGAGGTTAAATCACTCAGCACCTCTGAGCTTCAATTTCTTCATCTACAAGATGAACAATCCCTATCCAACAATGTTGTTGTGAAGATCAAACGAGACCAGGTATGTCAAAGTGTTTTAAGGCCACTATAAAACTCAAGGTTTACTAGTGATCATGGAGTGAGAACAGAGGATCTAGGATGGCCTTAATGACTATTGTTAACACCCACCACCACTTTGGTCTACCTGTCTTTTCATCTCTGTATCCTTAGCACCTAGCACAGAGCTTTACAGACTAGGTTCTCAGTAGATGGTTTTGAACAAAGGCCAACGTTATGAAAAAGGAGCTTTCTGTCCTGTTTAGGTGATTGCTGGGGGAGGTAGAAAGCAAAAGCAAATGGCTCCAGAGCAGTTCATGTGGATGTGAATGAGGGCGTGTGTTCAGAGATGGGGAATGTTCCCTCCAGAAGGTGACTACAGGGGATGGAGTAGTTCTGGGAACTCCGCTGAGGTTCGGAACCTCCATAGGGTGTGCTGCCAGGTTCGGCCTGTGTTATCACTGCAGCAGGCAGTTTGATGACATCTCTGAGTTGTGGCTCTGTTATTGGGATACTGATGCCCACATAGTACATAGCAAGCTTGGGGTCAGGAGTGATAGTCTGGAAATGATGTTCTGGGAGACAAAAGCATCACTGAGAAGAGTGTGTTGCTTTTGGAAAAGAGATGAAAAAGTGAGCTTTGGTCATGCATGGGCTGGCAGTGGGGAGAGGGGCTGCTGCACAGGGGGTAGATAAAGATTGGAGCCGACTGTGGCTGCCTGGTGCCACTGGTTACCACAGGTGTAGGGTGCTCAGAACCTTCTTCGAGCCTTTCAGTTAGGGCAACCAAATCACCAAACACCAATCTCCCTAAAGACATCCTTTTGAAAATTAGAATAATAATTTAACCAAATCTTTTTTTGTATTGGCCACCTCATTAAGTGAAAGTGATTGGCCCCCTCATTAAGGCATTATCTAATGTAAAATGGATTTTTAACATTGTACAGAGTAAATGAAGTTTTAATTTTGTAACAACGCTGGTTCCTTCCTTTGTATATACCTCCAAAAATTATACGCTCCATGGTTTATCAGGAGCATCTGATTTTTCTTTGTTCTATTGCACCTTATATAAAGAATTACAAACAATTTTTAAAGAAGGCAGGTCTTTCTTTCCTTCATTCAACTACTGTAGGCAGTAACTGTAGAGGAACCCAGGGTTGATGGCCCTCTGCTTGTTGGGCTCCATGAAGATTTAGGAAAAGCTGCCAGGCCCAGATCAGGACAGTCTGTCCCAGCTCTAGTTTATAGATCATCTGGTCCCATCACTTCATGGGAAATAGATGGGGAAACAGTGGACACAGTGTCAGACTTTATTTTTCTGGGCTCCAAAATCACTGCAGGTGGTGACTGCAGCCATGAAATTAAAAGATGCTTACTCCTTGGAAGAAAAGTTATGACTAACCTAGATAGCATATTGAAAAGCAGAGACATTAGTTTGCCAACAAAGGTCCGTCTAGTCAAGGCTATGGATTTTCCTGTGGTCATGTATGGAAGTGAGAGTTGGACTGTGAAGAAGGCTGAGCGCCGAAGAATTGATGCTTTTGAACTGTGGTATTGGAGAAGACTCTTGAGAGTCCCTTGGACTGCAAGGAGATCCAACCAGTCCATTCTAAAGGAGATCAACCCTGGGATTTCTTTGGAAGGAAGGATGCTAAAGCTGAAACTCCAGTACTTTGGCCACTTCATGCAAAGAGTTGACTCATTGGAAAAGACTCTGATGCTGGGAGGGATTAGGGGCAGGGGGAGAAGGGGACAACAGAGGATGAGATGGCTGGATGGCATCACTGACTTGATGGACGTGAGTCTGAGTGAACTCCGGGAGTTGGTGATGGACAGGGAGGCCTGGCTTGCTGCGATTCATGGGGTCGCAAAGAGTCGGACTCGACTGAGTGACTGAACTGAACTGAACTGAACTTGGAGCCAAGAGAGCCTACCAGGGTTTGTAACACTCTGGTGTGATGGTCCTCCATCAGCAGGAAGTCTCATTTGTAGCCATTAACTCTGCTATCACCAGAGATTTCGGCTTCCATCCTCCTAGGACAGCCATTCAGTTGCATTGTGAATGCTTTGCACTTGATCCTCATGCCGAGCATTTTTCTCGGCAACAAAACCATCATCTTCTGTGGGAGGATGCAGGACAGCCTGAGCCTGGCTTGATGGCGTCACCAGGAACACTGGGAGTGAACGCACACAAGGACCTTACAGCTTGAAGAAAAAGCTTGGCAGAAAGCAACATGAATCCAATGCCTTGGCTCAGAACAGGAACAAGGAATCCAATTATAGGATGCCCTGTAGAGAGGGTAAAAAAAAAAAAATTGCTTTTGTTTTGCCTTAATCCCACAGAAGTAAATGAGAGAATAAGAACCAGATTTAGGGTAAATCTTTCGTTCAAAATTTTCCTTTAGACAGTGTCAGGATGCAAAGTATCTTTTGGAGATTGAAGAGTGCTCTCATTTGTAGAAAGGCTAATTAAGGCTTCTTACAACCTGAATGACCTGTTGTGGTTCTCCAGAGCTAACACAGAAACTTACTGCCCACAGAAATTCACTTCCGACAGAAGCATCTTTATCCGGTACATGTGATGTACCTTATCTGTGTACATCCCAGAAGTGCAAGTGATGTGTTCTGCCTGCTCTCCATTCTGATACAGGCACAGTATTCGAAAGGACCTCAAAATTCCCAGTGGTACTTAGTCTTGTATAAGGGGATGAGAGCATTTGTACAAAGTTACGGTGTAACAGAGCCAGAGCCTGCCACCCACAGCTTAAAGCTTATATCTTGTCACTTTAGACCCATATAATCTCTATTAGGCACATGCAAATATATATTCTTGGGTAAATACACAAACGTATAACATGTAAGTATCCATTTTGTATTGGAAATAATTATTGAAGGAGGGCGGTTATTTCCAATCTAAGGGGCTTCAATCAGAGCACTTGAAATGGCTTTTGCTGTTATATTTAGATTTTGTGTCAGTTGTGAAGAATCTATTTTTTATCGCTATGCCTGCCTCATGTGGCCCCTACCCTATGATCTTTCCTTGGGACTTGCAATTAAGTGAGTAATGATCTTGGAAGGTTAAGTAGATAATATGATTGTGAAAACCTATTAAATCCAATTATTTTTTTTTTCGTGAGCATGAAACACAATCTCCAAAAGCTGAGATTGCGCAACTCCTTGCAAGGCTCAGGGCTCAGCTCAGTGTTGCATCTAATGAAAACAAAACCAAAAATAAAACCCAAGTGATCCATGAGCCTCATTGCCTGTAATTGTAAACATATGAGCTTCAGGATTTTTAGGAAAAGTTCTGCCCCGTAAGAGTAACCCAGTCCAGTATTGTTTTTGACTGGTGACTCTTCATGCTACTTGTTATAATTATGTTAGCCCAGTTAAGACGGGTGTTCCTTTCTGCCTGGAACAGTTCCTGTGTGGCCTGTAAGAGCAAAGAGCTGTGGAAGTTCAGCTTTTCTGGAGGTCTGTGTGGCCAGCCAAGCTGCTTAGGTGGACATTCACGTGGCATCACGAGTCCCTGTCATGGGACTGCATTTCCCGGGGAGGTGACGCTGCCCTACGTTGGTGCTGTCATCACCCGGGTGAGGGTGGTGTTCTCAGTGGCAGCTACACTCGATACCAAGGAAAGGGTGAGTTATGCTACTGTCACCTGCGCTGTTTTCGGGTGGGAGGTGCTCCAGGTGTCAGGTTGCCTGTGCTGTCACAGGTTGAATAATCTTGAAAGGGTGGAGCTCCCTCTGATGAGTTTTCTTCTGATTGTTAACATTGAATTCTCTCTGTCCTCTCAGTCACGATTATAATAAAAGTACTTCTTCTTTAGCAAAAGGCCTTCACTTTCAGACTGACGTTTTAATACCTGGTTAGGCTATTAGTGTGCTTAGAGATCCAACTTCCTCCAGTCCCTGGATCAGCGTGCGATTGTCCTCAGTCTCTAAGTCGTGTCTGACTCTTTGTGACGCCATGGACTATAGCTTGCCAGGCTCCTCTGTCCACAGGATTATCCTGGCAAAAATACTGGAGGGGGTTGCTATTTCTTCTTCCAGGGGATCTTCCCGACCCAGGGATCGAACCCACGTTTCCTGCATTGGTAGGCTGATTCTCTACCACTGAACCACCTGGGAAACACCAGAACAATGCTTCACAGTTAAAAAAAATACTATCCCTTTCATTTGTATTTAGAACATGTTAAGTTTTATGAAGCACTTTTAAACTAATTATCTCTTGAGTCCTTCAGGCAAACCCGTGAGCTGGACATGGAAGACTCTTCCTCACCCCACCGCCTTCAAGAGAGTGAGACTTGTGTGGCCCTGAGTGCTGAGAACTGAGTCACCTAAGTAGGGAGTGGTAAAATGGGACTGAAGTCTAGGTTTTCTAGTTCAAAGATTGGTGCTCTTTGTTTTGTTTTGTTTTGTTTTTTTTCTTTAAACAATATTTTGAAGATCTGGTGATAGAATAATATGATGATTTTTTTTTTTTTGGACAGACTTGATAATACTTGAGGAAGACAAATGCTACTAAAATAATCTGCTGGTGGTAGCATCTCCAAGTATCTCCAGTCATTTTTAAAAATCTCAGCCATAGTGGGAGAGAAAGAATGTGCTTCCTTTTGGGAGAGTCTGGAAGGGCCTAGTGTGACTTTCCTGGTCACTCACAATATCCAGGGTCTTGAAGAGGAAACTGCATGCCTTTAAGTGTTGTTTTCTACTTCAGGAAAAGAAAGCTATTAGATTCATGGAATCTCCCAGCTGAAAGGAAAGGATAGAGATGATTCCTCTCTTTACTTAGGCCTTGTATTCATGAGCAAAATGAGACCCCAGATATTGGGTAACTCCCAGCTTCTACATGTTTGTCCAGCAAGACAGAAATCTTGTCTTCCAAACGATTTCAATCTAATTCATGTAAACCACTTTGCCTTTAAAGAAGAATGTCATTTTAAATGTCAAGCTATGCATGTCATACTCTGCCCCTTAGGAATTATGTAGAGTGGCTTGGATCAGTGTTTTGGCAATATTTTTATGTGGATATGACAAATACATTCCACACATTTTTATTGTGATTTTTAAAGATATCTTGAGGGTGCACTGATTGTGCATGAGTGTTGGTCCATCCCCTGAGTGAAGTGCTGAGCAGAGGGCATGGCTGTGCATGGAGCACTTCCACACCACTTCCCTGCAGCCATGAAAAGCCTGATGTGCAGAGACTGAGGGTGCTTTCATGGCCAGTGGGGTCTGGGGAGCTGTGCTGGCTTGTTTTCTCTTTAGACTTCTGTTTGTCTATGTTGTTGGTTATAAACACCAAGGTAGGGACTGTTTCCTGACTAAGAAATCCCTTTGACATTTTAGCAATGACTCACGGAGTCACTTCGTGCCCACAGAGTAGCCAGTGTCACCTGTGGTCTTCTTGGCCTGTCTCACGTAAAGCATGTAAGTCATGTCCATCATATAAAACTTGGGCGTCAGGTTCCTCCTGCATCAGCCTGCGTTCCCTGACAGCCTTCTTTCTTCTGTTCCCTAAGGGAGAGCTAGGAAGCTTCTGGCTCCTCCTGGGCCCCAATTCTGGGCACCTCTCCTGACTCACCATCCCCTCCCTGCATCTTAATCTCTTTATTCTGACAGCCTGTCCTACACTGGTGTTTTCTTGAATCCATTAGGATTCTCTTTTTGCTATATTGTAATTTTCCTGACCGTGAGACCCCTGATGGGCATGTCTCTTATATCCTAGCAGCATACAAGCACTTAGTTAGTGCTTAAAAATACATATGGTCAGCTGCTACAGTAATGTGAGAAGATGAATTTTCTAAGATTCCCTTCTTTTCTTCCTATATTCCTTCTCCCCTCTCTCCTTCTCTTCTTTCTTTCCTCCTTTCCTCCCTTCTCCCTTCCCATCTTCCCTCCCTCCCTTTTGCAAATGTCTATCACAGTAGGAGACAGGCATCATGCTCTGTTTGGGGAGACAGCTGGGAAGAAGGCAGGTGTGGCCCTGATGATCATGCTTATGATGGTTTAGGACTTTACAAAACTGAAGGGCAGGGGACCAGCTTGCTGTGGAGAGGGGCGGCAAGGCATTTATCTCATGACAGAAGAGAAGTCCTAGATGGAGAAAGCCTGGCTTCCTTCTTTACTTGGGAAAGTGGGACTGGGGAGGTAAGAGTGTTGTTTGAATGATCAGGGGGCTAGAGGCGTGGTTGGGTGGAACACTTTAGAAGTTTGGGGCCCATGGGCAAGTTTTAACACCCCAGAACCTCTGGTACTTCATCTGTAAAACAAGGATGGTTGTGAAAACCACATTAGTTATAGAAAAATGCATCTTAAACTATTATATAAATATAAAGGATTTTATTTTATAGGGCATGTCCCACTTATTTTCCCTCTACAAAACTTGACCTGAGTAGCTGCTCTGTCCCTTCTGAGCATGTGATAATAGGTAACAGGCCAGTTCTTTGTAGGCAGAATTAACAGCTCCTCTTTATAGTAGACACAGTTCCCTGCTGCAAGCCCCTTTATTTCTACAATGAAGCAGCATTTCGTTAAATGACACAGGTCATGCCTGAATGAGCTAAGTATCCAGTTGAAGTCATGCTTCGAAATTGTTCCTAATGCAGAATCTGGTCTGAAAAGGAAAAAAAAAAAAGCAAAATATTCTGTGATAATACAATTTAAGGTCTAAATCTACATTTCTGAAATGGTAAAGACAATACCTCCCTCTCCCCTCAAATTAACCATCCTAAACCACAAGAGGAATTCCTCTAAGATCTGAATCTTCTCCCTCGGTTGTCACATTTCATCACAATTTAGGGGACTACTGCTGTGGTCAGGAGGCTGGGTTACAGCATCTTAGGTATCAAATCTAGGATGATACCTAGGATGAAACCTAGGATATTAGGACTTTGAGTCCCTAGTATCAAAGGGACTCATCTTGGGAGGAGGCTGGGAAAGCCCTAGTGCTCACCCTAGTTTCTCCATGGGTTAAATGGGAGGCTAAGTACTGACCCGGTTAGTGATTTTTTTATGGAATAATAAAGAGCTATAAAAACCTCCCAGGAACACATGATGCTAACCAAGCAGGCTGTGACAGTTAAGCCAGTTCCTGTGGGTGACAGCCACCAAACAGCTTTCACTGGGAGCCACTCTTGGTGCCCTGTGTTGTAAGCCTATTTCCCATCACCTATAAAGAGTGCCTCCTTCCCCAGCTATGGCAGAGCTGCCAGACAGATCTCATGTCCTGGACTATGAACTCTAGAGCTTACTTTCTCTATAGCTGCAGACATAGGCTGTCTTTAGAGAAAGCCTACTGTGGCCTTCTTCCAGGCCAGCTGAGATCCCATTTGCACCATCTGCAGGCTCACTGGTCTCAAAGGTGGTTTCTGCAAGGTAATTCAATCAAATCTTTTTTTTTTTTTTTTTTTGTTGAGTCATTTATTGATTTTCAAAAGTCACAAACAGCAGAGCAATGCTTTGCAGAGACCTTTTGAACAACCAGGGCATATTTGTCATACTTGACCAGTTTCTGGCTGAAATGCAGACCATTATTGGATGTTGGTATTATAATCAACGATAGACTAATATGTTGACCACTGATAACATCTTTTAACCTCCATTTCTGAGAAATGCTGGCCTGACATTTATGCAGCATCTAGCAAAGTCTATACCTACATGAAGGAGCCCAGGCACAGGATGCCATCTTTTATCCAGTGTATTTGTATTGGACATAAGCAGGCATGTAGTGCTGACATAGTGGGTTTAGAAGTCTCTGAGCATTGGGGTTTTCATCTGAAAAATGATCAGGTAGGACAAGATGAACCCCCAGTCTTATCTAGGGCAATCATTTTGTGATTCTCTGAATTAGTGACAATTTTTTTTTTTTTTTTGATTCACTGGAAATAATGAACTCTGCTCTTATTTCTTTGTTGGCTAATAACTTGTTAACTGACCTATGACTTCCTCATCTGGATATAGGGTTGATGTGTTGACTTGTTTGTGTCCTGTCCTCTGGCAGAATATTCTTCTCTCTTTACCCAGAGCCTCTGAACTAGCAGAAGGCCTAGGGGAGGGACTGCAAAGTAGCCAGTGGGGTAACAATATGGTGTCTGCGTTGGATGAAGTTGTAAGGATATTTTAATGCAGTATCAGCTAGATTTGTCAGTAGAGCAGGCGAGGGAGTGCCGTAAGGACTGGATTTCCAGCACTGTTTCCTCCTCTGTGATGTGAGTCACCTTTTCTTCCAATCTACTCAGAAATACTCATTGTAACTGAGTGTTTTTGATTTCCAACAAATAAAAGTGGGGCATCCATGGGCTGTTTCTCCAACCCATATGTGTTAACTGATAGGGTAAGGAAGACTCCAATACTTTGGCCACCTGATGCAAAGAGCTGACTCATTTGAAAAGACTCTGATGCTGGGAAAGATTGAAGGCAGGAGGAAAAGGGGATGACAGAGGATGAAATGGTTGGATGGCATCACTGACTCAATGGACATGAGTTTGAGTAAATTCCAGGATCTAGTGATGGACAGGGAGGCCTGGCATGCTGCAGTCCATGGGGTCGCAAAGAGTCAGACATGACTGAGCAACTGAACTGAACTGAAGGAAGACTCTGTGTATATGAGAGGGGACCCTCCTCTAGTATTCTCCCTTTTGCACCTGTTAATTAAAAGGTGGAAGGGTGGCTGCTTGTTGGCTGAATATGGCTTATGTGTTTTGTCTCCTTAGAGTTTAAGGCAAACAAAGAAAAATTTTTTAAATAAATTAAAGTACCTTGATTCACTGGTCAGCATTTAAAAAGTCAAGATTTTAGCTAAAAAGGCAGATTTCTATTTTTTATTGGTAAATTCTGGCCTCACTGGGGCCTATATTTCTGTCTGGTTACAACTAGCTACAGTTCAGAGGTCACTGCTCCCTCTTAGGATTCAGGCACTCTCCAGGGTAACAGACTGTGCTTGTTTCATTTTATCATTTACTTAAAATTTTTTTACTCTATTTGGCTGTGCCAGGTCTTAGTTGTGGTGCATGGGATCTCTAGTTTCAGCATGCGAACTCTTGGTTGTGTCATGTGGGATCTAGTTCCCTGACAAGGGATTGACTCCAGGCCCCCTGCATTGGGAGCGAGGAGTCTTAGCCTCTGAGCCACCAGGGAAGTCCCTTACCATTTCCTTTTTCTGCCTAGCCCCCTGTAATCAATTCAGAGTGAGGCCCTTGAACTTAGCTGAGCAGTTGAGTTTATTGTCGCTTATATGAGACATAGGAAACCTGGATCCAGAGCAGCAGTTTCACAGACAAGCAGAAGCTCTTTGGGAGTGAAGAGAAGTCTGAGGCAAAGGCTGAAAGGGAAAGGAGGGTTGGGAGGGAGGTCCCACCCCAGGTCCTGAGCAATGCGTAAGGTACAGGGCAGTGGAGGGGGCAGGCACCTGGGTTGCAGCCCAGCAGCACGCCAGGGTGGTGCCCCAGAAAGGAGGACTGACTTCCTTCTCCTCGGCCTTGGGTAAGCCTCATGGGCACATCAGAGTCCACCTCTCAGAATGACCACTGAGGACCAGCAGGGAAGTCTAATTGGTAAATTCACCAATAAGTTAATATTTAATCTATTTCTAACTGTAATCACTTTGTTGAAACTATTTTCAATCTTATTAGCTGTTAGAACCTGTGAGTAAAGGCTGATGCCCCATGACGTTTTAGATTTTCATGATCCTCATATTTCACAACAGGGATCTCAGCCCTGTCAATATTTTCATGTTCTAATAACTGCAATCAAAACTTGAGTTGGTCATATGGTAATAAATAGCCGCCCATCTGGGACATGCCTTGTAAAATAGAACAGGAAACTCTACATCATATGGAAAGTTGTACTTTTAGTTTCATAACTCAACTTTTGTCTAACAAAGATAGCTCTTATCGAAACTGAGCCCTTAAAGTGTAAGAAATATATTTAAATATTTTGTGAAAATCATATCTTTGTACAAAATATTTTCCTATATATCATCTTTTGAGGAGTATTATGGTTCTCTGAGATAGGCAGAGAGGTAATTACCATCATCAGTTTATAAACACGGAAATTGGAGTTCAGGAAAATTAAGTTCTTTGTTCATGTATAATTTGTTGAACAAAATCATAACTGGCTGCCAATATTTCTGCCTCAAAATCCATAGTTTTCCCACCATTCCTCTGCTGGCTCTGTGTGTCATGGTGTGGGGTGAGGCGGGGCGTATGCACATATACTAAAGGCAGATGTATGCCCATGCAGAGAGGCAAAGTTTATTTTATGTAAGAACCTTCAAAGTGCTTGGTTTGTACATAGAGTACTTAAGTAAAAGTTAGAGAGATGCTTTCTGAAAATTACAGAAAATTTTCATTACATTGAGGTTGATACCAATACAAATAACTTTATAAGCTTATTTTTCTTTCTGGGTTTTTGATCTCTAATAAAATAGTGTTTTGATGAACTGTTTCTAAGAAAATGTCTACATTGAATGACACTATACAGGAAATGTTTCCCCTAATTGTTAAATACGTATTGGCTATACTCTGTATCAAAAATATGCTGAAGAAAAGTCACAATGTCGGAACTCTATTATTTAGCTACTGGTAGCAGATATTTTTATAGTTCCATCAGGTTTCATATTTCACCTAAACCATCCCCTCCCCGTCCTTTTTTTTTTTTTAAACAAACTCTAAGCAAATAGAACACACTGAACATGTTAGTGCCTTGGACAGTGGCTCCCATGAGGAGGAGGGTGTGCTTGCTGCCTTCCTTTCTTGTACGGAGATCGAGCCTGTGCCTCATCAACTTTCCAACCCACCCTACTCCAGAGAGGTTGGGTGTCAGTTTTCTGGTTATTGGGTAATTTTGGGGTTTTGTTTTGTGTTGTCAATTGTCAATGTATTAGAAGGCAAATTACATTTTAATTAAGTTTTATTCCCTATAGAGCTGGTTGCAGAATTTCTTTCTGAAACCAAACTGTTGATGTTTTCAAACAGGGTACCTACATATTTATAAATATTTAGGCAACCTGAAAGTGCATGGAAAATTGCACTAGTGTGCTTGATTTGTACATTTTAAGGTAAATCTCTACACTGAGAAGTAGAGCTCAAAAAAACTAATTTGATTTCCTTATTGTTTAAATAGTAATGGTACTATGCAAAATTGTATAATGGAACACAATAAAAGAAAAAACAAGTTTTATTAAAAAATCAAGTAATTTTATATTTAAATATTAGGTATTAATATATTATAACAACTACAATATAAAGAAAAATAAATAAATATTTGACCAATTTCAAAAATTTGGGAAGTTTAAAATGTTTAAAGACTTATAGAACTTTGAGCGGGGATGGAAAATAGGGTGTATCTGTCAGGAAAATTTTATGCTTGTTTGTAAAGAAGAGGTAGGCACTTACTTAATGTGAAAAACTACTTTGAAATGCCTGAATTGTTTGCTTCCAATATTTATTTTGTGGGAATAGATTTTTTTAAAAATAATTAGATGCAACTTTTACCAGACCTAGTGACCTTAAGTTTTTACAAAATTAAAAAAAAAATTTTTTTAAGCCATAACCTCTCAAAACTTGAAGTTGGGTTATTTTTAGGAAAGTACATTTTGTATTAGATAACTAAGCATTGGGTTTTTAAACACAAAGTTGGAGTTAGTTGACCCATGTAGGAAGTGATGGTAATTTACTATGCCTCCCTACTGAATTCAACTTGGTTTTACCTTTACTGTTGAGTTTTGGGGTAATAAGCTACAGAATGTTAATACTTCTCTCCTCATCTTCCAGAGGCTTAATGAGATCATTTCTTCAAATTAAGTATGCAAAGAATATGATCAAACCACCCAAACTCTTTTAGCTGATCCTTTACATCTCATACAAATGTTAATAACGCCAGTTTTAGAGCATTTAACATTTACCTCAAGCTCCCTTTCTTCACCAGGGTAGGTGTTTCCTCTGAATTCCTATACAGTTTGAGCCCCAGTCACTGTTGTCATTTAACATTAATTATCTACTTATCATTTTCTAGGACACAAAGATAAAGTAGGCATAGATCTTTCAAGGAGCTTATTTAAAGAGATGATGGCCTATATTTTCCAAAGTAAGAATATCCCATGAGAAACAGGATCAGGAGATCCCACGAGTGAGAGCTAACATTCAGCGTGTGTGAAAACTCCTAGGACAGTACTTGCAGTGTACCAGGTATTTGAAAAACTATTAGGTCCCTCCTGTGTGACTGAGGAAGGGACAGGGGATCAGAAAGGCCTCATGGAAGAAGTGGCCTTCAGAATTGATCAAATAGGTAAAACCTGAATGAAGCAGAGAGGAAAGAAAAAAGAACTTTCCAGGCAAAGGACATTACCTAGGCCAGCACGTCTCAGACTTTTGACTCAGGACCCTTTACACAAAACATACTGAGGATCCCCAAAAACTTTTGTTTATGTGGATTGTATCTATTGATGTTTACCTTATTAAAAATTGAAACTGAGAAAAATTTTTTAATTTTATTAATTCATTTGACAGTAGCAGTAATAAACTCTTTACATATTAATGTTACTAACACATTTTTACTGAAAAAAAAATAGGCAAAAGCTTTAAAGCTAAAATATTTAATGAGAAGATAGACATGCTTTTTTTTTTTTTTTCCATTTTTACCAATCTCTTGAATTTCTGGCTTAATAAAAGAAAGCTGGAGTCCTTATTTGCTTCTGCATTCAACTTGTTGCAGTGTCACAGATCACATAGCTTCTAGAAAACTCATGAGAGATGGAGTGAAAAAAGCAAATAAGCTCTTAGTATTATAATAGAAATAGATTTTCCCTGGTGGACTCTCTGAGATAGCCTTGGGATCCCTAGAAGTCCCTGGGACCACCCTTTCAGAACTGACAGTTTGTGCTATACTTGGATATCTATCTTGTTTTATGGATATTTTGTACTCTCATTCATCCCCTCCCCTGCCCCCATAGTCAAACTGCAAGATTCTTGAGGGCAGAGACCATGATAAGTGCTCAATAAAGTGAACTGCTGATACCGATGCTGATGATGGTGTGTATTCACTTATACACATATAATCCTGTATGTATAAATAGATATATATGTGCCTGTCTCTCTATCTATTGTGAGTTTTTTTTTAAGGGAGTAAAAGTTCAAACGCTGGAAAGATGATTGAGTGATAGAGTTGACAATTAATGATTTGCCTAGGGGTAGTAATAGAGGCAATGCTAGTAATAAAGCTAATTACTCTTTCTACAAAAGAAATTAGTCAGAAAAGGAAATCCATGTGCATAGACAGGATGGCAAACTGCCAGTTTCACTTTTGAATATTTTGAATTCCTGGGGTTCTGAGCCCCACTTCATCCATGTCCTTTTCCTGCCTGGTGACAAATGGCAGGTATGGTCAGATTTGCATGTGAATCAAGCATACCTGGGAGCCTAGGCCTTGAAATCTGCCATCAGATATCCATATTCTTAGACAATTTCTCAAGAGCATTGCGTCAGGAAAAGCTTAGCAGGTTCTTTCAGGAAGCTTTATTACAATAGTGTACTTAGGGCTCTGTGCAAAAGATGAAATGTGCCCCAGTCCCTTATCCTTCCCCTGGAACACGTACTTCGGAGGTACATCAAAACAGAATTGGGTGGCATCTTATTTTCTGCCAGGGTAAGCCTTGACCAGACTTGCTTCAGCTCATACATTTAAGATGAAATTTAGCTGCAAATAGTTTAAAAATCCTTTGGCTTTTCAAACTAAGAATTTATACATGAGACCTCCTGGAGATGATTTTTTTTTTTTTGTAGATGGAAGGAACCAGTTAGTATAGATGGAAATGTTCAGATGCATTGATTGAAACATCAGACACTTAGGTATTTTTAAAGCTAGAAAAAGTTCAGAGATTATCTAGCGAATCCAAGCCTCTGTTTCACAGAAGAAGGTGCTGAGACCAGAGGCATGAAGGAAATTGCCTGGGGATGTGGCTTTCTCTCTTTGAGTCTCTGGGTTGAAGGTCATTTGTGTCCCGAACCGTGCAGCAGCCCAGTGAGCAGCCAAGTTCAGGCTTCTTGAGAACCCAGGCCTCATCTTCCTCAGGAGCTGCACCATTTCCTGTACTGAGAGCGTGTGCAAAAAAAAAAAAAAAAAAATGAGGTATGGGGAATGTGGTCTCTGGCACCAAATGAGTGAAAAGAAGCTCTTTTGTACTTTTGCTCTTGAAGGGGCTGCCATGCTCCTGAGTGAGACTTGCAGCAAGTCATCTGGTTGACCAGGGAGGTGGTTCTCAATCCTGGCTGCCCATGCCCATCAGCTGGGTTGGTTTACAAACCCTAAGGCTCTGGGTCCCCAACCCAGATTAATTAAATCAGGATGGGGGAGGGAGAGAGAGTGTGAGCATCATACCAGGTAGTACTCGCCCTCCAGAGTGACCAAGGCCTGCTCTGGTGCCTGCCTACAGCTGCTTTGGGAACCTTGCTCTCCTCTTACTCTGAAAACAGACTTCACCTGTGCACTTACATCCTCAAGAGGAGGCAGCATCCTTGCCAGACCTTGCTTCCAAATTTCAAGAGGAACTTGTTGGTATTGTCGAGGAGGGAGAGCGTTGCCCATCAAGGCCGGTGGCTGCCGCCGCCAGCTTCGTGAATGCCAAGTCACTCCGTGACATGCAGCTTCCTGCTTGTCTGCACGCTGCCCACCGCATCGCACGTCTGGCCTTCCATGAGCAAAAGTTTCACTACTGAAATCACTGGGTGACCTTTCTCGTTTTTCGTACACCCAGAGGAAGAGATGGTTTGCTATCGAGTAGGTTTGCTATTGAGTTTAATACTCTGGTGAGCTGGTTGAGGTGGTTATTTTGTGAATGTGTTGAGTATCTTTGGAATTCACCAAAGAGACAAACTCACAAAGTACTCGAAGGTAGTCAGGCAACTGTCATTTTTCTCCCCATGTCTTTTCCAAAGGTGTTGGCATCCAAGAAAGTGAGTAGGAAATTCCAAACTGTAGTGGCCAAGGTACCAGTTTCTCCCCCATCTCTGCAATGTGCTGCCTCTTTCCCGCACTTTTAAGAGTGGGAGCTGAATGTATCAATAATGGTCATCTAGAGAAGCCTCGGAGAAGGCAATGGCAATCCCGTGGACAGAGGAGCCTGGAAGGCTGCAGTCCATGGAGTCACGAAGAGTCACACACGACTGAGCGCGACTTCACTTTCACTTTTCACTTTCACGCATTGGAGAAGGAAATGGCAACCCACTCCAGTGTCCTTGCCTGGAGAATCCCAGGGACGGGGGAGCCTGGTGGGCTGCCGTCTATAGGGTTGCACAGAGTTGGACATGACTCAAGCGACTTGCAGCAGCAGCAGCAGAGAAGCCTAGTGGGAGACAAGAGAAGAAACAGACACAAAGCAAAAGGTTTAAAAAAAAAAGCTGGAGGCAGAAAGAAAAGCTGAGTCTTGGTGCAGCCTGCTCTGGCCTCTTCTTCCCTTCCTTGGCTCCTGCTGCAGGCTTCCTCCCACCCTTGGCTCCAAACATCCCTAGCAACACAGAGGAAGCTCCAATGTCCTTGGCAATCAGGGCAGGTAGTCTGATCCAAACCACCTAAGGTTAATCTTGCATTTGAATTGTTCTAGTGAGGAACAAGCAAACTCAGTCACTCCTCTACCCACCCACCCTCCCATTCTTCCCTTAAAGAAATTCAGTTCTGGGGCTCCCAGGGGAAAATCATGAAACTAAATTTTGATGTAATAAATTCCATTTTAGATAGTAGTGATTTTGTTAGCAGAAATTGCAGTACTATTGTATATGTATATCTCATAATAGTTTAAAAAAACTTGAGATATTAAATCTTAGATATATTTATATATTTTGATAATATTTTATAATAAATTATTTATTTGGTTCAGATGAGTAGTAGGAGGGATCTTTAAAAGTTTAGAAGATGTTATGAAAGAAACAAAAATGATAAAAAGCCCACTATTATTTTTCAATACCCACCTTTTAGACCACCATTATCCTAATTTAGTGGACTTCAACTCCACTTTGGAAGCAAAGTTTGCAGACTTCTCATGTATTGGATAAACTGTTAGACTCCAAGAGAAACCATCCACTGTCTCAAGCTGAAATTCTGGTTTGTGTACTGTTACTGACAAGCCTTGTGGCTTCAACAGAGTCTCAGCCAGGTCTTGACAGAAATACGATGCTCACCCTACAGTAGTTGCTTCCAACAGGTCAGTGCAGTAAGAGTGAAGCAAAGTTGTCAGTGGCCTGGGAGGGAGTGGGGAGGTTTGCCCTGCAAATGTTATTCGGTGAGAGAAGAATGGAAACCAGGAGGCAGAAGGCAAACTGTGTGCTGACCAAGAGCCAGAGAGGCTGCCTCCAAGACTGACTTTTCACTGAAGCACCCGAGAAAAGGCCAGGATTTCAAACTTGAGGGGGGGAAGACACAGAACTGGGAGAACGCGGTACCTGGAGAAAACAAAACTTGAGTGGCGAGAGAGGGAAGAGCAAGAGCCGAGGAGGAAGTCCCTGTCCTCTGCTGCTTTTAATTACTTCCTCTAGAGAGACTCAAAGAGACAAGAAGGAGTCCCAGACGGCAGGGGAGAGGGAGAGCCCTTCAGGGCAGAAAGGGCAGAGAGGCACACGGGCAAGGCAAGGAACCAGAGCCACTGATGGGGAGAGAGAACAGAGCCCTGTGTAAAAATACTGGGATCAGTTAATTCACTAGAAGCTGCTCCAGTGAGATGCATGAAATTAAAATGACTTATAACACTGACTCAAAGGTGAGGATGCTGCAGTGGGAAGAGCTTGGATGGGGTCCATGACAGACTGGGGTTTCAGCCTTGACTTCAGCGTTTAATAACTCTGAGGGAGAAGGACTCATGGCTTAAGACAACTCAGCTTCCTCATCTGCAAAATGATGAGAACACTAACATCTCATAGGTTTCTCATGAAGTTTGCTGTGATGTAGGCAAAGGGCCTGTCAAGATTCCTGCCACAGAGAGATGAATAAAGAGCAGTTGCTGTCATCTTGTTTGGAGTGGAATGGAGACCATGAAGGCAACTTTGTGGCTAAACATATCTGCAGGGAGGCGGCCAGGGTCGTGTGATGCAGATCTGTCTGGGTTTGTGAGGTCACTCATTGTTCTACACGGGTGCTGGGGGGGCAAATGCAATGGTACAGAATGCAAGCCCTGTGGTCTTCGCTGGCCACCAGCAGAGATTGTGGAGTAGCACTCGGTCCTTCTGCTATATCATGGACAAGTGAGAAGGGAGCCATGAGACCAAACTCCCAGAGGTGGGCCAAGGAGAAGTTGGTAGGAAGAAGCAGGTACGCTGGCCCAGACCTCACAAGAGTTGTTTGCAAAAAATGAAAAGAGAGAAATGGAGAGGAGAGGAGGAGCTGGGACAGAAAGGAACATGGAAACAGGCAGGTAGGGAGGGTGAAAGCAGTAACATGAGCTTTCACCTGGTAAAGGGTGGTTTCTGGGCTCAGGGAGTGAGGGCTGAAGAGGGTCTATGCAAACCTCAGCTGTGTCTGTCTCCCAAAGAGTCCAGGAGTTGATCTGAGGAAGAGCCTGGAGTGACAGCCAAGTGCCACCTTCAAAACCTGGTGGGAACTGTTACAGCAAGACCCAAGGGCACCAGTTCTGGGTTCTAGTTTCCCTTGGCCTTTAACTAGCCCAGTGATCCCCCCATAAGCCATCTCACCCTACTTGGCTTCCGCCTCCTGGATATGCAATGAAGCCATGAAACCAGAAGGTGGATTCTAAACTTTGCAAAAAGCCACATCTCCTTTTGTCAGAATCTCCTCTGCTCCCCTCCCGCAACTAGACCATCACCCAGCCCCATCTGAGGCCCATGTTTGCTTGTTCTATGATGGAGAGAGACAAGGTATGTTCCCACGATGGTAATAAAGGAAAGATGGAGTGAAAAGACACACACTGGGGCCCCATGTGGGTTCTGATGTGGCTGCTGCTCTTGGAGAAACTGTCCAATGGCCAAAGCTCAAGTCAGAGTGGGAATAGTTAAGTTCGGGTCTCCCCTCGCAGCTCTGAAGCTCAGGAGTTGAAGGAGGGCATTTTGGGAACCTGGAGCTGGAAACACCCTCTAACATGCAGCTGACTCCACAGAGAGGCCCTCTGGGGAGGCTCCAAACTGCCCTCTAGCTCCAAAAAAGTATGATCCTAGAAGCTTTGCCTCCAGGGTTCCCTGAATATCCCCAATCAGTTTTGTTCCCAGAACTCCTCAAATGGGAAACCCAGACAATCTGTGAGCGGCCCCTCTGCCCTTCAGCAGGACTCCTCCCTCAGCCTTGTCCTATTTTAATGTCCTTCGAACATCCCTGCTCGTTCTCCCCTTCATCCCACCATGCACAGGCAGCTCCATACATTTATTTATTTATCTGGCTGCACTGGGTCTCAGTTGTGGCACATGGGAACTTTGTTGTGTCATATGGGATCTTTCTTTGCGGCATGTGGGCTCAGCAGCTGTAGTGTGCTGGTTTTAAGCTCTGTTGCACATGGGATCTTGGTTCCCAGACCAGAGATTGAATCTGCATCCCCTGAATTGCAAGGCAGATTCTTAACCACTGGACCACCAGGGACCCTGCAGCTCCATAAATTCTTGAGAGACAGGGATTAAAGTATAAAGAGGGAAGGCTGCCTGATGTTACAAAACAAAATAAATTAAAACAGATTCTGGAGCCATGCAGCCTCACTTCAAATATAAGCTTGATAGCAGTGTGTCCTTGGTAAGCTCCTTAACCTCTCTGTGTCTCATCTCCTCACCTGTAAAACGTGGTTCATAATCTACTCACCTCATAGAATTGTGAGATATAAGTGGGTTAATAAATATAAAGTGCTTAGAAGAGTCTGGCAGAGTAAACGCTACTCAAGGTATTAGCGGTTATTATTTTCCAATTTCTCACATAATTTTTTTAATATAAAGTGCTTAGAAGAGTCTGGCAGAGTAAACACTACTCAAGGTATTAGCGGTTATTATTTTCCAATTTCTCACATAATATTTTTTAACTGAAATCAGTTCCTTTCTCAGTAATTTTTTTTTTTTTGCAAAAGAGAAAAGCCAAGAGCAGTAAAGCAGCTGTGGAGAGCTGGTAGTAACAAAACTGAGGAATTTCCACCCTGTCTTTCTATTACTCCTGCCCTAATTTGGAAAGGACTGTTGGTCATTTTTTCTATAAATCAATCACCTGTAATTAATTTTCTTCAAAAAGGAATGTTAGTGACCTTAATAATGGGGAGAAGATTAGTGAGAAGGGTGGATGGGTGGGTTCACCTTCTCCCCCATCCCCTATCTCCTTCTAGCCTTACCTTCACTTCTAGAGATAATTTCAAACCACAAATATGTTCCTTTGAATTATCAAGTTCAGGTTTAAATTTGAACCTAATTTTCAGATTTAGTTTTTAGATTAATCTATTAAAATCTGAAAGTATTTCATTGTTCTAAGTAGAAGGAGAAACCATAGAAAAGAAAACCACTTTGCGGAGTTTAAAAACCTGTATTTGTATAGAACTGGAGGATCTGGAGCACAAAGCTTAGGAAAACGGAACGAACTGGTCAATATTCATAGGCTTTGTTTGGTAATGGAGTCTTCTAGTTTGGAAAGGAGGTGAGGAAGTAAAGTGAAACATATTATTAATATCTCTCACTGTAATTGTGTTTTGTACAGTATCTGTTCATAAGAAAGTATTTCCCAATAAAATATCACAAAACATAATCACAGGTTTTAAAATGTAAGTCAATGAGCTAAAAAATGTTTTCATCAGCTTTGTGTGTGTGTGTGTTTTGTTTTATAACATCAAGGGATTTTTTTTCTCCCTTTCAAATTGCAAATACTTTCGGACTGTGTCCGTCAATTTTGCAATTGCACTTAACCTTACGTACCCAGACCCGAAAGTCCCTTTACCAAGGGAAAGTCACCTAACCACACCCTGGAACAGGAAAAATAAAAGACATATTATTGTGTGAGCCACTTTCTTTTGGGCAATGTGTCTGTTGCGATAAATTACTTCATTTGTTCATCATGAGTTGGAAATAGTCATAGTGCCTTGTTTACAGGAAGTTCTTTCACGAATGGGCTTTACTAGCTTAACTGAACTTACATCAAATTGTATCACTCAGAACCCCGCCTATAATTATTTTCTTTCATTCTTACCTGACCGTGTCAGGGGGTGTGGAGTGGGGACCCTCTGAAGACAACATGCTCCTCTAGAGAATTTCTGCCAATACAAGAACAGGCGAGAGAAATGGCATACACACACCTTAGCAGTGCGGGAGATTCCTCCTGACATCCGCACACCCTTGGCTGCCTCCAGTAGAGCACTGACTCCCTGCTACCTATTTGCCTGTCAGGTTCATCACTAGATTCTGAGTCCCTGGTAACCTGGGGCCATGTCATATTCAACTTTTATATCCTCAGTGTCAAGCATGTTGTTCAAGCTGACTAAATAATTATGACTTTTATATCCCATCTCATTCTGCCAAAGAACTTAAGAGGTGCTCAATAGACATTCTTGTTGAATTAATACATGTTTTTGAATCTCATGGACTTGGACACCGAGAAGGCAGAAATTAAAACTGGCACACCTTGATGACGTGGCAGAGATGATTAATCTCCCAACTGGGGGTGGGGGTGGGTGGAGAGAGAGTATTTGTGGAGTCATAGGATGATGAAGGCCTCCCCAGCTGGAGGGTTTATCGAGATTCCCTATTAGTGTAATTTCCCCTCTGACTTTACATGAATCCAGACAGTTGTCTGGTATCATCCATGTCTGTTACACAACTGATATGTGTTTTCTTGCCAGCTTTTGATTTCTCTTAGCAAGCAGGTTTTTGGCTTCCTGGACTTGGAAAAAGAAAAAGGAAGTCTCATGGAAGGGCTTTGTGCTTGTCTGTGGTGATAACCATCACCAAGTGCCAGCATGGGGAGCCCCTCTGTGGAGATGAGGAAATGGGAGCCCTGAGCAGTTGTCCTGCCCCAGGTCAGACATGGTGCCAGCCTCTAGAACAGAATCAACTGCCCACATCTGCCATACCAGCTGTCATCTTGGCCTACTGGACGTCATTGTTTCTTGGAGAACACTTTGCTATTGAACTAGGTGTGGGATCTTCATTCAGAAAGACAATTCACTCTGAATCCGTTCATCCCAACACTTGGCCCACAGGGAGACTGCTGGGTGGGACACCACAGTGCCATCGTGGAGCCTAAGCGTCTTCTGGAACAAAGGATGAATTGAAGGGTGACCACAGGAGAACAATACTTCCTTTGTTGTGGAAAACCTCCTCTAATTTTTCTCCTGGTTGCGGTGGCTGCTAAGGCTGTTTATTCATGTGAGTGTTTATAGCATGCCTTTGCACTTTGTCAGGGGAAACTGGCCTTCCATCTTGCCATTTTGCAACATTGCTTCTGACTGTATCTCATTGATCCTAATAATAGACATCATGGCAGCCACCTGTACTTAAGGTCATTGCCTCATGGGACTCACACCAATGCTAACCTTCCTGGTGTCCTAGTCACAGATCTGAATAGGCACACCCCTCCTAACTACATGCAAATGTGTCATTAAAAAAAACCAAAACAACTTGCTTCTGCATGAAAAGCTGTGACTGACTCTCCACCAAGTATAATGTTGACAAACTTGTTGTTCGTCTTCCCTAACCATGAGTTTGGTGGATGTCCTCTATCTGAATCACCAGGCAACCTGAAGGAAAGTATTTTTTGTTATTGTTTAGCTTATGTGTGAAATTGCAGTGAGTGTATGCTCACATCACGCCAACTGGATTCTGTCACATGGACTGTAATTCAGGCCATCCAGCCCTACAGGTAATTGACACACATCTCCTTCAGGTTAGGTGCCTATTTATACAGCTGGTACCTGATTTGTAACACGTACTATGTTCTTGAATAATAGGAACAAAGATGAGGAAAGCCCCAAGCAATACAGCCCCAAGAATACTCAGGGATGCTTGGCTGTGGGCATTACATTTCCCTCGCCCTTTATTCATTTCATGATTCAATTTGCTTAATCTCTTTTGGCTTTGTTGGTTCATCTATAAAATGGGGATTATAATAATACATTACCTATCTCAAGACATCCTGCTTGATGATGATCTTTTCAGATTCCTTACATTCTCATTCTGAATCATGCTTTTATATCACCAGTATAGAATTTCCTGGCAGGTTTGTTTTTGGACTGATTTGGATGAATGCATCTTTCATGGGCACTGAGACTAACTTCAGTTGGACCCAGCCAGCCTCTGTTTTTGTTATCCCAAGTTCACATATCACAACAGATTAGGTGACTTTGGATGCTTATGTATCATGAATAAGAAGTCACCGGATGAGTGCTCACAGAAAAATGATGGGGTTAAATTCCTGTCTAGTGATCTAAGTTAGATGGGCCTAACCAATTCAGAGTGATATTGATGTAGTTGGGCTGGTTGGTGGAAGTCACAGGCATCCTGTGTGTGCTGAGTTCCAACTTTTAGGGAGCAGAGATCTTCAAATCATACTGTCCACCCTCCTTGTCTCAGTTTGGGATTAAATAGCTAGCTGTAACTTGCTTTCAGCTCAGCTGAATAAGTGGGTTTAAGATTTTTTAAAGATGGAAATTATGAAAATAATAACCATAATAAATGACTGTGGGGAATAGAGAAAGAGAAATAGCATATGACATCCCTTATATGTGGAATCTAAAGAGAGATGATACAAATGAACTTATTTACAAAACAGAAACAGAATCACAGACTTAGAGAACAAATTTATGGTTACCTGGTAGGGAGGGATAGTTAGGGAGTTTGGGAAGGACAGGTGCGAGCTACTGTATTTAAAATGAATAACCAACAAAGACCTACAGTGTAGCACTCAGAAGTCTGCTCAGTGTTCCATGGCAGCCCGGATGGGAGCAGAGTTTGAGGGAGAACAGATATGTAACTATATGGCTAAGTTGCTTTGCTGAGCACCTGAAACTATCACAACATTGTTAATCAGCTATAATCCAATATAAAATAGAAAGTTGAAAAGAGTACAAAACAAAAAGAAAGAAACGGCTGTGGGGGACATATTTTAATGATTACCTACAAACAATTATTACACAGCACTTGTTGTTAACAAACTGAATTACCCAACAGTCTTTCTTGCTAGATGTACTTTATTTTCTGAATGTGTATCTGTTTTCGTCAAAACTTCTGAGTCCTGATAAAGGGAACTGAATGCAAAAGAATTCCACATAAGGTAAAATAACAACTTACTTCACTCTTCATGTTAGATGATTCCCAGACTGTGGAAGGAGAAACTTAAACGCAGACCCCTATACTCCATGCTTCCTACTCAAGGACCCCCACCCTAGCACACGCATGCGTTTTGCTTGTCTATATGCAGATGACACCACCCTTATGGCAGAAAGTGAAGAGGAACTAAAAAGCCTCTTGATGAAAGTGAAAGTGGAGAGTGAAAAAGTTGGCTTAAAGCTCAACATTCAGAAAACGAAGATCATGGCATCTGGACCCATCACTTCGTGGGAAATAGATGGGGAAACAGTGGAAACAGTGTCAGACTTTATTTTTCTGGGCTCCAAAATCACTGCAGAGGGTGACTGCAGCCATGAAATTAAAAGACGCTTACTCCTTGGAAGGAAATTTATGACCAACCTAGATAGCACATTCAAAAGCAGAGACATTACTTTGCCAACAAGGTTTGTCTAGTCAAGGCTATGGTTTTTCCTGTGGTCATGTATGGATGTGAGAGTTGGACTGTGAAGAAGGCTGAGCACCGAAGAATTGATGCTTTTGAACTGTGGTATTGGAGAAGACTCTTGAGAGTCCCTTGGACTGCAAGGAGATCCAACCAGTCCATTCTGAAGGAGATCAACCCTGGGATTTCTTTGGAAGGAATTATGCTAAAGCTGAAACTCCAGTACTTCGGCCACCTCATGTGAAGAGTTGACTCATTGGAAAAGACTCTGATGCTGGGAGGGATTGGGGGCAAGAGGAGAAGGGGACGACAGAGGATGAGATGGGTGGATGGCATCACTGACTCAATAGACGTGAGTCTGAGTGAACTCCGGGAGTTGCTGATGGACAGGGAGGCCTTGTGTGCTGCCATTCATGGGGTCGCAAAGAGTTGGACACAATGAGCGACTGATCTGATCTGATCTGATCTCCTATATATGTTAAGCACACACATGCTTTTTGCTTGTCTGTATCCTACATATGTTACGTTTATGTCTTACTTCCTCTAGTTTTGAGTTTTTCCAAAATTTTTATCACAATCCAGTATACACACACTATGTATTACAATGGCACCCCACTCCAGTACTCTTGCCTGGAAAATCCCATGGACGCAGGAGCCTGGTGGGCTGCTGTCCATGGGGTCGCTAGGAGTCGGACACGACTGAACGACTTCACTTTGACTTTTCACTTTCATGCATTGGAGGAGGAAATGGCAACCCACTCCAGTGTTCTTGCCTGGAGAATCCCATGGACAGAGGAGCCTGGCCGGCTGCTGTCTATGGGGTCGCACAGAGTCGGACACGACTGAAGCAACTTAGCAGCAGTAGCAGCATGTCCCAGGCACTGCTCTAAGTACCTTAAAAATACTAACCTCTGAATCCTCACAATCCTATGTGGTAGAAACTATTATTCTCACTTTACAGATGAGGACACTGAGAGTCAAAAGTGTATTCCCCAAAGTCAATGCTGGTAAGCAGCAGAGCTCACTATGAACTCAGGCTTGGATTGTACTCTGGTCTGGTCTATTCTCTTATTTCTTTACACAAATGTTAAGATCTACTAAGTTCCTTAAATGTCATGAAAGACACTAATATATCTCTCTATCCCTACCATCACTATAGTCTGATTTTGTTGTTGTTCAGTCGCTCAGTTGTGTTTGATTCTTTGTGACCCCGGGGACTGCAGCACATAAGACTTCCCTGTCCATCACCAACTCCTGGAGCTTGATCAAACTCATGTCCATTGAGTTGGTGATGCCATCCAACCATCTCATCCTCTGTTGTCCCCTTCTCCTGCCTTCAATCTTTCCCAGCATCAGGGTCTTTTCTAATGAGTTGGCTCTTTGTATCAGGTGCCAAAGTACTGGAGCTTCATCATCAGTCCCAATAAATATTCAGGAATGATTTCATTTAGGATTGCCTGGTTGGATCTCCTTGCAGTCCAAGGGACTCTCAAGAGTCTTCTCCAATACCATAGTTAAAAATCATCAATTCTTCAGTGCTTAACCTTCTTATGGTCCAACTCTCACATTCATACGTGACTACTGGGAAAATCATAGCTTTGATTATACGGACCTTTGTTGGCAAAATAATGTCTCTGCTTTATAATATGCTGTCTAGGTTGGTCATAGCTTTTCTTCTAAGAAGCAAGTGTCTTTTCATTTCACGGCTGCAGTCACCATCTGTGGTGATTTTGGAGCCCAAGAAAATAAAGTCTGTCACTGTTTCCATTGTTTGCCCATCTATTTGCCATGAAGTGATAGGACCATGATCTTAGTTTTTTGGATGCTGAGTTTTAAGCCAGCTTTTTCACTCTCTTCTTTCACCTTCATCAAGAGGCTCTTTAGTTTCTCTTCACTTTCTGCCATAAGGGTGGTGTCATCTGCATACTGAAGTTATTGACATTTTTCCCGGCAATCTTGATGATGGCCAGCTCAGCATTTCATGTGATGTATTCTGCATAGAAGTTAAATAAGCAGGGTGACAGTATACAGCCTTATCATACTCCTTTCCCAATTTGGAACCAGTCTGTTGTTCCTTGTCCAGTTCCAACTATTATTTCTTGACCTGCATATAGGTTTCTCAGAAGGCTGGTGTGGTGGTCTGGTATTCCCATCTCTATTAGAATTTTCCACAGTTTGTTGTGATCCACAATCAAAGGCTTTAGCGTAGTCAATAAGGCAGAAGTAGATGTTTTTCTGGAATTCTCTTGCTTTTCCATGATCCAACGGATGTTGGCAATTTGATTTCTGGTTCCTCTGCCTTTTCTAAATCCAGTTTGAACATCTGTAAGTTCTCGGTTAATGCACTGTTGAAACCTAGCTTGGAGCGTTTTCAGCATTACTTTGCTAGCATGTGAAATGAGCGCAATTGTGTGGTAGTTTGAACATTTTTTGGTGTTGCATTTCTACTATAGTCTGATAGCACACAGTAATTTGTCTATATTTCTAACTTGCCATTGTCCAAACTGTTATTATTTATCTTTGTGGATATTTAATAAGGTGACTCTAGTAAACTGTGTAATCTATACTCTGGGTAATCTATCAGTGTCACTTGTTAAGAGGCTATCTTTTCCAGACTTCAAGGCCAGAATGCACCCTGTAGATGAGGGAGATGCTTATCTTAAGGGGAATGGTTATGTCCACTGTCAGTCATTCTGAAGAGGGCTTAATACTGAGGCTGAGGATGAAACCTCAGAGTGAAAGTTCTTAGTTTAGGATGGGGGTGTGGATACTTCCTCTTTTTGAGCTAGGGAGGTATTTGATCTTGACTCTTTGAGACTTGAATAAGTTTGGAGTGGGTCTTGGGAGGAGGAAAGGAGCTCTCTCTTGCTCTGTTGGTGGCCATTGGAAATGAAATAGGGAATCAGACACTGAGAGACTGGGGTTGGATGTTATTTTAGTAGTATTCATATGAATGAATTGATTTATCAGGGAAATTTTTCCTTGTTCAACTGTATGATCATTTTAGAAAAGGGAAATGTGTAATATATGACATTATGTAATATATGATTTATAATCCATGCTGTTCAGAATATTCCAGTCTCTTAATCTAAAAGTAAAATTATTGCTCCTTTTGTGGATAATTCTTTTTTGGGTCACCCTGTTTTGGGGAACTCATGATGTTGGGAACCTCAAGAAGCTGAATATAGAGACACACAAACATAGAAATGAAACTTATGATTAACAAAGGGGAAAAGGGGGATTAGGAATATGGGTAACAGATACAAATGACTATGCATAAAATAGATTAACAGCAAGGATTTACTCTATAGCAAGGGAAATTATATTCAAAATCTTGTAATAACCTGTAATGGAAAATAACCTGAAAAAAATATGTAAAACTGAATGACTTTACTGTGTATCTAAAACTAACACAATATCGTCAATCAACTATATTTAAATTAAAAAAGATAGATTCACCTTTTGAAACAGAAACCGGCAAAGATCAATATTTAAGCCATGCCATCAGCCAAGTGGTTTGGTGTTTGTTGCTGACCATTAGAGTATATTCACTGCATCCCATCATGGAGACTAGAACATTTATCAAATACATTTCAAGTGACTAGCCTATTTGTAAATAAGATTAGAATTTATGTGATTATAAAAATGCAAGTTGCGACTGCTTACTAGAACGATGACAAATATGATGGTAGCAGTGGTGCTTTGTAAAATTCAATTCTAAGGGAAATGAAGGGTGAAAAATTACTGTGGTAGTGTGTATATCAGTTATTTATTCTTTTATTGCTAAAGAGTATTCTATTGTATGGATGCAGCACAATTTGTTTCTGCCCTTACAAGTTAAAGGACCTTGGATTGTTTACAGTTTTTCAGTGATCATGAAAAAAAAAAAAAAAAACTGCTATAATGCTTTGTTTTTATGTGGACATACATTTTCACTTTTAAGGAATAAGTACATAGGAGTGGGAGTGTGGGAATGCATGGTGAGTGTATGTTTAGCTTTACGAGAAACTGGCAAACAATTTTCCAAAGTGGCTGCACCACTTTGCCTTCCTATCAGCAATGTATGAGGGAGTTCTAGTTGCTCTGTGTCTTCAATCCTTACCGGCACTTGGTTTTCTCAGTTTTACAAAGTTTAGCTATTCTAATAGATGTGTAATGGTATCTCATTGTGGTTTTAATTTTCATTTCCCTAATGATAAAGGATTTTGAACACTTTTTGTGCTTATCCTCCAACCATATGTTTTCTTTGATAAACTGTTCAAATGTTGTGCCCATTTGAAACATTGGTTGTTTGTTTTCTTATTATTGAGTTCTGGGAATTCTTTTTTTTTTTTTTTCAATTAAAAACATCATTTTTATTGATTAAAAACATCATTTTTCATTATAAAAACTTTGCAATTCGTATAGAAAGTTTTGACTCATGCAGTTAAGGACTATCATAACTTAAAAAGTATACAAAAAAGAAGTATGAATAAAATAAGCTGGATTATTGATTCCAGAGGCATATTATTTTCTCTTATTGAAACACTAATTTAGTTTATTATTTTTCCCTGCTTCTTTCCTATATGTCACAATAAGACTAGAAACTATATTTGTTTTCTTTAAGCTCTGCCTACTGAGTCTGATTATCTTTTTTTTTTAATTTATTTTAATTGGAGGTTAATTACTTTACAATATTGTATTGGTTTTGCCATGCTGCTGCTGCTGCTAAGGCACTTCAGTTGTGTCCGACTCTGTGCGACCCCATAGATGGCAGCCCACTAGGCTCCTCTGTCCCTGGGATTCTCCAGGCAAGAATACTGGAGTGGGTTGCCATTTCCTTCTCCAGTGCATGAAAGTGAAAAGTGAAAGTGAAGTCACTCAGTTATGCCCGACTCTTATCGACACCGTGGTCTGGAGCCCACCAGGCTCCTCCCTCCATGGGATTTTCCAGGCAAGAGTACTGAAGTGGGGTGCCATTGCCTTCTCCTGGTTTTGCCATACATCAACATGAATCCGGCACAGGTATACACGTGTTCCCCATCCCAAGTACAGGGAAGGAGGAGGGAGTTCTGGGAATTCTTTACAAATTCTAGATTCAGGTTCGTTAGCAGAAGTGCATTGCAGGTATTTTCATCCTGTCTGTGGCTTGTGCTTTACTTTTTCAAACAGTGTCTTTTATTTTATTTTACTTTGATTTAATAAAGTTTTATTTTTCAAAACGTACAGCTGGTGGGACCTGTTTAAAAAAAGAAAAAAAAAATCAAATCAGAACTACAGACCCTTGTGAAGGGGATGTGTACTTCGTATAGGAGCCCCAGGTTCACGAATCTTCACCAGCAGCTGGGGCATCTCCACCCTTGGTGTTTCTGGTGTAAATCACTTGAGCTCTGTGCTTTGAAACCAGTTTAATAAGTCCTTTACTAAGGAGTTCCTGAAGGGCTGCTCTGGCCAGGGAACCACGAATCTTCGGTCTCTCAGAGACGACAGCTGAAGTTATAAGCGTATAGTTGGGAACTTCTTTACAGAGTTTGTCATATGTTGCTTTGTCAAACAAGACTAGCTTATTGAGTTTGTCCCGAACTTTGCCTTTGAACCACTTCTTCTTTTTGGCCTTGCCCCCAGATTTGTTCACTGGATCTTTGTCTTTCTTGGCCGACTTTCTGGCATCTTTCTTCTACTTGTCGTCCTTGGGCGGCATAGCGAAGCCCGGAGAGCAGCTGCAACCACTGCAGCCTCGCTAAGATGTTGGACAAAGAGGAAACAGTGTCTTTTAAACATGGATGAAGTCCAATTTATTGATTTCCTTTTATGAATCATTCTTTTTGTGTTTCTTGTTAGAAATCATTGTGGGTCCCAAAGTCACAGAAGATGTATCCTATTTTTTTCTAGGAGTTTAATAGTTTTTAGATTTTTAAGTTTATGATCTCTCACGAGTTTAATTTTCGTCTGTGGTGCTAGGTGTGGGTTAGAGTTCTTTTTTTTTTTTTTTTTTTGGCATGTGGATGTTCTATCACCATTTGTTCAAAAGGCTAAGCTTTTCTGTGCAGTTGCCTTGGTATCTTTGTTGAAAGTGAACTGATCCTCTATGTAGATCTATTTAAGGACTCAATCCTGTTCCATTCATCTATATGTTTATATTTGGCCAGTACCACACTATCTTGATTACTATAACTTATAGTGTATCTTGAAATCAGGTTGTGTGTGTCCTCTAGCTGTTTTTAAGATTATTCTATTCCAGATCTTTTTCAGTTGTATATTGATTAAGTTATGGCTTCTGATCATCAAGTCTCTCACCTTTAAAAATAAGTATGATAATCATATCTACACCACAGAGTTATTAGAAAGGTTTCATTTTTGTAAATCATTTAGTAAGGTGTCTGGCACATGTTAATCTGTTGATGACTGTTAGTTCTTATTTTTTTAATTTTCATTCTCTAATTTGCAAGACAGCTTTTCTGCTGTCTCATCTGAAAGCTGGATTTTACTGTATTCCTGACACACATACACGCATGTGTGCTTAGTTGCTTAGTTGTATCCGACTCTTTGCGACCCTATATACTGTAGTCCCCCAGGTTCCTCTGTCCATGGAATTTTTCTAGGCAAGAATACTGGAGTGAGTTGCCATTCCCTTCTCCAGGGGATCTGCTTGACCCAGGGATTGAACCCGAGTCTGTTGCATCTCCTGCACTGGCAGGTGGATTTTTACCACTGTGCCACCTGGGAAGCTAAACATATACCTGCTGTAATTAAAAAAAAAAAGTTTGGTGGAGATTCACTTATTGTAAAATAATATTTTGGAATAACACTTTGTGTAGTTGAGGAATTCAAATATAAATTTGAAAAGGAGTATCAGAGTTTGGAAATATTTCTTGTGTATCTCCGTCTACTAAGATTTTGTGGAAAACGATACTGGAAAACAATGAAGATGATTAAAAGATACGATTGACATTCTTAGCAGAGGGAGGACCAGCATGCAGGTTGGGAAGAGGACTCAGGAGTCAGAATCCAGGAAACCTGCAACTTCCTAGCTGTGAAACCTTGAACACGCTGTCTCGCAGTCTCAGTTTCCTCATCTACAATGGTGTCTCACAGTATTTGTGGTGAAGATAAGTGAGCTGATAGTTGTGAAAGAAAGTGCTTTCTAAAGTGTAAAATGAGGAACCCATGGTTCCCCATGCTAGGTACTGAGAGGCCCTGGGGTGTTGCAATGAAGTTGTAAGGGAGCTGTGGCTCATTCTAACTTTCTTAGGGAACACAGTAACATTTGTTGAGTGCTGCATGAGATATTATAATGTATTGTTTGATCCCAAAATATTAAGCATAAATTTAATATTTCGGCTCCCAGAGAAAAATTGAGTGAGGAAATGTACTGTGAATGAGGAAGTTTGGGCATCTCACTGGTAAATATCCATTTGGGGAAAGCTTTGTAGGTTCTGGGCACTGGGGTGTGGCATAAATAAGAGTTATTTATTTTTGGTGGTTTGGTTACTTTATAATCTTTAATGTGCATTTTTGGTACAAAGAGTTTTAAAACCCATGTCAAGAAACTTATTACCAGTGGTATTGGAGTAAACTGATAGCATCACCAGGTTATGTGAAGAGCCTGGTCAATATCTGCCTTCATCTCTTTACTGTCCTGAACAAACACATAGAGTGATCTTGCATGCTAAGTGCTTTGCACATATTAACTTAGTCTCTGACACTCTCTCTCGAGACATTTTAAACACCCTGTTACAGGTGAAGAAACAGGTTGCAGAGGGTAAATGATTGAACCAAGGTCACTTAACTAAGTGATGGATGTTTGACTATAGTTGCTTGTGCCCTCATATGGTCTGCTAAGAAAGCCAAGGATTGTAGGAAAGGAAATTCTAAATGATTGATGAAATCCTATATAGTTCTAAATTTATATTATTTTAAAAGTCTCACTTTGATCTCTTTTAATTGTTTGAGGAAAGATGCTTGTGAGGCTGGATGGAGCTTATCTATCATCATTTTAAATTCTTATTGTTTTGATAGTGTGTTTTTACAGCCTAGACTTGATTCTACCAAAATCTGTATGTTGTAGCCCCAAGAAACTGTAAAAACCCAGTTTTTGTAAGTACAAAATGTTACACTGATTTTTAAAATACAGTATAAAAAATAAAAAGAGGGATAAGATATCCAAATAAAAAAAATCAATCTCCTTTTTTTCAAAGAAAAAGTAATGCGTTCATGATGTGGTAAGTTGCCATCATTACTAGAAGACATATGGTTTCATAAACACAATGAGTGAACTAAGAATGCTCATTGAAACGTTTTGGCCATGCAGCTTTCCAGCACTGCAGTGAACTGGATGATAATGAGACAGAATTTGCCAGAACTCCAATCCTCCTACATTTTCTGAGATCAACCAAGGAACCTGGTCTGCCTGTGCAGGCCTGTGCCTCCTGCCTCATCACCTGATTCCCCTCTCTGAATTCCCTGCCTTCCAGCTATACCTAACCCCTTGCAGTTATTTCCACCAACATCTGCTCTTAGCTCTGTGCTTTCATTCTTCATTCAGAGCCCACAGTTCCAAAAGAACTTTCTGTAATGATATCCAATACAGTAAACACTAACCACATGTAGATACTGAGAACATTAAATGTGGTTAATGTGTTCTTGTTATTCAGTTGCTAAGTCGTGTCCGACTCTGCGACCCCATAAACTGCAGCATGCAAGGCTTCCCTGTCCTTCACTGTCTCCCTGAGTAGGCTTAACTCATGTCCATTGAGTCAGCGATGCTATCCACCACTTCATCCTGTCACCCCTTTCACCTCTTGTCCTCAGTCTTTCCCAGCATCAGGGTCTTTTCCAAAGAGTTGGCCTTTGCATCAGATGCAAAAGTATTGGAGCTTCAGCTTCAGCACTAGCCCTCCAATGAATATTCAGAGTTGATTTCCTTTAGGATTGACTGGTTTGAACTCCTTGCTGTCCAAGGGCCTCTCAAGAGTATTCTTCAGCACCATATTTGGAAGGCATCAATTCTTCTGTGCTCAGCCATCTTAATGCTCCAACTCTCACATTGATACAATACTACTGGAATAACCGTAGCTAATGTGACCGAGAGGCTAAAATCTGGAATTTTTTTTTCATTAGCTTAAATATCCACCAGTGGCTAGTGGCAAGAGCATGGGACAGCGCAACTCAGATGGTCTTCACCTTTAGAGATCACCTTCCTCCACTTCTCAATCCTTAATGTCAGGTCACCTCCTACTCCTTCTATAAGATTTGAAAGTCGATCTCCCAGGAAGCCTTCCCTATCTTTGCTGCACCTTCTCACTCTAAAGCGATGTGCAGATTTCTGTGGCCCTATCTTTGAACCCATGGCAAAGTCTTACCTTGATCCCAGCAGCACTATAGTAAAGATTTTATGCACCAGACTGGGAGCTCTGTGAGGTTTGGGGACTGTATCTTTGCATCTCCAAGTATCCAACACATTGCCCTGTAGCTGACCAATGCCTCCTTTTGGGATGAGTAAGATTGGAATTTCAGGCATAAGATTCTATGACTATGGATAGGAGATCTATTCTAGGAGAGAGATTGTGGAATGTTGCATTGATATGATCAACAAATAAAAAAAGTTAATTCACTTGACCTAAGGGAAATGTCTGACCCACCCAGAGAACTGATTGCCATTATACGTCACCCTTTAAAATGATCATATTGGAGGCTATAAATTCTCTTCATATTGTTGAGAAACTTAGTATGGAACTCTGCATTACTACATCCAGTTCTTGGCTCATTGTTGCCAGCTGTGGTCTAATTCATCTTTTAGGAAGTGGCAAACCAGTATCTCATGTTGGGAGAAATTAAAGAAAGTACCTTAGAAAGTTAACCTGGATATCCCAAGCTTCTCACCTTGCCTCCTCTCTGGAGATAAGAATTAAACTTGAACATCCTCCATAAGGCAAAGTCAAAAACTCACACAAAGGATGTTAATAGTTTGTGTGCAATTCTATACCATCACCCAAGGCTATCCAGGCCCCCCCCTTCTTTTTTTTAAACTTGGCTATAACAACATAAGTCATTTACTTTCTCTTTTTGATTCCCTGATAATCTTTAGAAATATTCTTTGTTCCTTTTATCTAAAAGACTTACATCTGGTCATATAACACCAATATGGATTTATAAATCGAGTGTGAAGATAGTACCAAAACTCATTTAAAATATTTTTTAAGTGTTTTTTCCAAAACAAATGATAATGATGATACTAAGTAATAATAATAAAATCCTTAATACCTTCTTTATCAGCTTGAGCGCTTCACTGTTGTTCATCTCAGGTGTGGTTGGCAGGAGAGGGCTTTTTATGCCTTAGAAGCTTAGCAAGTGAGACACAAATTCATAGAGGATAGAGCATGCCACAATATTTAGCAGCTGGTAAGATGTTCTTACACTTATAGGATAGGTTTGGACTCCTGACATTCAATTAAAATCATGTATGTTTAGTTCATGATTCAGTTCAGTTCAGTTCAGTTTGCGACCCCATGAATCACAGCACGCCAGGCCTCCCTGTCCATCACCAACTCCCTTAAATTGCCTTCCCCCCACAAAATATCATATCCAGACATCTGAATATCTTAAAATGGTTTTGTTTAGCATCAAAGTGTTTTCACTTAAAAATGTTAACATTCAAATCAGTCACACAGCGAGTGGATGACAAAAGCTGCAGCAGCAATCTTGTTCAAGGAATGAATGTTTCCATGTTGAGCAAGATGTACTTGAATGAAATTGACAGTTGATTCCAGGCTTCCAAGTGGAGTTTCAGAGACATGAAGCTGACATTGTCATTGTCACTTTGAGTCATTCAGGTCACCCAGGAGAAAAATTGGCCTGACAGTATGTTCCCTGTGACTCAACATGGTTGTAGGTTTTAGTCAGTGGAGTGATTCTTTGATAATGTCAGCAATGGAAATATGAGCTTCTAATGGCATCAATTGGACAGTTAGCCAATTTTACTGATTTTCTTTAAACTATCATTTTTTTCTAACTCACCCAAGTCTGATCTACTCCTTTAACTTTTAAAAACTTGTATTACCTACCACAAATTGTGTAAAGAGTAGAAGGCCAATTCTTTTATTTATTCATTTATTCATGGATTCATAGATTTATACATCCATTCAGCACATATTTACTAAGCATTTGTTGTCAGCCAGGCACAATTTTATGCACTGGACTAAACCAGTGATTAAAATTAAGTCCTTGTCTTTATGGAGTTTATGTTCTTAGGGAGACAGAAAACAAATAAACACAGATAACACATCCAGTGTTCCTATGTACTAAAATGGAAAATAAACTGGGATAAGAGGGTAGAAAGTGATTGAGGTAGAGACTGCTTTTTAATTTAGGATGGTCAAGGAAGGTCCCTCTGATAGGTGATGTTTGAGTAGAGACCTTGGGAGGAGCAGGTACAAGTCAAATAAATTATCTGAGGGAGCAGCAAATACAACAGGCCTGTAGTACTCTGAGGATGGACTTCGAGTATCTGAGGAATAGAAAGGAGGCCAGTAAGAGCAGAGCAGGACTGAGTGGAGGAGGGCAAATAGGAAGCAGCGAAATGGGCTGTTGCAATGGCCTGGCTGAAAGAGCCAAGGAAACAAAGACACTAGTAGGAGATAGATTTTGCAGAGGGAACCAGGGCAAGATCAGTCCCTCTGAGTGGATGGAAAAACCCTAAAGTTTTTGAACAGAGGACTACTCTGACATGTTTTAGACAGCTCCTTTCAGCTGCTGTGAGAGAAGTGGGTGTTGCAAGGCTGGATGCAAAGAAAACAGTTTCTCTGCAGGGATGGATGCAAAAGAAACAGTTGGAAGGCTATTGCAATGACCCATAGGCTATGGTAACCTGGGTTGGAGTTTAGTGGTGAGAGGTGAGAAGTGGTTGAATTCTGGGTATATTTTGAAGATGCGGTCTTCAAGATTTGCTGAAGGATTAGATATGAGATGTACTAGAAAGAGTGAAGTCAAAGACCACTTGAAGACTTTGGTGTGAGCAACTGGTAAGATAGTGAGGGAGTTGCCATTGGCTAAGATAAAGACTAAAGGAGGCTTTACTTTATTTGGAGGAGGAGTGGGGAATCGAACAGTCACGTGAACATTTTGAGTCTGAAACTTCTGTTAGATGACTCGATGGAGATGTCTAGTTGGAAGACAGACATAAGGAACTGGATAGTAGGCACACGGTCAATGTTGGGCTTATAAAAATTGGGAGCAGTAAGTCATAGACAGTATACAAAGCCATGCAACTAAAAGATAAAAGATTGAAGGAATGAATGTAGATAGAGGACAAGGGGGCAAAGACTGAACTCTGGGAAGGATGACAAAGGAATCTGAGAAGGGCTGGCCAGTGAGGTGGATGGAGACCAGAAGAGAAGTTGCTGAAGAAGCCAAGCGAAGAAGTTAATGAAGAAGGAAGGGATTGACCATGGCAAACACTACTGAGAGAACAAGTCAGAAGATGGTTGGAAGGTTAAGCATTAGATTTGGCAAAGTGGAGGCTACTGCTGATTGTAATGAGAGGATTTTATGAAAGATGCTGGCCAGTATGAATGAATTGAAGAGTGTGGGAAGAGATGAAATTAGTGGACACAGGAAGATTGTTTTCAAGAGTTTTCTTGTTAAGAAGAACAAAGAAATGGGGCAGTAGGCTGGTACTCTATGTGCAACTGTATGTGTATGGTGGTCAAGATATGTAACAATCAAGAGAAGTTTTCATTCTGTCAGATGCTTACAGCAGTGGACACTGATCTTTTAAAGAGAGATACACTTGAAATTTAGAACACTGTTACTTCTGTTCTGTGAAAGAGGAAGGTGATTGAATACAAGTGTCTTCATGAATAACATAATTATTACTTTCTCTTTGTGTGCTGATTTCTGTTGAAACATTGCAATAAACCATTACTTATTTCCTGTCTTTTGTAATATAACAGTAGCATCATTGTAAAAAAAATGGTTAGTATGTACAGGAAATGTGTTAGTTTATTTTACTTAATTCTTACAATAATTGTATGGGATATCTATTTGTATTTTTCTATTTTATGGAAGAGGAAACTGAGGCTTGGCAAGATTATTGGCTGTGCCCAAGATCACACAACTGGGGTTTGTGCTTAGACAGTTTTGACCACAGAATTTGAACTCTTGGCCACCACATGCTTACTTCCTCCTTTGTTTGCAACTGCACTGTGATGGGACTTGGACCTTGGGTATCATTTATGCATTATGCATCCTTGTTATTATGTACATTTAGTAGCTTCCTATTCCTAAAGCCACCTTTTATTTTTGCTGGCTTTCTCATGAGGTGAATCATGTGCTTCTTGAGCTATCTTAAGGGAAAGGTGGAACAAGTTTGACGCAGTGACTTATGCTTCAGAAACTCTCAATAACGCCCAACAAATCTGTCATCTTCAAAGTCTTGATTATGGAAATAGAAGAATATAGTGAAGAACATCTTTTGTGTTTTCCAGAATAAATTAAAGAGACAAAATACCCTAGTCTTGTCTATGTGCCAATGGTGTAAGAGATTTGTAAGAGATTGTAAATAAGGAAAGAGTGTAGCTGATTCACTCTGCTGTGCAGTAGAAACTAACACAACGTTGTAAAGCAATTATTTGCCAATAAAAATTAATTTTAAAAAGTATGTAAGAAATGAGCAATAATAAATCAAAACATGATGTCCTGCTTATAGGAAAAAATCTTCTTAATCTATTCAGTAGGTAAAATGGGTCTACCTTCAGAAAGAAATTGAAGGTACATTAAAGTAATGAAATTGGTTAAGAAGTTGAACTCAGGTGTTATAAGAGGGTTCACAACGGAAATAAATATAACCCCACTTTTCTTCAGCCATGGCTCTCAGCCCTGCAAAGTACCTGAACCTAGAAGTTTTTCTCTTCAGTTAGTTTTATGAATCCTTCTTAAAGGTGTGCTGCTGCTGCTGCTGCTGCTGCTAAGTCACTTCAGTCGTGTCCAACTCTGTGTGACCCCATAGACGGCAGCCCACCAGGCTCCCCCGTCCCTGGGATTCTCCAGGCAAGAACACTGGAGTGGGTTGCCATTTCCTTCGCCAATGCATGAAAGTGAAAAGTGAAAGTGAAGTCGCTCAGTCGTGTCTGACTCTTAGTGACCCCAGGGACTGCAGCCTGCCAGGCTCCTCTGTCCATGGGATTTTCCAGGCAAGAGTACTGGAGTGGGTTGCCATTGCCTTCTCCTCTTAAAGGTGTGGTTAATACTAAATATGTGTCAATGTACATTTCATCTATAAGGAGGGAAAGAATAAAAGACCTGAAAATGAAGGGTATTATATTCATCTTGATGTCTTTCTGCTCCTCATGGATTATGACATTGTATAAGGCTAAGTAAAAGTTTTAGTCTGAAGGCACTTCCATATTAAAGCAGTTAAACAAACAGTCTGAGTCTCTTGATTAAAAGGTGTCAGAGCAGGGCACAATGACTTAAAATCTGGTTAATGAGAAACTACGTTAAACCACTCTCAGATATCTTAGGATCAATCGGATTGCTGAGTAGTTTCTCAAATGTTTATAAATTAACGAGTGGATTAAATGCACTGTCCTTGTCTCAGATATTCTTTGAATTTTATTTTGAATATGATGTTTCTTATTCTTTGCGAATTTGAGACTTAACAGCTGATACTCTATAGATTTTTAGAATAGAAAAAGGACCATGTTGTTAAAATTACTGAAAAGAGTGTAGTTCTCTAATTTCTTGTAATATCTGATACTATTCCTTATGAGTTTTAGTAGCATCTGAATTAGCTGAGAAGCCTACATGCTTTGAGATTCTAAAGTACTGTGTCTGAATTTTTTGAAATCCTCAGCATTCTGGTGTGGCCTTGTCACTGACTCGATGGACGTGAGTCCGGGTGAACTCCAGGAGTTGGTGATGGACAGGGAGGCCTGGCGTGCTGCGATTCATGGGGTCGCAAAGAGTCGGACATGACTGAGCGATTGAACTGAACTGGGCACAAGATACCTGAAAATTCTTGTTCCTGTTCTTTAGCTCCCTCCCTCAATACCACCTAAAAGCACCTGCACCCGTATCTGGAGCATGGCTACCACTACTACAGCATCCTTTTCCCATATAATTGAGAATGATCTGTGCCAAGAGTTGTTTTTTTTTTTTCTGGCTGCAGCTTCTGCTGCCAAGTCACTTCAGTCGTGTCTGACTCTGTGGGACGGGGGGAGGCAATAAAGGAATCATGTGAGTATTTCTTAGGTACCTATATAATGATGTACATAAAATCAAGCTCCTCAATCCTGTGAACTTCCGTGACTAAGTGACCTAGCTATACATGCGTGAGAAAGTGTTCTGCTGGAAATGGAAATGTTCAAATTATATACAAGCTAGATTCATTTTTATCTTCCAATTTGTTCTTTCAAAAGAAATGCCAAAATGCAAATGTCAGGAAATGGTAAATGTCTCCCTTTTGCCACAAGGGAGACACCTGTAAATTTACATGGCCTGTAGTGGAAGAGTGAGTACCAGGACACTGGGCCTTGGAGAGTGTGATTCTGCCTTAGGCTTATGAGTATCTGAGTCTAGCTATTGGTCTAACCATGGGTATGCAATTATTTTCCTGGAGTAAATAATGTTTGAGATCAGTTTTGTAAGACCACAAATGTTTTGTTCTGAAAAGTAGAATTGGGAGCTTGCATCAGGAATCAGTGAACTGTGACTGTAAAGTAAACAAAGACATGTAACCATCACCACCTGTGGGGGTCACAGACGATGTGGATGCAGGGCAGACTGCAAATCATGAGGTTCTGTTAGAGGTAAGAGAAATCCAGTGAGGGGGATGTGGATTGGAAGAGTTATTTTGTGTTAGTAGAAGCCAACTTATATGGAATTGTTTATCTGCCACTCAAATAGCAAGAACTGTAGCCCACCAGGCTCCTCTATCCAGGCAAGAATACTGGAGTGGGTTACCATTTCCTTCTCCAAGTAATAGATTAAGTTGCCTAAATTCCTATGCCCTTTCTCAACGAGTCTGCACTTGGATCCTAGAATTTGGAACTGCAACCCAGAGAGTGTCCTTAGTCTCAGATGTCAGTGTCAGGACAATGGTGAGGTGGCCATGTCTGCACAAAGTTGTGTTTATGTTAGAGACATGGAACCAAAATTTACAGTTGCTATGGGAAGAGAAAGAATGAGAGGGAGGGCTGTGTGTGTGTGTGTGTGTGTGTGTGTGTGTATGTGAGAGAGAGAGGAGCGGGAATAGATTATGAGGGGTAGAGAAATCTGGGGCAGTCTGAGAAGGAATCACAGTTCCTAACTGTAGCTCCTCTACAGTTAATAAAAACACAATGGGGAAAATGAGGCAGTAGATAATGAAACTTTTCACTTACAGTCTCTCATAACACAGGTGAATTATGAATGAACCCTTCTTGCATTATCAACAGCTGACTTGGACAACATACAACTTTGTGAATGCAGGCCTATCTTTGAAGGTGCAGTGTGCTGATGCATCACAATTTGCAAAAAAATTTAAACCCATCTGCAAATTCTTTGACTCTCCTTTGTTTCAGTCGAAACATTCTTGGCACTACTTCCACCTATAGAATGTGCTGGAAGTGATGCTGTGTGTCTTCTGAAGGTAAAAGACCATGCATCTTCTGCCTGTTTCTTTTGCAATGCCCATTCTGGCCACAGCTGCTGAGAAAGAAGCCTGACTATTTGAAACTACCATGCTTGAGAGACCACATGTAGGTTTTCTAGTCAACAGCTTCAGCTGAGCTCTCAGGCAGTAGCTAACATCTAGCCACAAGAATGAGCTGTCTTGGATGTCCAGTCTTTAGATGATAGCTGCCCCAGACACCATCTGTCTACATCCACATGAGAAACTCCAAGCAGGAACTTCTCAGCTCCCTTTCAAATTTCTGACCCACAAAACCATAAGCAAGAGAGAAGACAGGGGATGGATATTAACCATGCAACCAACACTCTCTGGGCTGCTTGACTAAAGAAAGCTTCTCTTTCTTGCTACCACTAAAGATGGCCCAGTAGGCAAATGCGCTGGAGACCTCTCAACTTGTTTGGGTATACTACTGGTCAAGGGTATTTTTCTTTATAGATCAATGTCTGAATTAGCTAACACCTCTCAATTCTGTGCCACAAATTGAACTGTGAATTCCCACTTGTCTTTTCGCAAGTATATAGCATGAGTCACCATGCATGGGGGGCAGGGTGGGAGAACTGGGTAGAGTGCATGTGGGCCAGTGCAAAGTCATCACCACTACTGGGAAAACTCAGACAAATGCCTCATGATAGTGCTGGGAAGAGTCAAGACAGTAGGGCAGGAGAAAGGGGAAACGGAATAATGCAAAGGGAGAGGCAGTGCTTGCCCAATTGTGTGCCAACCACCTTGCTCTTCAGAGGAAGTGGGAATTCCAAAGCCCCTCAGACTTAAACACGTGACTTCTTTAAGACAATCATTTCAGTGGTGCCCGACTCTATCAGATCGCAGCTTCCAGCGTGCTATTTCATGAACTTTTTCTGAATCATGGAATTAATTATGCTGCCTTTTAATGTACTGTCTGAGAGCTCACTGTTAAGTTGGCTGTTATCTAGATTTAGTGAACATGAAACAATTTATGTTTGAGAGCTACATCCCAAAGAGTGTGCTCTCTGCTCCTTCTTCTAGATCAGGGCTCACATGTGCATAAGTCTCCAGGGGCCAGGCCACCATGACACATGAAGAAAGCCTTCTAACTGATATCACCATAGGCAGATGACCCTTCCCAAGAGTCATGGCTGCTTGAGGCCATCCAATGGCTATGAAAAAGTGATTTAGTTTGTCAAATATTGCAGTTTTTAAAAAGAAACTCCATAATTAGCCTCCAATTAAAATAAATAAATTTATATTTAAAAAAAATAAATAAATAAAAAGAAACTCCGAAGCTAGATTTTTATGTAAAATCTGATTTTTGAATGTTGGCAATGAATTAAAATTTTTCATAAAACACCTGGTGTGCCAAATTCATCCTATGGCAGCCAGATTGAATCCTTTCTCAAGTCTTTAGGTTTTATTCTTGCATCAAGCTAACTCACTGGAAGGCAGCATCCAAAGCTTGACATACTTGCTTGACTCCTTAAAAATATTTTCATTGAGCTTTGTTTTAATATTATGTCCTTGACCTCTATCAAAATGCAATGTCTATTTTGCTATGCAACATTTCTTATAAAGATACACAAAGCAGTTCTATTTCCAGTTTTTAAAGGAATCTCCACACTGTTCTCCATAGTGGCCATACTAGTTTGCATTCCCACCAACAGTGTAAGAGGGTTCCCTTTTCTCCACATCCTCTCCAGCATTTATTGCTTGTAGACTTTTGGATCGCAGCCATTCTGACTGGTGTGAAATGGTACCTCATTGTGGTTTTGATTTGCATTTCTCTGGTAATGAATGATGTTGAGTATCTTTTCATGTGTTTGTTAGCCATCTGTATGTCTTCTTTGCCATACGACCCAGCAATCCCACTGCTGGGCATACACACCGAGAAAACCAGAATTGAAAGAGATGCATGTACCCCAGTGTTCATCGCAGCACTGTTTATAATAGCCAGGACATGGAAGCAACCTAGATGTCCATCAGCAGATGAATGGATAAGAAAGCAGTGGTGCATATACACAATGGAGTATTACTCAGCCATTAAAAAGAATACATTTGAATCAGTTCTAATGAGGTAGATGAAACTGGAGCCTATTATACAGAGTGAAGTAAGCCAGAAAGAAAAACACCAATACAGTATCAGTTCAGTTCAGTTCAGTTCAGTCGCTGAGTCGTGTCCGACTCTTTGCGACCCCATGAATCGCAGCACACCAGGCCTCCCTGTCCATCACCAACTCCCAGAGTTCACTCAGACTCATGTCCATCAAGTCAGTGATGCCATCCAGCCAGCTCATCCTCTGTCGTCCCCTTCTCCTCCTGCCCCTAATCCCTCCCAGCATCAGAGTCTTTTCCAATGAGTCAACTCTTCGCGTGAGGTGGCCAAAGTATTGGAGTTTCAGCTTTAGAATCATTCCTTCCAAAGAAATCCCAGGGCTGATCTCCTTCAGAATGGATTGGTTGGATCTTCTTGCAGTCCAAGGGACTCTCAAGAGTCTTCTCCAACACCACAGTTCAAAAGCATCAATTCTTCGGTGCTCAGCCTTCTTCACAGTCCAACTCTCACATCCATACATGACCACAGGAAAAACCATCTCTTCACTTTCTGCCATAAAGGTGGTGTCATCTGCATATCTGAGGTTATTGATATTTCTCCCAGCAATCTTGATTCCAGCTTGTGCTTCTTCCAGTCCAGCATTTCTCATGATGTACTCTGCATATAAGTTAAATAAACAGGGTGACCATATACAGCCTTGACGTACTCCTTTTCCTATTTGGAACCAGTCTGTTGTTCCATGTCAAGTTCTAACTGTTGCTTCCTGACCTGCATACAGATTTCTCAAGAGGCAGGTCAGGTGGTCTGGTATTCCCATCTCTTTCAGAATTTTCCACAGTTTATTGTGATCCACATAGTCAAAGGCTTTGGCATAGTCAATAAAGCAGAAATAGATGTTTTTCTGGAACTCTCTTGCTTTTTCCATGATCCAGTGGATGTTGGCAATTTGATCTCTGGTTCCTCTGTCTTTTCTAAAACCAGCTTGAACATCAGGAAGTTCACGGAAAGATGGTAACGACGACCCTGTATGCAAGACAGCAAAAGAGACACAGATGTATAGAACAGTCTTTTGGACTCTGTGAGAGAGGGAGGGGGGGGATGATTTGGGAGAATGGCATTAAAACATGTATAATATTATATAAGAAAAAAATAAAATAAAATAAACATAAAAAAAAGATACACAAAGCAAATTTTTACTGGAAATCCTTAGAAAAAAGATATCTGTCTTTCCAGATATACCTGTGTGTTGCCTTTCATTAGATAATTACAACTGTGTAATTTGCTATGTTTCCTCATTTTGGCTTACTTATAAGAAGCTCAACTTTAAATATAGTATTTGTACAAATATACTCCCTGTTTCTGGTAATATGAACTTTCAGTTTTGTCTAATACTCCGAAGTTCTAGGTTTCCTTTTATATATTTGTAACTTACCTGCTTCTAATACATGTTCTTTAAGAGCTTTTATGTATATCATATCACTGTCACTTCAGTCGTGTCCGACTCTGTGCGACCCCATAGACAGCAGCCCACCAGGTTCCCCCGTCCCTGGGATTCTCCAGGCAAGAACACTGGAGTGGGTTGTCATTTCCTTCTCCAAGGCATGAAAGTGAAAAGTGAAAGTGAAGTCGCTCAGTCGTGTCCGACTCTTAGCGACCCCGTGAACTGTAGCCTAACAGGCTCCTCCATCCATGGGATTTTCCAAGCAAGAGTACTGGAGTGGGGTGCCATTGCCTTCTCCGATGTATATCATATACACGTATTTATATAACGGGTCATATTTTATATGACATATAACATATTTGTGAGTCTAATACAACTTCATCCCACCATTCTACTTTACTTATTTAAAAATAAATACAATGAAATATCAAAAAGTAAATGCTTTGCCGGGATGTGTTTGGCTGTCTGGCTATCTGACTACCATAGATATATAACTTAGGACATCTAAGGCAGGCTTTTCTTTTAGGTTTCCCACGTCTCAAATATTTAAAAATTACAAATAATTAAATATATATGTAATTTATAGTTTCTTCACCCAGTAATTACTACCATGAACAAATTTTACTTTCTCTGATATTTTTCTATGTATAAATATTTGCTATAGATAATATATATTATATTTACTATATAATCTATACTATGTAATTCTGTATACTATTTAATATTGACTACATAATATGTATTTAATATATGCATATATTATATAAAAGATATATATTTTAAACACAACTTTGGAATTGGATTTTTCTTTTTAGCATTTTTCCCATGACCCTAAACACTTCCGTAGAAATGGTTTTAAACATTTTTGTTATATTCCGTTATATGAGTACACTTTCATTCATTTTCCCCTTCTATTGTTAGACATTGGGTTATTTCCCATATTTCAATATTTAAACAGTGCTGCCATGAATGTAAATATTTGTGTGCTGCTTAAAATTTTCCTTAGGATAAATTCCTAGAAGTGAGCTTAGCAAGGACAAAAGGCTACCTTAAAAAAATATACTGGCTAATCACTTTCCATAATGGTAGCATTAATTGAATCAGTATGTAAACATCCCTGTTTCTTGAGACCCTGTCAAAGATGAGATTATCACATAAAAATATTTTGATCATTTAAAGGATAAAAATAGGGATTTATTATTTTATACTGCATCTCTTTGGTTATGAACAAAGTCAGGAATTTTTGATTTTGTTTCTGCTTGTTTTGAGTCTCGGCATTTATATTTTCTTCTTTTGCAAGCAGTAAATTCACATCTTTTGCCCATTCTTATATCTCAGTGTTAGTTTTTTTCTTGTAACTGTCCTCCCAACTCCACCCCCCACCCTCCCCTGCCAAAAAAATGTGGGCTAGATATTATTTCCGTGACTGTTCTACTTCTTTGGACTATCTGAAAAATCTCAAACTTCATACCAAATGTTTCCAGACTAAACTCTGCTAGCTCTTTCCATCCAATGATATACAATCTGCAGTTTACTGAAAGGGAAACTCCTGCTTTGTAATAACTCTCACTGTTGATTGCCAAAATTCAGTTCCATACTTTTTTCTGCCTATCTGAGACAATGAGAACCTTCATCTCCTTGTCCAGCAGAACTGAACACTGCTCATGCAATAAATCCCATTTACCATCAGTTCAGTTTTCCATGTGGGACTTTCCTGATGGGGCTTTCTTGATTCTTACTCATTCTTTTCTTTCCTGGCCACCCTGCTCCCCATCCCCCTCTTCTAATAATTTAGAATTCTTTTCCAAAAATATCAACTTTTCAGTGCTTCCTACTCTAGTGATGTAAAACACCCACAAAAATTTTCTGCTAATCCTGAGTAAAACAAACAACAACATGTCAGCAATGCTCCTGGGGCTAGATCATGCAAGTTGACATGCTCTGCTACCAGCAGCAAGCCCATCATTGGGATGTGTGCATTCTTGAGAGGCAATGAGACAGCTTTGGCTCAAACCTCTTATATGTCTTAATTTAAAGAAATCAAAGTTATTTGTTTTGGTTTGGGGGCTGGAATTTATGCCTCAAAATAGCTATAGTTTTCTTAGAATTGAGCTTTGCCAAAGAAGCAATTTGTAAGTTGTAGTAGTGAAACAGGGCGCAGTTCCCAACTTCATTATGTGCTTATTAGGTTGTGTTATTGTGTTTACATAAGGCATTTCTTTGGAAACACTGTATATTTGGTAGAAATAGGAAAAGCAAACATATTTTGGTTCCATCACTGTCCCTGTTTAGATTAAGTGAGAGACATGAAGGGGCACAGGGTTCATCTCTGCTGAGCTAGCCTCTATGATAGGAGAGTGGTAAGGGCTCCAGTAGGCAAATCCTCGTGAGCCTTTCTGGCCATGTGGAGGTCTTGTGAAGGATTCTACTTTATTGACTTGGTGTCCTGAAAGCAGTTAGAAAGACCGCAAATAAGTGAGATGAACAAAACCCACCCCTCTCCCTCTGATTGCTTCAATATCGCCAAATGTAGCCCACCATAGCCCCACCCTACACTTCCCTTCCACTCCCTGGACTCTGAGCCCAAGGGCTCCCAGAAACCCTTATCCCAACTACTGACTTGATCCATAGTGTGCTTTTTGAGAATTCAAGACAGCGGAAGGAAGAAACCATTCTGGCTAGAGAAAGGAACAGATTAGAGCTCCCTGACATATCACAGGATGTAGGCTACTCACAGCATGAGTGGACCATCACTGAGGGTGGGCCTGGCAGTGGAAAGTGAGGGCGAAGAACCCCATAGTGTGTTCGGAGATCTTCTTTGAGCCACTCATATTGTGGCTTGTTGTTTCTATTGGGCATTGGTGAGTTTGGACCCTTAGCTGAAAGTAACCAAACCAAACCAAACCAAAACCCCCAAAGCAACACAGAACACTCAAATGAGCTTAAGCAATAAAAATAATTTATTAGCAGATATAACTGAACAGTCCAAGAGTAGGGCTAGTTTCTGACATGGCTGTCCTCAGAGGTTTAATTTTCAGCTCCATCTCTTTTGAGTCCTTCTTCCAGGGGTGATGATGGCCAGTGGATGTTTAAGACCCCCAGTCTACCAGCTTCACAACCTCAGCAAGAAGAGAGCACCTTTCACCAAAAGTGAAAGATGTTGTGGACAGGTAAAAATGGAAGAAGGGCCAGCTCAGATCAGCTATCTTTTAACCAAATGGAGGAGATCTACATCCTAGATTACACGTCCATTCCTAAAGTCAGAGAGTAGGGTCCCCCCCACCCAAAATGAGAAGTTTCTATTGTCAGAAAGAAAGGATTCTATTGCTAGAAATACCAAAGACATCACAATCCACTGCATCACAGTCTGGTAAAAAAGGCACCAGGTTTACAGCCAGACCTGTCCCACTCAGTCTTCATTATGCTGTCACCTTGGGTAAGACACATCTAAGCCTCAGACCCGTTTTGTTCACTGGGGACAAGAACTTGCATGTGGTCATTTCATTGGGACCACTGTGTGAAAGATACAGAAATAGTGAGAATGGGAGAGATTATTGCCATTGTCTCCTTCTAGACCCTGGAGCTGGCTATTGCAGGTCATCCATTTATTTATGTCTTTAGTTTGTAAGGTTCTAAAAGGGAAGATCATTGCTTAAGGTTCAAGCCACCTTCAACCTACCCAGGTGTTCAGACAGTACATCTGCCTCCCACCTGCTTCACTTAAGTGATACAAAGAAGAGCGTGTAGGTTTCAGCTTCCTCATCACAGTCAACAGGACACTGAGAGGCACCTCTGTGACGCAGCTTCACTCTGAGTGTTTACTTTCTATTTGCAGACTCTTTTGGAAACTGTCTTTGACTTCTGAGAACTAAAGCATTTGAAATATTCATCTTTTTTATCCCTAAAAATGGAAGAGGAACCCTGGCACATCTCCTAAAGCCCTAGTCACACCTGCTGTTTATTCTGCACTCACATAGGGATGACTCTCCTCTAGAGTTCAGGGCATTTCGTTTGACACATCAAAGTGAAACTCCTAGAAGATAGAAACAACATGTCTATTGTTAGATGGAGAGTACTCCATTTCAAGATGAAAACTAAAACACCAGGTTGATTTTTTTTTGAAGTCCTAATACCTTGAGTGTTTAGATTTGGGTGTTAGGGGTAACTGAATGGTTATCGGTGAAAGTGCAAGATGTCATTCTTGTAAAGTGATCCCCTTGGAAAAGGACAATGTTTTAGAAATACCTCAAAGAAGGAAAAAAGGTCAGCTGAATTCACAAGAGCGTTTTCCACATACAAGTTGGTCACTAGACTCCCTATACTCTGAATTTTACACTGAAGTGTACCATTTTGTCCTCCAATGCATTAGTTCTAACTCCTTCAGCTCCTACCTGAACAATTGCTCCTAACTCATTTCTAATGCCTTCTCTTCTCTTTCTTTTTTTTCCCCCTTCTTTACATTCAGTTCAGCTCGGTTCAGTTGCTCAGTTGTGTCCAGCTCTTTGCAACTCCATGGACCGCAGCATGGCAGGCCTGCTTGTCCATCACCAACTCCCGGAATTTACCCAAACTCATGTCCATTGACTCAGTGATGCCATCCACCCATCTTATCCTCTGTTTCCCCCTTCTCCTCCTGCCCTCAATCTTTCCCAGCATCAGGGTCTTTTCAAATGAGTCAGTTCTTTGCATTAGGTGGCCAAAATATTGGAATTTCAGCTTCAACATCAGTCCTTCCAATAAACACTCAGGACTGATCTCCTTTAGGATGGACTGGTTGGATCTCCTTTGAGTCCAAGGGATGCTCAAGAGTCTTCTCCAACACCATAGTTCAAAAGTATCCATTCTTTGGAAAAGCTCTCAGCTTTCTTTATAGTCCAACTCTCACATCCATACATGACTACTGGAAAAACCATAGCCTTGATTAGATGGACCTTTGTTGGCGAAATAATGTCTATGCTTTATAATATACTGTCTAGGTTGGTCATAACTTTCCTTCCAAGGAGTAAGTGTCTTTAATTTCATGGCTGCAGTTGCCATCTGCAGTGATTTTGGAGCCCCCCAAAATAGTTTGGAGCCCAAACTAATAATTTGGAGCCCAAATAAAAGTCAGCCACCGTTTCCACTGTTTCCCCGTCTATTTGCCATGAAGTGATGGGACTTGATGCCATGATCTTATTTTTCTCAATGTTGAGCTTTAAGCCAACTTTTCCACACTCTTTCACTTTCCTCAAGAGGCTCTTTAGTTCTTCACTTTCTGCCACAAGGGTGGTGTTATCTGCATATCTGAGGTTATTGATATTTCTCCCAGCAATCTTGAATGCAGCTTGTGCTTCATCCAGCCCAGCATTTCTCATGATGTACTCTGCATATAAGTTAAATAAGTAGGGTGACAATATACAGCCTTGACATACTCCTTTTCTTATTTGGAACCAGTCTGTTGTTCCATGTCCAGTTCTAACTGTTGTTTCCTAACCTGCATACAGATTTCTCAAGAGGCAGGTCAGGTGGTCTGGTATTCCCATCTCTTTCAGAATTTTCCACAGTTTGTTGTGATCCACACAGTCAAAGGCTTTGGCATAGTCAATAAAGGCAAAGTAGATATTTTTCTAGAACTCTCTTGCTTTTTAGATGATCCAGTGGATGTGGGCAATTAGTTCTCTGGTTCATCTGCCTTTTCTAAAACCAACTTAAACATCTGGAAGTTCATGGTTCATGTATTGCTGAAGCCTGGCTTGGAGAATTTTGAGCATTACTTACTAGTGTGTGAGTGCAATTGTGCGGAAGTTTGAGCATTCTTTGGCATTGCCTTCCTTTGTGGTTGAAATGAAAACTGACCTTTTCCAGTCCTGCATAGAGAACAGGTTTATTTATTATTTATCTGCTGCTCTCCCTGAAGAGCCAGAAATTGTTTATTTTTATTTTTATTGAAATAGACTTGATTTACAATGTTGTGTTAGTTTCAGTGTACAACAAAGTGATTCAATTATACATTTATATTATTTTTTACATTCTCTTCTATTGTTTTGTTATAAGATATTGAGTATGGTTCCCTGTGTTATACAGAAGGACCTTGTTGATTATCTAATTTGTTGTTGTTTATTTGCTAAGTCGTGTTTGAGTCTGTACCACCCTGTGAACTGTAGCACGCCAGGCTCCTCTGACCTCCACTGTCTCTCAGAGTTTGCTCAAATACATGTCCATTGAGTCAGTGATGCCATCTAAACTTCTCATCCTCTGCTGTCCCCTCTCCTTTTGCCTTCAACCTTTCCCAGCATCAGGGTCTTTTCCAATGAATTGGCTCTTAGCATCAGGTGGCTAAAGTATTGGAGCTTCAGCTTCAGTATTAGTCCTTCCAATGAATATTCAGGGTTGATTTCCTTTAGGATTGACTGCTTTGATCTAAGGGACTCTCAAGAGTGTTCTCCAGCGCCATAATTTGAAAGCATCAATTCTTAAGAGCTCAGCTTTCTTTACGATCTAACTCTCACATCTGTACATGACTACTGGAAAAACCATAGCTTTGACTATACAAACCTTTGTCAGCAATATGATGTCTTTGCTTTTTAATATATTGTCTAGGTTTTTCAAAGCTTTTCTTCCAAGGAGCAAGTGTCTTTTAATTTCATGGCTGCAGTGACCATCCACAGTGATTTTAGAAACCAAGAAAATAAAATCTGTAACTGCTTCCACTTTTCCACCTTCTGTTTGCCATGTAGTGATGGGACCAGATGCCATGATCTTAGTTTTTTGAATGTTGAGTTTCAAGCCAACTTTTTCACTCTCTTCTTTCATCCTCATCAAGAGGCTCTTTTGTTCCTCTTCACTTTCTGTTATTAGAGTGGTATCATCTGCATATCTGAGGTCGTTGATATTTCTCCTGGCAATCTTGATTCCTGTTTGTGATTCATCCAGTTCAGCATTTCACATGATGTACTCTGCACAGAAGTTAAACAAGCAGGGTTGCAATATACAGGCTTGTTGTACTTCTTTCCTTTTTTAGCTAGTCAGTTTTTCCATGTCTGATTCTAACTGTTTTTTCTTGACCTGCATACAGGTTTCTCAGGAGACAGCTAAGGTGGTCTTGTATTTGCATCTTTTTAAGAAATTTCTATAGTTTGTCATGATATGCACAGTCAACGGCTTTGGTGTAGTCAACGAAGCAGAAGTAGATGGTTTTCTGGAATTCCCTTGCTTTCTCCATGATCCAATGAATGTTCTCAATTTTTGCTCTGGTTCCTCTGCCTCTTTGAAACCCAGCTTGTACATCTGGACATTCTTGGTTCACATATTGCTGAAGCCTAGTTTGAAGGATTTTGAGCATGTGAAATAAGTGCAATTGTATGATACTTTGAACATTCTTTAGCATTGCCATTCTTTGGGATTGGAATGAAAACTGACCTTTTGCAGTCCTGTGGTCACTGCTGAGTTTTCCAAATTTGCTGACATATTGACTGTAGCACTTGAACAGCATCATTTTTTTTTAGGATCTGAAATAGCTCAGCTGGAATTCCATCACTTCCACTAGCTTTGTAATAATGCTTCCTAAGGCCCACTTGACTTCACAATTCAGGATGTCTGGCTCTAGGTGAATGGCCACACCATTGTGGTTATCCAGGTCATTAAGACCTTTTTTGTGCAGTTCTTCTATGCCACCTCTTCTTAATCTCTTCTGCTTGTTAGGTCCTTGCTGTTTCTGTCCTTTATTGTGCCTATCTTTGCATGAAATATTTATTTGTTATCTCCAATATTCTTGAAGAAATTGCTAGTCTTTCCCATTCTATTGTTTTCCTCTATTTCTTTGCATTGTTCACTTAAGAAGCCTTTCTTATCTTTCCTTGATATTCTCTGGAACTCTGCATTCAGTTGGGTATATCTTTCCCTTTCTCCTTTGTCTTTCACTTCTCTTCTTTTCTCAGCTATTTGTAAGGCCTCCTCAGACAACCAACCATTTTACCTTCTTGCATTCTTTTTCTTGGGGATGGTTTTGATCACCACCTCCTCTACAATGTTACAAACTCTGTCCATAGTTCTTCAGGCACTCTGTCTACCAGATCTAATCCCTTGAATCTATTTGCCACTTCCACTGTATGATCATAAAGGATTTGATTTAGTTCATACTTGAATGGCCCAGTGGTTTCCCCTACTTACTTCAATTTAAGCCTGAAGTTTGCAACAAGGAATTCAGGACTTGAACCATAATCAACTCCAGGTCTTGTTTTTACTGACTGTATAGAGCTTCTCCATCTTTGACTGCAAAGAGCACAATCTATCTGAGTTTGGTATTGACCATCTGGTGATGCCCATGTGTAGAGTAGAGTTGTTTCTTGAGTTGTTGGAAGAGTGTGTTTGCTATGACCAGTGTGTTCTCTTTACAAAACTCTGTTAGTCTTTGCATTGTTTCATTTTGTTCTCAATGGCCAAACTTGCCTGTTAGTCTAGGTATCTCTTGACTTCCATTTTTTGCATTTCAATCCCCTATTGATGAAAGGATATCTTTTTTTTTTTTTTTATGTTAGTTTTAGAAGATGTTGTAGGTCTTTACAGAGCCAGTCAACTTTAAGTTCTTCAGCATCAGTGGCTGGGGCATAGACTTGGATTACTGTGATGCTGAATAGTTTGCCTTGGAAATAAACTGAGATCATTCTGTCATTTATAGTCATGTGTATAGTTTAATCCAAACTCCTCATTTATCCCTCCCTCTCTCTCTCCTTTGATAACCATAAGTTTGTTTTCTATGTCTATGTGTCTATTTCTGTTTTATAAATAAGTTCATTTGTATCATTTAAAGAATTTTCACATATAAATGAAATCATATAGTATTTGTTTTTGTCTGGTAAACTTCACTTAATATCATCATCTCTGGGCCCATTAATGTTGCTGCAAATGGTATTATTTCATTCTTTTCTTTGAGTAATATTCCACTGTGTGTGTGTACCACATCTCCTTTAGTCAGTTATCTGTTGATGGACACTTTGGTTGTTTCTATGTCTTGGCTATTATAAACAGTGCTGTAATGAACATTGGGGTTGCCTTCTCTCCAATGTCCTTCCTCTTATTCATCTAAGTTCACATCTGAAGTCACTTAGTGTGATGTACTCTAGGCCAACTTATTAATTATCTGTGGCTTGATTTTCTTAGTAGTTCAAAGGGTTATGTGAACTTAAGTGAATTATTTTATGTAACATGCTTAAGATAGTGCCTGGCACATAGGAATTCTAATTAAGTGTAGGCTGCATACACATTAGCTAGTATTACTTGATCCTTGTGGGTTCCAGCTTAAAACCCTTTCCCCTCTTGCAGTGAAGGAAGATGTAGCTCCTGTCCCTGGCCCACATCCCTTCATGGCGTGGCCACTCACCATGGCCCCACCTCTTCTCTCACCCTGCTCTCCTATATGCTCCATCTTCTGTTCTCCTGCCATACTGGTGGGCACTGGGCATGTTTCAGCCTGGTGATTTCATCTCCCTTCCTTCCATGACAACTCAGAGAACTACTTATTATTCTTCAAGGCTGTGCACCAATGAAATTGCCTCTAGATTCTTCCGGGGAAGACTTAAAGATGGCTTTTATGGGTGTCTTCTTCTATTTTAGCAATTATGCTTTCATTCTTAAAAAAAATGAAAATAGTTTCTGCTTATTGGATATCTAGGATATGCCAGGGGGTTTATATTCATCATTTCATAATAATCTTCATGTCAAAAACATTATTCCTATTATAGATGAGGAAACGGAGGTTCACAGAGCTGAAGTTACTTGTTCAAGGAAGCAGTGGGACCAGGGTTGACACTCTGTTCTGATTCTGAAATCTTTTGTCCTTTGACTGTATGCTACACTCCTTTTCAGTATGGTTAATAGTTTTCTTGTCTTCTTGCCTTCTGTGGACCTCTGAGCTGCCTCAGGGCCATGGGCAGCATCCTTGAGAGTCCCGTACTGCTCATGGAGGAATCCAAGCCCAGTAAAAGTCTCTGTGAAAAGGGGGCAGCCTTTTTCATTTGTTTTCTTCTATTTCTAATCATTAATTGCATTTTTATTCTATGTCAGACTCTTTCTACCTGACTTCTGACTCTGATCCTATGGAAGTAATAGTCCTCCTGTTCTTGTTTGGGTGGAGGCGTCACATGTTGAAGTACCGAGTACAGCCAGCCCGAACTGACTCCCTGGGCACCACCCTGCTGCTCTGGCCAGCGTTCCTGTCTCCTGCTTCCTGGGAGAAGACAACTGGCAGCAGATTTCCTGAGGGTAGCAATTATTTCCTTGGATACACAGCATGTAGCCCAATATTTGGCATAAACACCAATAAATAATGGTTGAATAATTGAATGATTATTTAGATGCAGTGATAACCAATCAAAAGTATGCATTAGATGGAAACTGAAGTCAAAACATAGGTTTCCCAGATAGGCCAAAGGATGACCGATCTTCCATTTCGCTTCTAATGAGAGGCTCCTTCATGGCACATGGTGGGGAGGGGAGGATGCAGAGGATCTGGATAATCGCTGTTTGAGGAATGGATTGAGATGCTTACTAGGGCCATCGTCAAGGCACGTGCTAATCAAGACAGCCAGACTTGTGTCAAAGGAACTTCCCTTCTGATAAACTTTATCTCCATTATTAATTTACTCATCAGCCCTTTGAAATTTAATAACTTCTGATATGCATCAATTTTAACATATCTTTCTTCAAAGAAATGTGATAACGAATGCAAAACACTTCAGCACAGAACCTGGCATATATAGAATGCTCAGTGTGTTTGCTTGGTTTCTTCACTCCTTTCTTTACCAAAATTTATGTCATTAGTATCAGTTACGTATGATCCTTGAAAATATTTGTTGCACAAATAGATTCTTCATGACTCCTAATCAGTCTTCTAAGAAATGATGTAGAACAAAAGAGGAGGAGGAAGCCAGCTGCCATTTTTAAAGAACTATATATAAACTATAACTAAAATTGAAACTGTGTGAAAGCCAAAGGTTTCACCAAGAAATGTAACGTATTTTCATCCCTATAACCAAGTGTGGGAACCTTGATATCCTCCAACTTTACTGAGGAAAATAGACTTACTAGGACTGATATCTCTGAGCTCCTCAGACACTGGGTCTTGTCTGCAGGAGGTGGGCACTACTGTGGATGAATATGTGTATTTGATCCCTCTCAGCCCACATCCCATGTCTCTACAGTCTTGCAGACTGTTTCCACCTATAACTTCTTCCAAAGCTGACATTCCTAGGGCCTAATTGTTTCATCACAAAAGAAAGTCCACCTTCCCAGTCTCAGAGCATTTCCCTTTCAGCCTGTGACAGAATTAGTACTTGTTGTACCAGCCACACTTTCTTGGATTAGCATTTCCAGGCCTTTCCAGGCTCAGGGAAACTTGGCAAGATGGTTTGGCAGCTCCCTAAGCTTACTAGAAACACCAGAAGCCCACAGTTTGCATAATGCTAATTAAGTTTTCAGCTCTGTCTCCAAACCCTTAGAGTGTTTAGAAGATTGAGTAACTTGGGATATGTCCCAGGTAGGAACTGACCACAGAAGACACTAATCCCAACCCACCCAAAAATCATGGCTGTAGGATGCACAGGTGGCCTTGCAAGGGTGCCCCACCCATTCAAAGAGTGATCTTTTAACTGTGTTTCCTTACTGCAGTGAAAACCTCTGGGAGCATCGCATCATTTCCCAGTATCACTTCCTGAGGCACCTCTATTGATTTCCCTCCTTCACCTTTGGAAGTGTTTGGTTTGCACTGAGCTGTCACACTCAGTAGGTGTGGTGATACTCTGGTGTTCTGCCACTCCTCAGAGGTGGAGCAAGATGGGGTGCCTGTGCCAACTGGCTTCCCCCACCCAAGGTGTGGTGATATCACCTATTCTTACCACATCGTGGAGTGTGTTATTAGTCTCTCACTGCAAGTCATCCATAGAGGAGAACATATTGGTCTGGTGCTGTAAACCCCTCATTTGATAAGCTTCAAAATATTGGTTAGTGTGGTGGAGCTTGTATTATATAGTAAGGATCAGGCTTCTAATTTTCAAAATTTTAAATAGACTCCTGCAGTATCTTCTAGGAAAGAAAATGCCTATGAGGAGGCTGAGTGAAACGGGAGATGCTGGGCTTTACTCTTTACTTTAGAAATTTGTATATTTAGAAAGGGTGCAAATTAGGCGATAAACTTGATTCATGTTCTCTAAAATTTTGGGCTGGAGGCAAACTATTATACAGAGGTGTATAAACAACAAGGGCCTACTGTACAGCACAGGGAGCTATATTCAATATCCTGTGATAAACCATAATGAAAAAGAATATGAAAAAGAACATATATATATGTATAACTAAGTCACTTTGCTGTACAGCCAAAATTAACACAACATTGTAAGTCAACTATGCTTCAGTACAGCTAAAAATATCTGATATTTGGCAAAACTAATACAATTATGTAAAGTTTAAAAATAAAATACAATTAAAAAAAATAGATCAGATCAGAGCAACTTAAAGCATGTATTGGCTACATAAGACCTAAAAGGAGGTCTAAATAATGACTATATTATTAGTCATTATAAAGTATCTCATATGAGACTTAAAATAGCTTTGTGCTGAAGACAATCTTTCAGTTATAAACTTTTTTCTAATTTGTAAGTTTTGAGGTCAGTCCTGATTCCTGGCTTCCAGCCACGGCTAGAGTGGTGGGGACCAGTCCCTTTCTTTGAGCTCTGGAGTTTCGGTGCCCACATGGATGGCATCACTGTTGATTCAGTGGAGTCAGGTATACAGAGACTCTGGGCCAGAGAGGTGGGCGGACAGTGACCCAGCCTAGTCCCTAAAGGAATGCCAGGGAAGCAGCTGGTCCTGCCCAAAGGGGAGCCCACGGCCTCTGATTGTGCTTAGTATGGAGTTAATTAGTTTCCACGGGAAGAAAAATAAGCAGTTCCTTTTCAGAAATGTTTTTGGTCTTGAAGAGTCAGAATGAACAAGAGAATGCATTAAGGGTTAACTGGTAAATTATGTAGCATGGATTATGCATGCATTCAATGGAAAAGTGAAGGAGGACGTCAGGATAGACTGGAATAGCTGGAGGAGTGAGAGCTGCCACTCGGCTCAGTACAATGGGTACAGTTTGGGAAGGTCCCATACGAGGATTTTGTAAAGTTCAATTTGTAGAAGTGACTCTCTGTCAAACATTGCTTTAGCTAACAGGGGATATAAAAGAAAAAAACCAGAGTCCCTTGTCTTCACACACTCCCTCTCTTTCCTGAGCAGTTATGCAAAGTAATTTACGGAACACACCACTCAACTTGGGAATAAAGTAAATGTAGTGTATTAATAATAAAACACTCCAAGTATCAGTGGAGGAAGAGACTGGTGGAAACTAAGATGATGAAATTACCTTAGATAGAAGTAATCATGTGAGGATACATTTTTCTTTCTTTCTTTTTTTTTTGCAGTTAAAAAATGCTTTACAACAAGAATTGGTAAATAGGTGTTTATAAGTAAACTGGTATTTATAAGGAAAGCCTCAGAATGGCTTTTATATTTTTATATGGTTTTAAAACATCAAATGAACAATATTTTGTGAAAAATGGAAAAATTACATGAAATTCAAATGTCAGTGTCCGTAAAGTTATATTTGAACACAGCTGCAGCCATCTGTTTAAATATTATCTATGACTTCTTCTGTGCCAAGATGGCACAGCTCAGGAGTGTGGCCAAAGCTGTGTGTGGCACTCTCATTGCTTTGTGCCACCACTCCATGTGCTCTAAATCACAGAGGTGGTTATGAACCCAACGGTATTTGGGTGCCATGTGGGTCATCTACATGCATGAAAAAACATTTTCAAAGATGAAGTGCATAAAATCTTATTGAGGATTAGCATTAATAAATGAACATTTGCAACTAATCTCAATGATAGGAAGCACTAACTTTAAACCCCACTTAGGGAAATGTCAGCCCCTCTTTCCAAAAGAATTTCATTTGTATTAGTGGGCCTGTGTTGCAAAAAAGTTGTACTCAATTATTCTTATACTTGAGTTTTGCCCCCCAATATTGTGAAAATTAGCTTTTTCCCTTGCTATAGAAGTATCTCTGTAAGATCCTTGTTTTGCCTCCTGGGCCACAAAGCCCAGAGTGTTTACTATTTGGTCCGCAGAGAAAGTTTGTCAATGTCGGCTCTATGATAAGGATTTACTTGAGATATCCTTTAGGATTTATTGTGTTATTTTCTTTCCTAATATCTCACATGGCCATTACAGCTTTATGCCTCTGCTGCTGCTGCTAAGTCGCTTCTGTTGTGTCTGACTCTGTGTGACCCCATAGATGGCAGCCCACCAGGCTCCTCTGTCCCTGGGATTCTCCAGGCAAGAATACTGGAGTGGGTTGCCATTTCCTTCTCCAACAGCTTTATGAGGTGCTCATTTATTTTATGCAGGGATTTTTAAAAGTTGAGTGAAGGTAAGATGTCCTGTCACAGTCCTGTTAATTTTAGGAATGTACATTGAATCATCACAGCCATTGCTTGGGAGTAAAATAATGCAGTGTTTTGAAGATGATGGAGATGTCTGGTATAGTAAACCTGTCTTAGAGGAGGGGGTAGACTCATATACCTGGGAAGCAAAGGGACTTCTGTGAGAGGAAGAATCAGAAACACAACCCCTGCTTCTAGAGATTCAAGGTCTGGGACACCTGGTGTGGTGGGTCCGTACTGGTGTTGAAGTTCAGCATTTGGCTTGACTGAATATGGATGTTCATTTAACCCAGTGGTATTATGAGTTAAATTATATTCCCGCCAAAAGAATGCAAAAGTTGGGATACTTGTTTGGAGCAGCCCTACAGAACTCATTTACCCCCAGCCTCCCTAACACAGAGGATATACTTTGGAGATAGTATCTGACAGTAAACTGAAGAGCTTAGCAGTGAAGACCTGAGTGAGTCCTGGCCCAGGGCTGGACATTCCTGACTCAGTGGACAAGAATGACCAGTCTCAGCATGTAGGACCAATGAGCAAAGTACCCAGAGCCTTTGTGTGACACTGAGGGGCAACCTTGGCCAGGACCTCATCAGACTCCAGGTTTCTGCACTAGTTTGGCCCTGAAGACGCCCCTGGACTTCTTGCTAATTTGCTGAGTACTGCTCAAGAGGGACTTACCAGATAGCTGGTTAGCAGAGCTGGTTAAATTTTAAAAGAAGTGATAAAAAAGAGATATTACCACCTTTGTATTTTAGTGTGGGAAATAGCTTATCCAGTTAAATTCATGAGAGGAGTCAGCCACACACAGGTTCTGAGACTGCAACTCACAGGCCACCGAGGAGTAGTAACAAACAACTAAACAAAAACATGTAGGTATCTGTCCTTTGATGCAGTCCAGATTTATCCCACCACAACATGGATTCGTTATGGGCTTTTAGTTAACTTATACAAAGGTGATCTTCAGCAAAAGATTTCATTTTAATGAGTTTTGCTAAGAAATGCAATATTATTAACAGAAATGTATTCACAAGGGAAAAGCGTTTCAAAGCCTATTCATAATTCATAACATTTATTTGCCAATTGAGTTTATTTTACTAGAGCTTATTAAATTTCTCCTGAGCACTGTTGGTATTGACAAGCAATAAATAAGGCTATTTAATATTTCTCAACATTTTACCCTCAAACTTGAGTTTCTCAGCATTGGATAAAGAAATACTTCTTGGTGGGTCTGCAGTAAATATGAACGTGGGGAGCTCCCTCCACTCTGTCTGCTCAGGAAGAGACTTTCAGGCTAGAAAAGAGTGGGCACCTCCATATCTGGAATGAATTTGAAGATCCCAGAATGCCTTTTCAATTAGCCATGATGTTACCTACATTATACTCATATTCATGAATAAATTTTCATTTGAGCTTCTCTTGAATGTCACTCTGGGTTGGACAATTCAACCATCCATCGATTTTCAAATTTCTTATGCATATTTGGACATAGTCTGGGAAGCCTGCCTGTTTGAAGACCTAACATAGCAAGACATACTAGCAGCATCTTTGAAAGCACAAAGCCAGAGCCAGGATGAATGTGCCCCCAAATACGTTGCTGGCCACACAGGACCATCTATATTATATTTAGGAAAATAAGCAACCTTGGGGCCAGCACTAGCTCTGACTCCATCAGGCCTGCTGTCATCACGAAATAAAAGTGTTGAGCGCATACTTGCTTCTGCTGAGGCAAGATGGAGCCTCGAACTATCTGGTTTCAGGTAATGGTTTACCTGAGTACCTGAGTCTGTCACTAATAAATGTTTCCCTCTCTGGTTTTCCTTCCACTCCTCCTCCTGCCTTTTGCAGTATGACTAACTGAAGTGAAACCCAGGGGAAAGGGAACAGCCATGGAGAGGGCCCTGACTCAAGTTGATGCATAGCAGGAGCAACGGAAGTCTCATGACATCAGTCCTGTGCGATGCAGAGGTCAAGGTGTATGCCCTATGTGGGCTGGAAGTGAACAGCTTAAACGAATGAAACTAGACATTCTGGCTCATAGTGGGGAGGCGGGGCTACAGAGGGGGCAGGCCTCCTGGAGATGAAGATGGTCCATCTCTGGGTTTCGGCCTTGCTCAAGAAGCTGTTGAGTGTATCTCTTTACAACTCAGGCTTCTGTGTCTCGTCTGTAAATAGAAGGGTTTGTGCTCAGAGTTTTCCAGAGGGTCTTATGTGTGAGAATATGAGTGTGTGAATGTAAGCATGTTTAAGAGGGTGTGTGTGTTGGGGAAGGAGAAGGAAGAGAATGGTATGAACAGAGCAGTAGGTTCAAGCTTATTTTTCTAAAAATCATAGTCAGCTTGTCTAGACTTCAGGCCATATGCTTGGTGTTCGCAAGTGATGTTACAGCTGGAGTCTGAGGGCCATCAGCAGGCTGAACTTCTTTCTCAGGGACCCAAGTCTTTCCATTAAGGTTTTCAGCTGATTCAATGAGGCCCACCCACATCAATATGGATTATTTAGTTGAGTCTATGCTGTAATCTCACAAAGTAGTATTAGCACCATTGTATAGATGAGGAAACCGAGGCTTAGAGAATGTATCAGGTTTTTCTGGAGCATGCGTGCGTGCGTGCTAAGTCTTTAGAGAAACAGAATAACAGGATGTGTTGGCGTGTGTGTGTATACAACTCTATCTTTCCCTATCTGTCTACCTATCAATCAAGACATGCATTTTAAAGAATTGGCTCACACAATTGTGGGGACCGGCCAGTCCAAATTCTGCAGGGCAGACTGGCTAGCTGAGAAACAGGAGATTTGATGTTGCAGCTAGAGTCTGAGGGCCACCTGGAGGCCGAATTTTTTCTTTCTCAAGGAATCTGTCTTGTTCTTAAGGCTTTCAAGTGATTGGAGGAGGTCCTCTCACATTATGGAAGATAATCTTCTTTACTCAGTGTCTACTGGTTCACATGTTAATCGGACCTAGAAAATACCTTCAGAGCAGCATTGAGACTGATGTTGACTAAATATCTGGGGACTGTGGCCTAGCCAAGTGGACCCGTAAAATTAGCCATCATAGAGAAGTGAAGCAAGCCCATGCCATCAGCTGTAAAAAGGGGCCGAGATTTGACTCCGAGTCTGTCCTCAGAGCCCATGGCTGTCACCTTTACCTTTCTCACCTATGCCAGTTGCCTGCTTGGCCGTGTGCAGACGGTCCACACTCTCTGCTCCTAGATGTCTCAGCAGTAAAATGACCACACAATTTCTGCTCTGCTCACTTCCTAAGAGAGCAGTGGCCACTGGGGGTAATGTGTCCCAAACCTCTCAGCATGATACGAGTAAATGTCAGTTTAGTGCCATATAGTAAATGGCACTAAAAATCTAGGATCTTTCTTCCCTGTGCTCCCCATTTAAAAGAATTTCTTTGGGAAAGTAAATCAGCATAACCCTTTTTGGAGACCAGTTTGAAATTTTCTCTCAATATAAAAATGTGAATCCTCTATAATCTTACAGTCCCACTTCTAGGAATCTTATTTTACAAATGACTAAAGACAAAGTTATAAAGATTCTATTATAACATTGCTTAAAAGGCAGAAAAAAAAATGTGAAAACAATATGAACTGCTCTATCATAAGGGAATGCATAACAAAATGATAATAAATCCATCCTGTGAATAGCCATATGGTTATTGAAAAGAATAAGATTGCTATACAGGAGACCTTGGAAAGATGTCCAGGATATATTGTTAAGTGATGAGAACAATATGTCAAATAATATGCTGGATGGTCCTTTATTATAAGAAATAAAAACTATGTATGTGTATATGTTGATAAACATAGAAAATGCCAATATATACATGTGAAGTTGGCCCCCCTGAGGAGTGAGATTAGAGAGAGAGAAGAGAGAATTGTCTCTGTACATTCTGTGTGTATTTCTACATTCTCTGAATGTGTTGTGATTTTTTAATTTATTTAGGTATTTGTTACTAAATTTTTCAAGAAGTCATATGAAGATTTAAACATAAAATTTAACCTTAGTCTATTTTCTTTATTGTTAAGTTGACTGTTCCCTCCACCCTGTACTATGGGGCTACACTAATTTACATAGCTTTGCTAAAGCATTATTTAGGAAGGGAGTCACCAGATGAGACCACCTTGACATTATAGGGACATTGGGGAAGACATCTCCTAACCTGTTCTCTTGACCACCAGACATGATGATGCCCACAGGAAGTGTTTCTGACAAGTCTTGTCGTTACCATGTCTGACAATACCCAGACTGTTAGATGCTTGGAGACAGAGGTGTGAATGTCAATGACAGCTCACTGGGAATGAGCCAGATTTTCTCTGGCTTTCTGTATTTGAAGAGCAGTTTATGCAGACCTGGAGAGCAGTGATTTAGCTAGAAATGATGCGCTCTCAGGAGAAAAGATCTTTCAATTAAAAAAAAAAGTAATAATTTATCTTCCCTTTGTAAAGGAGGGCTGCCAGGATGGTATTTTCATCTACTATTAATATATAAAGAGATAATGAATTCCAGGCAGATGCTGTTTCTCTGCTCCCACCTATTGCTCTGAAGAGCTTTTAGAACTTTCCACCCAACCAGAGTAGATCTTTGAGTTATTAATATCAAGGTGGCATTAGCTATCAATTTTAGGTTTTCTGAGGGCGGTGACTGAGGTATCTGATCTTTATCTCAGAATCCCTCAGCAGCACTTGGCATCTGTGTGGTGGGCACTCATGGGAGCAGAACTCACCCTCTGCAGTTTGCTCTCTCCAGAAAATAGTTGCAACTCCCATTTGACCCTGATGTTACCTTGCTGAAGTTCTTCAGTGCTTTCTTCTAGCTCTGAGCATCAGGTTCAGAGCTCACACCACGTCCTACCAGGCCTTTCGTGCTGGGCTGACGGTCAGCCAGTTGTACTGGTTCCACCACCCAGGTTGTTGACAGTCATCTTCCCTTCTGACCTGCCAGGCCTGTGCCTTTGCAAATTGCTAAATGTTTATAATACCCTGTCCCTGCCTACCTCTCTGCCTCATTGCCTGCTCCTCACCCCTGTAGTTACGTTCTGACTTTCTCTGGTTTCCTTGAATGTGTTGGTTCCAGGAAACCTCTGTCCCAACTCATTCTGTGTCTTCTGCTGGGGAATCTTTTCAGTGTCTTTGTCACTAATTCTTTTTCATTCTTCTGATCTCATATTGGAACGTCTAGTCTGTAGGGATCTTCCCTGAATCCTCACCCCCAGACAAAGTATACTCTCAGAGTGCTCTACAGTTTCCTTTAAGCATTAATCACAACTTTAATCAAATAATTATTTGGGTAATTGTTTGTGATAGACTCCATGAGGTCAGCAAACTCTTGTTCTCCCAGTACCAATGTTTGCCACACAGAAGATTCTTAATAAATATTTGGAGTGAAAGAATGGATGGAGTGAAAGAATAAATAAAAGTTTAGGTCAAAGAAATGTGAATCATCAGCATCTTTTTTCTAGAGCTATTCAGACTCTACAAATAAACCTTGTTGAATAAGAAGAGCTTTAATTTAAGTGCTTCCTACATACTAATTTCATCCATGTTTGAAATGCAGTCTCTCAGTTTTCTTAGCTCTATTGCAGCTGGGCAGAGCTAATTGAACTACGTAGGGCCACTGGTTTAATTTTTCCCTTTTCTCTCTCCTTTTATTTATTTATTTGTTTTTAGTATTTCCTTTGCCACTACTTCCTAATTATATCTCTAATTTCCAGATCAGGGTTAAGTAATGTTAAATTTCATCTGCATATGAGAAGTCTATGAGAACTAACCTGGAAACAGAAATAAAAGGCAGAGCTTATGGAACTTCTCTTAAGTTTTGTAGCCTGACTAATTTTAGACCCTAGCATTTGAGTATGTGCTAATTTGTCAGTTTTGTTTATCTAGATCAGTTATATTTTTCTTCCTTTATTTACAGTAAAAAAATCTTTCCCACCTGAAGGAATCATTTTGAATAACATGATTTTGAGTAAAAATCATTTTGAGTAATATTATAACAAATTGAAGTTGGCCACACACATCCTGAATGCCATTGCCAGGATTTCTTATTTTCTAAAAAAATTTGGTTTCAATTATGATAGTTGTGTGTGTCAGTGTATGTGTGTGTGTGTGTGTGCGTGTGCTCAGATGTGTCTGATTCTTTGTGATCCCATGGACTGTAGCCTGCCAGGCTCCTCTGTTCATGGAATTTTCCAAGCAAGAATACTGGAGCAGGTTGCCGTTTCCTGCTGAAGGGGATCTTCCTGACCCAAGACTTGAAACCATGTCTCCTACATTGGCAGGTGGATTCTTTACCACTGTGCCATCTGGGAAACATCAAATAGCCATTTCCATGAATGATCCCTATGCTGCATATCCCTACCAACCATCAGTCTTTTTATTCTACATGAATAGTCAAGAGAAATCTCTGCATTAAACCTTAAAATACCATTGCAAACACCCAACTAAAACTCCCAAACCAAACCAAACAACACATAGTAATTTTTTCTCAGAATGGAAAACACATTTTTCTCTAGGTATTATCAATACTCATTTTTAAATAATGTATTCATTTCCCAAGGTTCTTAAGCTGAAATGACTCTCCCCAATGCCTATAAACTTTTGAATGATTAGATAAAATCAAACTCCTAGGCAGATTATAATGTAAGCATATGAAGGAAAAAGAATAATGGTGAGCAAGAGAGAAGAACATTTTTGTTAGAATGACAAAAAAGGATGATATTAAAAAATATGAAAGATTAGAAAATCTCCCAAATGGTACAGTTTAGGCTCTGGTGAAAGCCAATTTGAGATTCCCAGAGCCCTGACAGGGGCAGATGATACAAGCCAGTTTAGTTAGAAGGAGATACTCTGGTTAATTCCAAAATAGACCTCAGTCCCTCCAGTCCCCTCTCCCTAGAGAGCACAGGTTTCCCCACCTGGGGTGCATTCCCATGGTTAGTTAATCATTAGACTCCAACTGTTCCCCAAGTCAACGTGTAGAAGGACAGGAAACCCGAAAGATGAGGTTCGGTAGCAGCGATTAATTCTTTGTTTTTCAAATTGGCCTATAGTTAATTTACAATGCTGTGTTATTTTCAGGTGTACATTAAAGTGAATCGGTTATATCCAACTCTTTAAGATTCTTTTCCCATATATGCCATTACAGAATATTGAGTAGAGTTCCCTGTGCTGTGCAGTAGGTCCTTATTAGTTATCTATTCTATGTATAGTAGTGTGTATTTGTCAATCTCAATCTCCTGATTTATCCCTCCTCCCCTTCCCCTTCTGGTAACCACAAATTTGTTTTCCTCAAACATGACTCTACTTCTATATTGTAAATAAGTTCATTTGTGCTATTTTTTTAGATTCCACATATAAGTAATATCATATGATATTTGTCTTTCTCTGTTTGACTTACTTCACTCAGCATGACAATTTCTAGGTCCATTCATGTTGCTGCAAATGGCATTATTTTGTTATTTTTAATGGTTGAGTAATATTCCACTGTATATATGTACCACATCTTCTTTATCCATTCCTCTGTCAATGCACATTTAGGTTGCCTCCACATACTTGCTGTTGTTAATAGTAAGTAGCAGTTAATTCTGGAGAAGGCAATGGCACTCCACTCCAGTACTCTTGCCTGGAAAATCCCATGGACAGAGGAGCCTGGTGGGCTGCAGTCCGTGGGGTCGCTGAGAGTCGGACACGACTGAGCGACTTCACTTTGACTTTTCACTTTCATGCATTGGAGGAGGAAATGGCAACCCACTCCAGTGTTCTTGCCTAGAGAATCCCATGGACAGAGGAGCCTGGTAGGCTGCTGTCTATGGGGTCGCACAGAGTCGGACACGACTGAAGTGACTTAGCAGCAGCAGCAGCAGCAGCAACAGCAGCAGCAGTTAATTCTTGATGGCAATGCTTCACTTAATAGAGTCAGAAAATGTAATGGACTTTTTTTTTAGTGCCCCTGGGATTTTTTCCTAGAGGAATCTGTATCCGGAAAGGCTTTAAGTGAGACACACCTGTGAAGCAGTTCTTTTTCATTCTTATTATTGAGGAGCAGGAGGGAAGAAGGTAAACCTCTTCTTTGGTCCACATAGCCTCAGTTAGGAAGGAAGGAATCTCCTCAGGGCCTCAAGCCATGGAAGTCTCCCACTGTGCTCCCTCCCAAAATGGGCAGAAAGTCAATTATGGAACTTCTACCTTGTCAACTGAAGGAGCAGGCTGAGAACAAAAGACTTCAGCTCAAATTTTGCAAACTTTTTGTAAAAAAATTCTACAAAAACAGAACTTGTGACTTGTCTAAATTCAGTTGTAAAACAGGGCTTGAGGTTGACTCTCAAAAGCTTAGGTAGTGACAGCAAAATTTCTAGCATTCTCATATTGCTAGATTATTGATGTGAATAACCATACTGGGGCCTTCTATTGGCATAGGGAATGCGTGATTTCATTTTTAAGCTATCACAATCACAGTAGAAACTTGGCTTTTGTTGTTTCCATGTTGATTTGTTGAAGAGGTAATGTAGATGGTAGATGGGAAAGAGTAAATATTTCCAAGTGAAGATTAATAGCCCCCAGATTGCTATTGTTATGAAAGCTAATAAAATAATGTAATTTAAAGTTTCTAAATGAATCTCTATTTATTTTCAATCAGTCCAGGATAGAAGGGTTAAAGAAGGGCTCCTGGTAGGCCAGGATTAAGAATTTCTATCAGACATCAGGCACATTGGTGTTTCATGACCAATCTCCACATATCAAGGCATTTTGCACTGAAAACTTAAAATAAGAATGCTTGCCAATAGAGCTTACAGCAAAATACATTTTTATGTTTTCCTGCTTTCAAAGTTTTAATCCAACCATCAGCATCAGAATGCTTTTTGTTGTAACTAAAGAAAAATCAACTGAAAGTGACCTAAAAGAACATATATATTTTAGGTAACAAGGCATTTAAAATTTCAGTGGTTCCAGTCTCATTTAATTTAGTGTTCATATGATGTCATCAAGATTCTAGTGTCTCTCCATCTCTCCTCTATAACAAGTTGGTTTGTCTTTTACCTGAATTTCCTCATGGCCCCAAAATGGCTGCCATCATTCCAACCCTCAAATCCAAATAGAAAGATCCAGAAATAGCAATGAGTCTGTTTCCTTTTGTGTATCTCTCTTTGTATCAATAAAGAACACTCCCCCTGAGCTTCCAGCATATTTTATACCTCACCATTGGAAGGACGGAGGCACAGGGAGGAATAGTAGTTTAGTGGGCAATAAAAAACATTTGTCACAAAGTTGGAGTTTGACATACTAAACACAGGGAGGAAAGCTTTCCTAGGAGAGAGGGTAGTCTCACGTGCTTGATTACTGAAAATATTTTGACTTCAACCTTTCCCCACTTTCACAAAGGGATGAAGCAATCTCTTGTTTGTTGACAGAACATGGGTTTTAGATGTGATCTTAGGTGATTCCCAAGTAGGGTCAGTGTTAGTGTTTCTTCTGAAGTTTCCTCATCTTAATAACTTTCCCCTTTTGTAAGAAGAGTTCAGTGTTGTAGAGACCTGGAGAACACATCTACTATGTCTTTCCCTTCTTAAACTTAGGGAATGATATGAGTAAGAATCAGAGATCTATTCTCTATTCGCTGACATCTCTCTGAAGCAAAATGAATAATACTCAAGAAGTTTATCAAAGTCTCTCAGTGAGTAGAGAGGATAGCAGGGAAATGAATTTTGGGGACCGTGGCATATGAAGACTTCTCTAGGATCTGAGGATGCACAGATTGCAGTCTCCCTAAGTAACTTATTTCAGAGTCTAGCTATTCCCACTATCCCCTCACACTGCAAATCTTCCAGGTTCCCTGTTTTGTTTTGTTTTTCCCCTGTAAAGGGGATATTCATGGGTTTCTATGTGCTATGTAATAATCCCAGTTCTTGAGAAATGACTAAGAAAGGCAAAAAGAAAATTGACTGTGAGAAAATAAAAAAGTGGGGAGACAGGGAAGACAAAAAAAAAAAAAACAACAGATGACTTGGATATTTCAGAATTGAAAAAGAGGAGTTTAGTAAGCAAAAGAAAATTGAGGAACAAACAAAAAAGTCTACTTCTCTATCTTTGAAAATATTATCTATAGTTCTAGGGTAGAAGTCAAATGGCAAAGAGTGGAAATGGAGCATAGGATATGCTCTGTATTTTCTAGGTTTTTATTTGAAAGAAAACATTCAGATACTCAGCACACACGTGGTGGTGACATTAAAGCCATTTCATTTTGTGCCTTCTCTTTTTTTCAACCTTAGATTCCCTAGTTCCCCACACAGTTTTATTTTTAAGGCTTTTGTGCAAGACAAAATGACCAGAGAAGAACTGTTTTTTAAAAAAGGGTTTGAAGTTTGTTTGCTTAACAAAGTGTTTGCAGTCATAATTAGGTTGCATATTAAAGTTCAAAACCATCTCATGTTGGAAGTGACTGAAAATTGTTACCATCTGATGGCTTTGTGGGTAGAGCTTTCAGAAACGACACTTGCACGCACTAAGGGATAAAAACACAGTTTCTGGGCATTGCCCTCGGGAGACTTCAAGGATCTGGGCAACACTCAGATGGCAAACTTCCCATAATGGCATCACGGGTCTTAAATCTGACCATTGTGACACTAGGCCTTGATCTGTTGGAGTCATCCCAGTTTGATTCAGTCTCTTTGCTATTCTTATCTCTGGAGTTCTCGCTTCTTGTCTCCGGACCACTCATCTATCTGTGGGAACAGAGAAGCCATGCTGAGTTGTATTTCCTGAATAAAGTTCTGTAACTCTCACCATGGGAAATCCATTACGAAGTCAGATTTTCTGGGGAAGAGAGAGAGTGACAAAGAGAAGGAAGAGAGAGAGACTGATTTAGGGTGCCCAGGGTGAGTCAGCTCCTCATCTGTTGTGTTGAAAGACAAAACTGTCTTTAATTTAACCAGTACTCACTTCCATCTTCACTGTAATATGAAGCCTATTTGGGAACAGAAAGAGAAGTTTTATATGACAGATTTCAAACATCTTGCCCCAGGCAAAAGCCTCACTATTTCTGAGAGGGAAATCTCTTTCCCAGTCCCCCCACCTGAATCTTTTCACTCAGAAGGAAATGAAACAATGGAAGTTTGTCTGTTCTAAGGATAAGCACAAGGCAAGAATTAGGTCCTAATAAACCCCATGATGGGGCATAATTATGCATGAGGTAGTACAGATGACCATGCTGTTTGGAGCCATCACAGGCATTGTGTTGGCTGAATGCAGTCTATATGTGGGTTTGGTCTAAATCTGGAAACCCAGGTTTGTATCAGATCTAAACATGAGAACAGATTTTTTTTTTCCCCTTAAGTAACCTCCATATTAGACTCATAATTTAACTTGGGTCAACTTGAAGATGAATTTTAGCTATTATCTCATTTGTCTTTAATATGGATGCCGGTTCCCTTTAACTTCTTTTATGATATTCCCCCTGATAGGAAATGCTTGCAAGTATACCCATTCTGCTTTATAAAATAAACACACTAAAAAAGTGGGGTCAGAGTTTGGCAGGAAGCCAATGTAATGACAAAAGAAGCAACTAAGTCATTGGCTTTGTGATTCAAAACAGAACAATTTTAAACAAAATAAGAATAAAAAAATATAGGCTTCAATTTATAGTGAGCAGACAGGTTCATTTTGAGGGGTGGATTGGGGTGTAGAGTCGTATGTGCAGAGGGAGGACAAAACTAAACAGAATTATTTGTAAAACTTTTCTAAAAGTTAATTTTGGAAGATTTACTTGAAATCTGCATCAAAACCAGGTGCTGTCAGCAAACTTTAACAAATGAATGCTGTCTTTTCCCCTCCTTACCCTACAATAGCAATGATTAGAAAACAGCAAAGAGTGTACTGGGACGACCCAGAGGGATGGTATGGGGAGGGAGGAGGGAGGAGGGTTCAGGATGGGGAACACATGTATGCCTGTGGCGGATTCACTTCTATATATGGCAGAACCAATACAATATTGTAAAGTTAAAAAAAAAAAAAAAAGAAAACAGCAAAGAGTAGACGTTAGTCATCATGGCACTCTTCTGCTCATGGGGCCCCACATTCAGAGAATAGAATTCTATTCAGAGAATAGAATCATTTTGGACCAATCACACTACTTTCTGAAGCTGGGTCTTTTGCATTGCAGGCAGATTCTTTACCGACTGAGCTACAAGGGAAGCCCCCTACTTTTGCAAAGTAACCCTTTATTCATAAGCATCTAAGAATCACTGGAATCTAGTAGTACAGAAATAACACAGCCACAGGGAGAAACCCTGAATCCAGCATTAGTTATAAGATAATGTCCCTTAATTCAGTGAAGTTTTAAAATGGCAATTGGGATTGGCCATCTTCTTAAGCAAACTTATTTACTTAATACATTTGAAGTTTTTGAGAGTTTACTGCCTTTGAATATCCCTTACTTGAAAAACAAGTGTATTATATACAAATAAAAAAAGGTCTCAAAGGTTTCAAAAGGAATGGTCTTAGTGATAGTCTACGAAAAGATTAATAAATTTAAAAACCAGGTTAAACAGAATGGATATAAGGATGAGTTGTTACCTTTGGAAATATGTGTCTGAGACACATGAAAAATTCACTTATTGAAACCTCAGATATCTATATATTCTGTTCTTAACACTCATCCACTATTCCCTTTGGGTAAATTCTACCTGTTGCATCTGAGGATATTAGAACTGAGATATCCAGACAAGCTCCTCATTGAGTGACTCTTCCATCTGAAAGTTCTGGAAGAGGAATGAGTTACATGGCCGATGAGTAAAGGGAACCTACATAGACCCAAATCTTTAAATTCAGAATCAAGAAGGAAAACTCCAACTATGAATGACAGGCTTCCCTGGTGGCTCAGATGGTAAAGCGCCTGCCTGCAATGTGTGAGACCCTGGTTTGATCCTTGGGTCAGGAAGATCCCCTGGAGAAGGAAATGGCAACCCACTCCAGTACTCTTGCCTGGAATATCCCATGGACAGAGGAGCCTGGTAGACTAAAGTCCATGGGGTCGCAAAGAATCAGACACAACTGAGTGACTTCACTTCACTTATGAATGACTGCTACAGCACAATAAAATGATCATTGTGATTAACCCAAGTGAAAAATCAGTTGTAATTATGTAATTAGTTGATCACATGAGGGGAGCAGGGTATGATATTAGCAAGGAACAACACAGTATTTTCCTCGTGGATATGGATATGGCCTTTTCACTATTTCTTCACCTTGTGTACTAGTCCCAGCTATGTTCTATTTCTGGCTCCTTCAGCCTGGAGAAGGAGATGAAGTAAAGTAAAAGGGAAAATACATCTTATTTGGCCATTGTTGTTGCAACATGACTTCGAGGCTATCCGTGCAGCAGGAGCCCAGTTATGGGTCCTTTCTCTCACAGGGTGCTGACCTAGGCCCTTGGGATGGACTCACTCAGCCTCCTCCTATATTGCTTCCAGTAGGAAGGGTTATACAGATGAAAATTGCATTTTCCAGACCCCCTTGTGCAGGTAGAGGCCTAGAGTGAATTTATTTCAGTCAGATGGATTCATTCACCAGGAGATTTGGGTTTCCCAGGTAGCTCAGTGGTAAATAATCTGCCTGCCACTGCAGGAGACACAGGTTCAATCTCTGGGTCAGAAAGATCCACTGGAGAGGGGAATGGCAACCTATTCCAATATCCTTGCCTGGAAAATCCTACGGATAGAGAAGCCTGGCAGGCTATTGTCCAGGAGGTCATGAAGAGCTGGCCACGACTGAGTGACTAACATTTCCTTTCTTCTACTTACTGTGACTGATTTTCCAGATTGGGGGCTAATGTCCTGCTTGGAGGGTTGACTGGGGAGGAGGTGGCGGGTGGCCAGTTGGGCAGTCAGCAAGATGAGATTTTTTACAACAGCACCGAAGTAAAATCACTACCTGGGACAAGCTTTTACCAAAACTCTAGCTGTTAAAACAGCGTTTATTCTCCATGCTCATTCCTGTTCCAAACACTGCATTTAAAAAATTATTTGCTGTGTTTTTTCATATTCGTGTATATTTTTCCCTAAAAAGGCTAATGGTAAAATACCAGATCGAAACTAAGGAAAGAAATCTTTGAAATTTACTAGTCATTCAAAAAGTAATATGACTGCATTTTTTAAAAAAAACCTCAAAAAAAAAAAAAAAAAAAAAAAAACACCAAAAAGCAAAAACCAATAAAACCAGAAAACATAACCTAGAAATATTTGTCTTTTTAAAAACGGATAGAATAACAACTAGTTCACATGTGTGTGCCTGGATTTCCTAAAGTAGAGAAGCAATGGTTGGCTTAGCCAATTAAACAATTAAATTCCCTTCCAATTCTGATACCATATTGCTCTCTATGAGACAGCAGAACCAAAATGGCCAAACATCAGTTAGTTTCAGGAAACACTGCTCAAAGATCTCAGATAGCCTAAAAACAAAACAAAATGCCCAGATGAATTGAATGTCCACACAAAATCCTATATACAAACGTTTCAGTTCACTTTAGTCATACAATTGTGTCTGACTCCTTGCAACCCCATGGACTGCAGCATGCCACGCTTCCCCGTCCATTACCAACTCCCAGAGCTTGCTCAAACTCATGTACATTGAGTTGGTGATGTCATCCAACCATCCCATTCTCTGTTGTCCCCTTCTCCTCCTGCCTTCAATCTTTCCCAGCATCAGGGTCTTTTCCAATGAGTCAGTTCTTCGCATCAGGTGGCCAAAGTATTGGACTTTCAGCTTCAGCATCAGTCCTTAAATGAATATTCAGGACTACTTTCCTTTAGGATTGCCTGTTGGATCTCCTTGCAGTCCAAGGGACTCTTAAGAGTCTTCTCCAACACCATAGTTCAAAAGCATCAGTTCTTCCACACTCTACTTTCTTTATGGTCCAACTCACATCCATACATGACTACTGGAAAAACCATAGCTTTAATTATACGGACCTTTATTGGCAAAGTAACGTCTCTGCTTTTTAATATGCTATCTATACTGGTCATAGTTTTTCTTCCAAGGAGCAAGTTTCATTTTAATTTCATGGCTTCAGTCACCATCTTCAGTGATTTTGGCGTCCAAGAAGATAGAGTCTGTCACTATTTCCATTGTTTCCTCATCTGTTTGCCATGAAGTGATGGGACCAGATGCCATGATCTTCATTTTTTGAATATTGTTTTAAGCCAGCTTTTTCACTCTCCTCTTTCACTTTCATCAAGAGGCTCTTTAGTTCTTCTTCACTTTCTGCCATAAGGGTGGTATCATCTGCATATCTGAGGTTATTGATATTTCTCCTGGCAATCTTTTTTTTTTTTTTTTACAAATAAGTAAAAATGTTAATTGACCTATTTTCAGTTTGGCAATCTTGATTACAGCTTGTGCTTCATCCAGCCTAGCATTTCACTTGATGTACTCTGCATATAAGGTAAATAAGCAGGGTAACAATACATAGCCTTGTCATACTCCTTTCCCAACCAATCCATTTTTCCATGTTCAGTTCTAGCTGTTGCTTCTTGGCCTGCATACAGATTTCTCAGGAGGCAGGTAAGGTGGTCTGGTATTTCCATCTCATTAAGAATTTGCCACAGTTTGTTATGATCCACATAGCCAAAGGCTTTAGCATAGTCAATAAAGCAGAAGTAGATATTTTTCTGGGGCTCTCTCTTTTTCTATGATCTAACAGATGTTGGCAGTTTGATCTCTGGCTCCTCTGCCTTTTCTAAATCCAGCTAGAACAACTGAAAATTGTATAAACATACAAATGTTTATAGTAGCTTTATTCATGATTGACAAAACTTGGAAGCAACCAAGATTGTCTATCAGTAAGTGAATGGATAAATAAATTATGGTCCATCCAGACAATGGAATATTATTCAGCACTAAAAAGCAATGAGCTATCAAACTTTGAAAATACATGGAGGAAACTTAAATGCATATTACTAAGTGAAAGAAGCCAATTTGAAAAGGCTACCTTCTGTATAATTCACACATGTGACATTCTGAAAAGGCAAAACTATAATAAAAAGATCAGTGGTTGCCACGGGTTAAGGGTTAGGAGTTATGAGGAGGATGAACAGGCAGAGCACAGAGGATTCTGGGGCAGTGAAACTATTCTGTAGAATACTACAAAGGTGGCCACATGCCACTGTACGTTTGTCATGATTTCACCAAGAGTGAACAATCATGTACACGATCGACTATGGGCAATAACGATGTGTCAGTGTAGAGTCATTGATTATAACGAATGCACCACTGGGGTGGAGGGTATTTTACTTGTGTAAGGACAGGGATGGATGAGAACACTCTATCCTTTCTACTCAATTCTGTTGTGAACCTAAAACTCCTCTTAAAAAATAAGATAATTTGAGAAACAAACAAAACAGCTAAACCACTATTAGCCCAAGTTTCTTGAGAAATAATTATATATTAGGCAAAATAAATTGTTGTTTAAGTTAAGGCTATTCATATACCACAAAAGGCAACATGCCTTGACCATCTTTTGCCAAATGTTTTCATGAAACTTGGGTGAAAGAAATCAAGGAAGCAAGATGTTAACTGAATCCAAGCCCAACTTAATAACTCCCAACAATGTCTCCCAGACTGGCAGGGTAGAGATGAACCATTGGCTGGCATCCAGAGGTCTTAGATCAAGAAGTAACAATCACCCTGTTGCATTTTCCAAGAAATACAAGTTGAACTTTGAACATGACTATTTCCTGAGGAGCAATTAGTCAAATGTCAGTTCTTAGTTTATAATGCTCAGGATGAAAAAAAATGATGGAACAGGGAATAATTTCTTTCAAGAGCCATGTGGAATTGTCCCATTATCCATATCCAAAGAATGTCCATATCCACTCTTTCAGGAAGTGAATTCTTTTGGTGTAGGATTCAGTAGATTTGGTAATATGGGACGTTAGTCTCTGTCTCTAATACTGCTGAAAGATCTTAATGCAGATGTAATGGAAGATAAATTGCTTGTTTCCTGCCCATTTCTATCCATTTAAATGAGAATTCTGAGCATGAAAAACAGTGTTTTGAGAGTAATCAATTCAAGAGTAATCAATATTCAAAGTATTTATTAAGTGTATAGCATCATGAGGCCATCTAGTGGCGAACCCACAAGAAAAATGCCTCAAAAGTCCCACAGAAAATAGAAATTTTCCATAAAGTGAAGAACTATAAGAGCTTCTTGATGAAAGTGAAAGAGGAGAGTGAAAAAGTTGGCTTAAAACTCAACATTCAGAAAACTAAGATCATGGCATCTGGTTCCACCACTTCATGGCAAATAGATGGGAAACAGTGGAAACAGTGTCAGACTTTATTTTTTGGGGCTCCAAAATCACTGCAGATGGTGACTGCAGCCATGAAATTAAAAGACACTTGCTCCTTGGAAGAAAAGTTATGACCAACCTAGACAGCATATTAAAAAGCAGAGACATTACTTTGCCAATAAAGGTCTGTCTAGCCAAAGCTATGGTTTTTCCAATAGTCATGCATGGATGTGAGAGTTAGACTATAAAGAAAGCTGAGCAGTGAAGAATGGATGCTTTTGAACTGTGGTGTTGGAGAACACTCTTGAGAGTCTGTTGGACTGCACAGAAATCAAACCAGGCAATCCTAAAGGAGATCAGTCCTGAATAATCATTGGAAGGACTGATGCTGAAGCTGAAACTCTAATACTTTGGCTACCTGATGTGAAGAACCGACTCATTGGAAAAGACCCTGATGCTGGGAGGTACTGGGGGCAGGAGGAGAAGGGGACGACAGAGGATGAGATGGATGGCATCACCAACGTGATAGACATGAGTTTGAGTAGGCTCTGGGAGTTGGTGATGGCCAGGGAAGCCTGGCTTGCAGCAGTCCATGGGGTCACAAAGAGTCAGACATGACTGACCGACTAAACTGAACTGAGCCCGTGAAATAATGGTCCCAATAAAGTAGGATGGTGACTTGGAGTTCTTTAATGAAAGCAGTGGGGCTTTATGTTCTATTACATGGCCTTAGATCCTTGAAGATCAAACCATGTCAGATTAATCATAATCATTGCATCAAAAGCTTTATGACCTCTTAATGGTTAGATATGTCCACTACAATAGGGTTTATCATCTCAGAGTAGAGGAATATAGCCTAGAGAGACAATGAGAAAGTTCTCTGGTGACTGAACTTTCTCTGTTGATTTTTTTCCATCAGTAAAATGGTTGCCTTGGAAGTGAATTGGGAGTCCTGGGCAGGTAGCAAGCACCATTAAAAAAGAAAGAAACTAATAGTAGAAATCAGAAAAATTGATCATCCTATTTCATAAATGACTTACAGGAGTTTCTTTCTACATTCTTAAATTCCCAACAGCAGCCAGCAGAAGAGATGCATGTGTGTGCGTGTATGTCACACGTCATATATACAAGTTGCTTTATAAGACTAAATAAAAGTGTAATAAAATTAGCCTAGGCCTTAAACTTGTTTCTTCTAAGCTTTAGATATAGTTTCTGTAATTCAAAACTTTAATTTTTTTCTTTGTTCTGTTGAAAGCAACCCTATTATTTAAATACATTGGAAGACATCTCTTTAATTATTTCTTCTGGATAACAAGTCACAAGCTTCACATCTTACATTCTTCTCTGATAAACATGTTTTTCAGATAAAATCCTGTGACAATAGATCCCTTTAAAAGAAAGCATTTTTAATAGTAAAGCTGTTTATATGACCTGACAGACATTGGTCTATGATAATAGTGCTTTGGGGAAAGTAACTAAAGCATTTTCTCCATAATAAACTCAACAAATATTTTTATTAGTCTCCCTCTATGCGCCTGCTAGTCTGTATAATAAAATTAACTAATTGTTGGCAGTTGGCACTGGGAAGAAAGATTGAAAACTTATTGCAACATAGACCTTAACAGACTTTATGTCTTGCCATTAAGTAGTAAGAACTTTTCAACTTTCTTTCACCTTCCCTATATCAGGGATTCTAACCCTCCCTGTAAGGAAATACTACTATTATTAATAAATCCATAAACCTACCAAAACAAAGCAGTGAATACATACACCAAAAATTTTTTTTCAAAAAGAGGATTTGGGGGCCAGCATTAGGAAAAATACAATGGGATAGCTGTCTGAAAATGAAACCTCCCATTCTCATCTTTCCTACCCTCTGTTTGTTTCCCTAGTATGGAAATTTATTCAGTCGTATCCGACTTTTTGCCACCCCATGGACTATACAGTTCATGAACTTCTTCAGGCCAGAATACTAGAGTGGGTAGCTGTGCCCTTCTCCAGGGGATCTTCCCAACCCAGGGATTGAACCCAGTTCTCCCACATTGCAGGCAGATTCTTTACCAGCTGAGCCACCAGGGAAGCCTATTCCTGGCATTGATTCCTTTTCTCTTCAGGTCTTGTCCTTTTCTCTCTTTTTCAGTCCAGAAGACTGAATATTATTTTCAGCAATATATCCATTATCCTAAATTTACCCTCATGAAATGATTTGTCAAGTTCACTAGTTTGTTTTAATAGAATTTTACCTGCCTTCCATTAAGCTTGTCTTTTTCCCCCTGATTTTCATCTCTGCTGACTCTGTAGCCAATGTATTCAGTGATCTTCAACTCTTTCACTTTCTAAAGGCAATCTTGGATCCACCCAATTCTCTGAGTACTGAATCCAGAAATAAGTGGGTCTTGTGTATATTGTGTGCGTTATGTTGTGCATTGCTTTCCCTGGTGTCTCAGATGGTAAAGTGGCTGCCTGCAATGCGGGAGACCTGGGTTCGATCCCTGGGTTGGGAAGATCCTCTGGAGAAGGAAATGGCAACCCACTCTAGTACTCTTGCTTGGAAAATTCCATGGATGGAGGAGCCTGGTAGGCTACAGCCCAGGCGTCGCAGAGTCGGACACAACTGAGTGACTTCACTTTTCTGTATATTAGTTTCCAATGCTCTTAGAGTTATAGGGTTCTCAGAGAAGCCTAGTTACTTTCAAGTGATCCAAGGGACCAAGTCATTCTGAGCTTAGTTCAGAATAATTTGTTTCACTAGGTTAATCTTGGTTCTGACCCTGCCTTTTCTAGCACGTTCCTCCAATTGGCCAGGGGCCAGGGCTGGGCTTGAGCTCCTGGAATCTTTTAAGAGAGGAATTAATTAATCTGGCCGGAGATTAAACCAAACTGGAGATGGTAAAGTTCTTCAAATTTTGCAACCACTGCCTGGGGGAATTGCAGGGGTGCAGTGGGCATCTTTTTTTCATCTTCCTAAAAAGGGAAATTAAAATATATGCAAAATATTTTGCATTTTCTGAGAAAAAATTTAAGGGAAAACACATATAGCACAATTTGGCTTTCCCTAAACTAGTCAAATCAGTTGTATCTTTATTAACTGTAAAGATGTAACTTGCACACTAGTCAATTTTCTAGTTATACTGACTTTTAAGTGTCTGTAGTTTTAGTTACAAAGGGAATTGCAGTGAATCACTTTTTAAGGTGTCTACAATGATTATAGGTTTCGCCTATTAAGGAGAACCAAAGAACAGAAGAATCCATCAATAGTAGAATAAAATAATGAAGCAATCATCAAATCTTAATGTCCCCTACAGCATCAAACTGATATTTATTTTCAGAAAAGATTCTGAGAAATTAAAAGTACAGGAGGAAAACATTCAGCACATATTTGCTGAGTATCTGTTTTCTATCCTGAGTTTTTTCAATAAACACCATTAAAACATTCTCATTTATTGTTTTCACTTTTGAACACGCCAATGTACTTTAAAAGTTTTTCCTTCTATTGATTTCTTTTTTATTGAGGCAACAGTTTATAACATCAGAAGTTTCATTTGTTCAACATTACAGTTCTACTTCTAAATACACTATAGTTGTCTCACCACCAAAAACTGAGTTTTAATCCGGCACACTACAGTGCAACCCCTTTACCCGTTTCCCACTCCTACTCCTCACCCCATCCCTCCCACTCTAGCAACCAGTACTCTGTTCTCTTTATCTACGTGTCTATTTTTGGTTTATTCATTTGTGTTGTTTCTTTGTGTTTTATATTCCACTCAAGAGTGAAATCATAAGATATTTGTCCCTCTCCATCTGACTTATTTCATTTAGCGTGATACCCTCAAGGTTGTTGCAAATGGAAATTTTCCCCTACGTTTCCTAAGCATTTGTATTTATCAGTCTTCTCATTAATATTTTTGTCTTTGATGTCACACATTGAAAAGTTTTCCTCTCCTAAGACTATATAGTCACTTACATTTTATTCTAGTATAATTATGATCTTATTTTTTGCATTTTAATATTTAAACCATCTGGGATTCATTTTGGTGCCTTGTACATTGTAGTAATTTAACTTAATATTTTTCCACATAGTTAGCTAGTAGTCTTAATCAGAAATTAGGTAGTCCATTTTTTTCTTTTATGATTTGAGATGTTAGCTTATCATGTGCTAATATTTATATCTTTTGAAAAAGCACAAGCTGGAATCAAGATTGCCAGGAGAAATATCCATAACCTCAGATATGCAGATGACACCACCCTTATGGCAGAAGTGTAGAGGAACTAAAAAGCCTCTTGATGAAGGTGAAAGAGGAGAGTGAAAAAGTTGGCTTAAAGCTCAACATTCAGAAAACGAAGATCATGGCGTCTGGTCCCATCACTTCATGGGAAATAGATGGGGAAACAGTGGAAACAGTGTCAGACTTTATTTTTTGGGGCTCCAAAATCACTGCAGAGGGTGACTGCAGCCATGAAATTAAAAGATGCTTACTCCTTGGAAGGAAAGTTATGACCAACCTAGATAGCATATTCAAAAGCAGAGATATTACTTTGCCAACAAAGGTCCATCTAGTTAAGGCTATGGTTTTTCCTGTGGTCATGTATGGATGTGAGAGTTGGACTGTGAAGAAGGCTGAGTGTCGAAGAATTGATGCTTTTGAACTGTGGTGTTGGAGAAGACTCTTGAGAGTCCCTTGGACTGCAAGGAGATCCAACCAGTCCATTCTGAAGGAGATCAGCCTTGGGATTTCTTTGGAAGGAATGATGCTAAAGCTGAAACTCCAGTACTTTGGCCACCTTATGTAAAGAGTTGACTCATTGGAAAAGCCTCTGATGCTGGGAGGGACTGGGGGCAGGAGGAGAAGGGGACGACAGAGGATGAGATGGCTGGATGGCATCACTGACTCAATGGACGTGAGTCTGAGTGAACTCCGGGAGTTGGTGATGGACAGGGAGGCCTGGTGTGCTGTGATTCATGGGGTCGCAAAGAGTCGGACACGACTGAGCGATTGAACTGAACTGAATTCTTTACAGTATTTATATTCTCTTTCATAGTTTATTTTTGACATTTGCATTAAGTTTAATAAGTATTATCTAAGTTTGTTCTAAAACTTCTGAGATGTGGATTTGATCACTGGGATGGGAAGATTCCCTGGAGTATGTAGGAACTGTCAACCAACTCCAGTATAATTGCTTGGAAAATTCCATGGACAGAGGAGCCTAGCAGACTATAGTCCATGGGGTCACAAATAGTCAGACATGACTGAACAAACACATGTGCATGCTAAAACATCTAGGTCAGCTGATGTATATTTTCAGTTAAAAATATTAGAAAGGATAAATGATTTCTTTTCTCTCTTTATCCTATGTGTCAAAGAACAGGCCTTTGTGCTATTTTTATACATTAGAAACAGTAGGGATAAGTATGGAATTTGTAGACTTATTGTTGTAGGAATGAGGACAATGATAGCTGAAAATTTTTCTCTTTTAGGAAACTAAAAGTAGAATAAAATAGTATTTGTTTATTTCCCTATATGAAATTTGTGTGATTTTTCTTTCCTTTCTAAATTCAAAATGTTGACCTAATTAAGTCATTTCATTAATTTTGCATCATACTTTATAAACTTTTAAATTCTAAGGATCTTAATTCTGAGTCTCCCAACAGTTTGGTGCTGCTGCTGCTGCTAAGTCGCTTCAGTCGTGTCCGACTCTGTGCGACCCCATGGACTGCAGCCTACCAGGCTTCTCCATCCATGGGATTCTCCAGGCAAGAACACTGGAGTGGGTTGCCATTTCCTTCTCCAATGCATGAAAGTGGAAAGTGAAAGGGAAGTCGCTCAGTTGTGTCTGACTCTTAGCAACCCCATGGACTGCAGCCTACCAGGCTCCTCCATCCATGGGATTTTCTGGGCAACAGTACTGGAGTGGGGTGCCATTGCCTTCTCCCTTTGAGATTATGTTCTAATATTTTTTTTACATATCCTGTCCTGTTTGCAATGTGTTAATGCTCTGAGCTTCAAGCAACTTAAAGTCAAGTTTATGTTTCAGATCTGTATATTTCCAGATCCTCAGTGCAGTGCTGGGCCAGAGAAGATGATGAATAAAAGTGTATTGTATTATATTGCAATAAACTTACTCAAAGTAAGAAAAATGTAAAATTATTACAAAATAATTTCCTGTGGCAACAGTAATTATATCTGGAAAAGATCAGTTTCCATTCTAGTCTCAAAGGCAATGCCAAAGAATGTTCAAACTACCATACAGTTGCACTCATTTCACATGATAGCAAGGTAATGTTCAAAATCCTTCCAGCTAGTCTTCACTAGTACATGAACTGAGAACTTCCAGATGTACAAGATGGATTTTAAAAAGGCAGAGAAATCAGAGATCAAATTGCCAATACATGCTGGATCACAGAAAAAGCAAGGGAATTCCAAAAGAATATGTACTTCTGCTTCCTTGACTATACTAAAGCCTTTGATTGTGTGTATCACAACAAACTGTGGGAAATTCTTAAAGAGATGGGAATACTGGACCACCTTACCTGTTTCCTGAAAAACCTGTATTCTGGTCAAGAAGCAACAGTTAGAGCCAGACATGAAACAAAAGTCTGGTCCAAAATTGGGAAAGGAGTGTGACAGGTTGTACATTGTCACCCTGCTTATTTAATTTATATGCAGAGTACATCGTATGAAATCCAGGCTGGATGAATCACAGACTGGAATCAAGGTTCCCAGGAAAAACATCAACAACCTCAGATATGCAGATGATACCACTCTAATGGCAGAAAGTGAAGAGAAACTAAAGAGCCTCTTGATGAAGATGAAAGAGGAGAGTGAAAAGTTTGGCTTGAAATTCAGTATTAAAAAAACTAAGATCATGGCATCTGGTCCCATTACTTCATGGCAAATAGAAGGAGAATAAGTGGAAACAGCAATGGATTTGATTTTCTTGGGCTACAAAATCAGTGCAGATGGTGACCGCAGCCATGAAATTAAAAGATACTTACTCCTTGGAAGAAAAGCTATGCCTGACCTAGACAGCATATTAAAAAGCAGAGACATTACTTTGCCAACCAAGGTCTGTCTAGTCAAAGCTATGGCTTTTCCAGTGGTCATGTACGAATGTGAGAGTTGGACCATAAAGATGGGTGAGCACAGAAGAATTGATGCTTTCAAACTGTGATGCTGGAGAAGACTCTTGAGAGTCCCTCAGACTACAAGATTTTTTATTTTTTTATTTTTAAACTTTACATAATTGTATTAGTTTTGCCAAATATCAAAATTAATCCACCACAGGTATACATGTGTTCCCCATCCTGAACCCTCCTCCCTCCTCCCTCCCCATACCATCCCTCTGGGTCGTCCCAGTGCACTAGCCCCAAGCATCCAGTATCGTGCATCGAACCTGGACTGGCATCTCGTTTCATACATGATATTTTACATGTTTCAAAGCCATTCTCCCAAATCTCCCCACCCTCTCCCTCTCCCACAGAGTCCATAAGACTGTTCTATACATCAGTGTCTCTTTTGCTGTCTCGTACACAGGGTTATTGTTACTGTCTTTCTAAATTCCATATATATGCGTTAGTATACTGTATTGGTGTTTTTCCTTCTGGCTTACTTCACTCTGTATAATAGGTTCCAGTTTCATCCACCTCATTAGAACTGCTTCAAAGGTATTCTTTTTAAGGGCTGAGTAATACTCCATTGTGTATATGTACCACTGCTTTCTTATCCATTCATCTGCTGATGGACATCTAGGTTGCTTCCATGTCCTGGCTATTATAAACAGTGCTGCGATGAACATTGGGGTACACGTGTCTCTTTCCATTCTGGTTTCCTCAGTGTGTATGCCCAGCAGTGGGATTGCTGGATCATAAGGCAGTTCTATTTCCAGTTTTTTAAGGAATCTCCACACTGTTCTCCATAGTGGCTGTACTAGTTTGCATTCCCACCAACAGTGTAAGAGGGTTCCCTTTCTCCACACCCTCTCCAGCATTTATTGCTTGTAGACTTTTGGATCACAGCCATTCTGACTGGCGTGAAATGGTACCTCATAGTGGTTTTGATTTGCATTTCTCTGATAATGAGTGATGTTGAGCATCTTTTCATGTGTTTGTTAGCCATCTGTATGTCTTCTTTGGAGAAATGTCTATTTAGTTCTTTGGCTCATTTTTTGATTGGGTCATTTATTTTTCTGGAGTTGAGCTGTAGGAGTTACTTGTATATTTTTGAGATTAGCTGTTTGTCAGTTGCTTCATTTGCTATTATTTTCTCCCATTCTGAAGGCTGTCTTTTCACCTTGCTAATAGTTTCCTTTGATGTGCAGAAGCTTTTAAGGTTAATTAGGTCCCATCTGTTTATTTTTGCTTTTATTTCCAATATTCTGGGAGGTGGGTCATAGAGGATCCTGCTGTGATGTATGTCAGAGAGTGTTTTGCCTATGTTCTCCTCTAGGAGTTTTATAGTTTCTGGTCTTACGTTTAGATCTTTAATCCATTTTGAGTTTATTTTTGTGTATGGTGTTAGAAAGTGGTCTAGTTTCATTCTTTTACAAGTGGTTGACCAGATTTCCCAGCACCACTTGTTAAAGAGATTGTCTTTAATCCATTGTATATTCTTGCCTCCTTTGTCAAAGATAAGGTGTCCATATGTGTGTGGATTTATCTCTGGGCTTTCTATTTTGTTCCATTGATCTATATTTCTGTCTTTGTGCCAGTACCATACTGTCTTGATAACTGTGGCTTTGTAGTAGAGCCTGAAGTCAGGCAGGTTGATTCCTCCAGTTCCATTCTTCTTTCTCAGGATCGCTTTGGCTATTCGAGGTTTTTTGTATTTCTATACAAATTGTGAAATTATTTGTTCTAGCTCTGTGAAGAATACTGTTGGTAGCTTGATAGGGATTGCATTGAATCTATAAATTGCTTTGGGTAGTATACTCATTTTCACTATATTGATTCTTCCAATCCATGAACATGGTACATTTCTCCATCTATTAGTGTCCTCTTTGATTTCTTTCACCAGTGTTTTATAGTTTTCTATATATAGGTCTTTAGTTTCTTTAGGTAGATATATTCCTAAGTATTTTATTCTTTCCGTTGCAATGGTGAATGGAATTGTTTCCTTAATTTCTCTTTCTGTTTTCTCATTATTAGTGTATGGGAATGCAAGGGATTTCTGTGTGTTGATTTTATATCCTGCAACTTTACTATAGTCATTGATTAGTTCTAGTAATTTTCTGGTGGAGTCTTTAGGGTTTTCTATGTAGAGGATCATGTCATCTGCAAACAGTGAGAGTTTTACTTCTTCTTTTCCATTTACTTCTTCTTTTTATTTTTCTGCTCTGATTGCTGTGGCCAAAACTTCCAAAACTATGTTGAACAGTAATGGTGAAAGTGGGCACCCTTGTCTTGTTCCAAACCAATCAATCCTAAAGGAAATCAGTCCTGAAGATTCACTGGAAGGACTGATGCTAAAGCTGAAGCTCCAATACTTTGGCCACCTGATGCAAAGGCCAATTCATTGGAAAAGACTCTGATCCTGGGAAAGAGTGAGGGCAGCAGGGGAGGGGGACAACAGAGGATGAGATGATTGAATGGCATCATCGACTCAATGGACATGAGTTTGAGCAAACTCCAGAAGATAATGAAAGACAGGGAAGCCTAAAGAGCTGCAGTCCATGGGATTGCAAAGAATTGGATAAAACTTAGTGACTTAGCAACATAAAATGACTGATGTAGACCATAGTATTAGCTCTGGAGTCTTTCTAGAAATTATGATATTACATATAAAAATTTTAGACCAGAACTTTTAATGTTATCGTGTAACTTTAAAATCAAGCAAGCCCAGCCCAGCCCCATCCCAGCACCCCGACACTCCATTGTAGTGGTGGTTGAAAGGTAATAAAGTGTTGAAACAGTGACTAGTATTTGCTGAGCATTTTAGGCAGAAGGACCACATCAAAGGCTCACATACATTATCTCATTTCACTTTCTCTACAAATTTGTTAGGCCTTGTATTTGCTGATGATGGGACTAAAGTGCAGAGAATCAAAAGTCCCTTCTAATCTTCAATAATTGTTACATCCCTCAATAGTAAGTAGCAGAGTTGAGACTTGAGGCCAGATCTGGTTAATTCCAAAGTCTGTGATCTCACCATTAAACTGAACTGAATGGCTTTTTCTTTTTTCAATTGTCTCACTGTTCATGTCCAATGACACTGTAAAGTTCTTGGCTCCATATACATAATGTTTTTCCTTTTTTTTTTTTTTTTCAGTTTCCAGGACTCTGATCTGGCTCCATAGAACCTGAATATTTAGAATTAGAAGCCATGAAAACAGGAGGCTTACCTTGGCTCTAAAACTAAAAAGTCAATGTTATCACCTTTATTTTCTTTATATTTGCTTTTATCCACATCATTACATGCCTATTGTTTGAAGTGGCCAAAAAGAAGCAGAAGTGGGGCATGGTCCCTGTCTGTAAGAGAGTTACAGTCTGGTTACATAGGACAGTATGTGAAGATAGAGACATCACCCCACATTGTTTCTTTTTAAGCTGTTCACCCATGTAATAGCTTGGTGTGATGTTTCAAGTTGCTCTTCAAGATTCTTAGGAAGATAAGGAGATTCTAATGCTGAAATGGTTGTTCCTAATCATTCTTTATTCCAATCCCCTCAAGACCAAATCTTGGCCCATTGCAAGGGAATTTAGTTTCCTAGATTGCCCTCCTAGGTTCTCCAAAGCTAGGATATTATGAGATGCTATGTGCGTGGTGAGAAATCTGAGCTTTCAGTCTTACGTTAGATCATAATGCCTTGGAAGGGAAGTGGATCATGGTGAGTTTTTTTTCTCTGTCTTATTTGTTGGTGACAAAGCTGCCTTAAGGAGTGGCAGGGATAGCAGAGATTATGACAAAGATGAGCAGAACAGTATGGCATATTAATTAAGGAGCTGAGCTTCAGATTCAGAATGTTCTGGTCCCAAGCCCCTTCTCCATCAGTTATCAGCTCTATGACCTTAGACAAGTTTCTTAAAATCCTCTAAGCCTCATTGTTCTCACAGTTTACATTGAGTAAATACTTAAATGATAGTTATAAATTTTAATATGAATTCACAGACTGTCTTGGAATATTTTATTTTTCCACTTAGCATTAATTTTTCCTTCTTTTGATAACAGTGATGTTGATTTTCTTACCTGTCCCTTGGTGTAATTGCCAAAGTGCTCAGTTCTCATTAAAAAGAGATGGACATACGGCTGGAGCTAAGCCAATTAGACTCTCTTTTGGGGACTTTGAACCTTGAATTGACACTCTCAAGAGACTGTCCTTGGGTGTCTGCTGTCTGGATCACCAGAGCTGCAACAATTGCTGTCTCCTTTAAAATTTAGTACTTTGATGACCTAATGTCCTTCTATGAAAATCCTCTTCTGCAAAAAGTTGGCCAGGCTTCATGTTGTTTACAACCAAAGAATCCTGCCTGCTAACACCTAGCCAATGTTTTCTACTCTTGTGTGAGTGATTTCTTTATCCTTGATTTACTCCAAAAAACCATTTTATCAATTACTGTGGTTCTAAGCATTCCTCTTGAAAGTCATTTAATAGCCATCCTAGTCTTGTATATTATCTAATACTTCATTTTGAAGTGCACTCATTTCCTCCAAAATGTTTCTGAGCAAATCTAAACCCCATAACATCTGTGGTTGCCCCATTCATTACTGAGAATCATGAATCTGTCTTCTCCATGGCTTGGTGTACCTCTGCTGCTGCCCTATCTGTTCTCCAGACTGAACATGCCCAGGGTTTTCATCTGCTCTCATAAGGTTTCATTTCCAAACCTTTTATTATGTTGGTTTCCCTCCTCTGAACTCCTTCCAGTTAGCTGGGAAGCAAGCACTCTCCACTAATACCATGTTATCATGGAGACCATGGAGGTCACATGCTGTCCAAGAGGTAACCATGTAACCCCACAGGCATGGATTTTTTCTTCGTGCCGGAGGTAGCTGTGAATCTCTTGGGTCTCCTGCCCAGGCATACCCTGAGCATGCAACAAGTGCGAAGGGGTTAGCAGGCAGGTACCCACGTGTTCAGGGAAAGAGTCACTACTTATTCGAGCAGCACTAATCAGTTCAACTTTTTTTGTGGCCACTTTGAACTGCAGCCTTCTTCCTAAATCAAAACACCAAACCTGGGTGATAGCTAACAATTACTGAGTTCTTATGATGAACTAGGGATTGTGCCAAATGCTTAATGTTTATGAACTCATTTAGCCCTTACAATAACCCTTTACATTAGGTGATGATTACACTTCACAGTTAAGGAAACTGAATTACACTGGCCTCAGCTTAGGAAACAATACAGAGAGTACTTGAGCCCCTGGATTTGACTGTGAAGCCCCCTTAACTACAGCCTTTAAATGTTTCAGTGTTTAAGAGGAACAAGCTAGCAAATGTTGGACAAAATATTAGGAGGGGCATGTACTTTCTTTTAAGGCATAGTTTTATAATTCATATAGCATGGAAAAATGATTTCATAGAAAAAGTGTGAAAAATAACATGCATATTTCCTTTTCTGGAGATTAAAAATGACTATGGAGTATTGATGGCTTTTAAAAATCCTGATATGTAGAAACCTGTTAACCCACATTCATTTTCTACATTTATTTTAATAGAGAACTCCCCTGCTTCACTAAAGAATTCAAAAACATAGGCTTAACTGCTAGCTAGGGTGCTACACTAAGCTATGCATCAGTATCAGTTCAGTTCAGTTGCTCAGTCGTGTCTGACTCTTTGCGACCCCATGAACCGCAGCATGCCAGGCCTCCCTGTCCATCACCAACTCCCGGAATTTACCCAAATTCATGTCCATTGAGTTGGTGATGCCATCTAACCATCTTATCCTCTGTCGACCCCTTCTCCTCATGCCTAGGGTCTTTTCAAATGAGTCAGCTCTTCACATCAGGTGGCCAAAATACTGGAGTTTCAGCTTCAACATCAGTCCTTCCGATTTCCCTTAGGATGGACTGGTTGGATCTCCTTGCAGTCCAAGGGACTCTCAAGAGTCTTCTCCAACACCACAGTTCAAAAGCATCAATTCTTCGGCGCTCAGCCCTCCTTGTAGCCCAACTCTCACATCCATACATGACCACTGGAAAAACCATAGCCTTGACTAGACAGACCTTTGTTGACAAAATAATGTCTCTGCTTTTTAATATGCTGTCTAGGTTGGTCATAACTTTCCTTCCAAGGAGTAAACATCTTTTAATTCATGGGTGCAATCACCATCTGCAGTGATTTTGGAGCCCCCAAAAATAAAGTCAGCCACGGTTTTCACTGTTTCCCTATCTATTTGCCATGAAGTGATGGGACTGACTGCCATGATCTTCGTTTTCTGAATATTGAGCTTTAAGCCAACTTTTTCACTCTCCTCTTTCACTTTCCTCAAGAGGCTTTTTAGTTCCTCTTCAATTTCTGCCATAAGGGTGGTGTCATCTGCATATCTGAGGTTATTGATATTTCTCCTGGCAATATTGAATCCAGCTTGTGCTTCATCCAGCCCAGCATTTCTCATGATGTATTTTGCATATATGTTAAATAAGCTATACATAGAGGACCTTTACTTATTGTAACATTGCAATATCTTAATATTTCAATTTTATAGCAGAAGAAATAAAATCTCAGAGAGATTTACCTCTTCAAATGTTGTGTATGGGTAAATTACCAAGGAAAGGTTTTCTACTAATTCTCTTATGAATTTAATGTCCTTGCTCTGCTTGCATGCTTAAAATATTTCTTTCCCCACCTAAGACCTCAAATGAAGAAAATTCAGTGTTAATGGTTGTTATTGGCTTATCTTTTTGGATGTCTTGGTCATGTGATGATAGCATGATGAAAAAGAAAGAACATCAGTTTGGTGTCTGGAAATTTTAGGCTAGATAAATTATTGAAACTATCAAAGTGTTCTTTAAAGTGATTGTACTATTTTTCATTTCTGATTACCAAGCCTGAGAACTCTTCTTTCATATTCTCACCTACATGCTATTGTTAATCTTTAAATTTTTGGTATTCTAGTAAGTGTGTGGGTATCTCATCATGATTTTAATTTGCATTTTCCATGTAACTAATGTTGTTTAGTTACTTTTTTTTTTTTTTTTTGCAGATTCTTAGAAGTCCTTTATTTTCACAACTTAGATTCTAGCAGCATTGCCTATATCTCTCATCTCCCCTTACACCTCTCGTCCATTTTTTTTTTTCTCACAAATTGCTTTAAAATGAAGCAGATTAGCTATCTTTTTGTCTCTGTACTTTACCATCCAATACCCTTTGGGTTTTAGATTTTCTTTCTTTTTTTTTAAATTTTATTTTATTTTTAAACTTCACAATATTGTATTGGTTTTGCCAAATATCGAAATGAATCTGCCACAGGTATACATGTGTTCCCCATCCTGAACCCTCCTCCCTCCTCCCTCCCCATACCATCCCTCTGGGTCGTCCCAGTGCACCAGCCCCAAGCATCCAGTATCCTGCATTGAACCTGGACTGGCAACTCGTTCCATATATGATATTATACGTATTTCAATGCCATTCTCCCAAATCATCCCACCCTCTCCCTCTCCCACAGAGTCCATAAGACTGTTCTATACATCAGTGTCTTTTTTGCTGTCTCATATACAGGGTTATTGTTACCATCTTTCTAAATTCCATATATATGTGTTAGTATACTGTATTGGTGTTTTTCTTTCTGGCTTACTTCACTCTGTATAATAGGTTCCAGTTTCATCCACCTCATTAGAACTGCTTCAAATGAATTCTTTTTAAGGGCTGAGTAATACTCCATTGTGTATATGTACCACTGCTTTCTTATCCATTCATCTGCTGATGGGCATCTAGGTTGATTCCATGTCCTGGCTATTATAAACAGTGCTGCGATGAACATTGGGGTACACGTGTCTCTTTCCATTCTGGTTTCCTCAGTGTGTATGCCCAGCAGTGGGATTGCTGGATCATAAGGCAGTTCTATTTCCAGTTTTTTAAGGAATCTCCACACTGTTCTCCATAGTGGCTGTACTAGTTTGCATTCCCACCAACAGTGTAAGAGGGTTCCCTTTTCTCCACACCCTCTCCAGCATTTATTGCTTGTAGACTTTTGGATCACAGCCATTCTGACTGGCGTGAAATGGTACCTCATAGTGGTTTTGATTTGCATTTCTCTGATAATGAATGATGTTGAGTATCTTTTCATGTGTTTGTTAGCCATCTGTATGTCTTCTTTGGAGAAATGTCTATTTAGTTCTTTGGCTCATTTTTTGATTGGTCATTTATTTTTCTGGAGTTGAGCTGTAGGAGTTGCTTGTATATTTTTGAGATTAGTTGTTTGTCAGTTGCTTCATTTGCTATTTGTTTAGTTACTTTTCGTGTTCTTATTTGATATAGATTCAAATTTTTTGCCCTTTAAAAATATCAGATTGATCGTCTTATTGCTGAATTGTGAGATTTCTTTATATATTTTCGATAGTAGACCTATTTCAAATGTATGTTTACAAATACTTTCTCTTAGCCTGTGACATATTGGCTACTTAAGGGCTTCCAATACACATTTAAACTTATTACTGTCTACTTTCAATTCATATACAGCATAGGACTCAAAACAAAATAGTTCAGTTTCCCCACTTTAGGGTTATTGTCATACATTTTATTATCACTTTCTATAAACCTAACAATTCACTGTTACTACTTTTGTTTAGATAGTCAATTATCTTTTAGTGAAGTTTCAAACTAAGAAAATATGTTTCTATTTATTCATATTTTTACCATTTCCAAGGCTCTTCATTTATTTCTGTATATCCAAATTACCATTTGACGTGATTTACTTTTCCTGAAGAACTTTCTTTAACATTTTTTATGGAGAAGTTCTCCTAATAACATTCTCTCAGATTTTCTGAAAAATTGAGATGTAATTGACATGTAACATCATTACAATTTTTTTCTTGTGATGAAAAATGTTAAGATTTGCTTTCTTAGCAACTTTCAAATATTCAATACTGTATTATTAACTAGAGTCATCACTATACATTTTGTCCTTATGACATTTATTTTTCTAACCAGATTTATTTTTCTAACTGGAAGTTTGTAACTTTTGAACACCTTTACCCACGTTACCCACCTCCCACCCATTTCTGCTGCCAAGTCACTTCAGTCGTGTCCGACTCTGTGTGACCCCAGAGACGGCAGCCCACCAGGCTCCCCCGTCCCTGGGATTCTCTAGGCAAGAACACTGGAGTGGGTTGCCATTGCCTTCTCCTCCCATTTCTAGTAATCACTAATCTATTCTCTATATCTATGCACTTGTTGTTGTTTCTTTTTTAGATTCTACATAAAAGTGAGATCATACAGATACAGTATTTGTCCTTTTCTGACTGACTTATTTCACTTAGCATAATGCCCTCAAGTTCTATCTTCACATTGTTGTGAATCAAAGATTTTCTTCTTTTTCATGGCTAAATATTATATTTACATTTATATATATTTGTGTGTGTAAGTTTCCCAGGTGGTGCTAGTGGTAAAGAGCCCACCTGCCAACGCTTGACACATAAGAGACCAGAGATGTGGGTTCAGTCCCGGAGTCGGGAGATCGCTGGAGAAGGAAATGGCAACCCACTCAAGTGTTCTTGCCTGGAGAATCCCATGGACAGGAGCCTGGTGGGTTACAGTCCACAGGGTCTCAAAGAGTTGGACATAACTGAGGTGAGTTAGCACAGCTCAGCACATGTGTGTGTGCATGTGTGACATTTTCTTTCTCCATTTATATGGATAAAACTTTTTAAGTTGGTGTTTTTGTTTTCTTCAAATAGCTACCTAGAAATAGAATTGATAAATTACATATGGTTCTACTTTTAATCTTTTGAGGAAACTTCATATTGCTTTCCATAGTGGCTACGCCAATTTACCTTCCCACCAACACTGCACAAGGGTTCCCTTTTCTCCATATTCTCTTCAATGCCTGTCATTTCCTATCTTATTGTAGATTTCATTGCGGCTTTGATTTGCATTTCCCTGATGATTAGTCATGTTGAACACTTTTTCATGTACCTGCGAGCCATTTGTATGTTTTCCTTGAAAAATTGTCTATTCAGATCCTCTGCCCATTTTAAAATTGGAATGTCTATAATTTTTGCTATTGAGTTGTATGCATTCTTTATATATTTTAGATATTAACTCTTTATTAGATACAAGATTTGCAAATATTTTCTCCTGTTTTCTAGGTTACCTTTGCATTTCACTGATGGTTTCTTTTGCTATGCAGAAGTTTTTTAGTTGGACATATTTCTACATGTTTATTTTTGCTTTTGTTGCTTTTGCTTTGTTGTCAAATCCAAAATATCATGCCATGATCTGTGTCAAGGAGTTGCCACCTATTTTTCTTTATGAGTTTTATGGTTTCAGTTCTTATGTTCAAGTCTTTAATTCATTTTGAATTAGTTTTTGTGTATGGTGTAAGAGAGTGGTCCACTTTCATTCTTCTGCCTATGGCTGTACAGTTTTCCTAATACCATTTATTGAAGAGTTGGTCCTGTCCCCATTGTATATTTTTGGTTCCTTTGTGGTAAATTAACTGATCATATTGAGTTGGTTTATTTCTGGGTTCCCTATTCTGTCTTGTTGATCTATGTGTCTGTTTTTATGCTAGTACTACACTATTTTCTTTATTATAGCTTTGTATAGATTGAAATCAGGAAGCATGATACCGCCACATTTTTTTTTTAATGTAGATGTTAAAGTCCTAACTAAAATTTCTGTAAGGAGAAAGTGGAGTAAAGGGATTTTTTTTTTTTTTTTGCACTCATTTATTCATTCATTCAACAAATATGTTGGTAATGCTTACCTGTTACTAGGTTCTGTTTCTACTTTATTATGCCCTGAAATATACCAGTAAAGAAGACAGGAAATTCTTCATCCTTGTGGCACTTTGATTCTGGTGGGAGAGTGGGGGTAGACAGACAATAAACAGAAAAATCTTTAAATAATAAAGTTAATGCAGATGGTGGTAAGCACTGTGAAGAAAATCGGGGGAGATGGTTGCAATTTTATGTAGGTAATTCAGTGAAGGCCTCTATGAGGAAATGATGTTTGGGCAGGCTCTGAACAGTGGAAGAAAGACAGACCTGTAAAGATCTAAGCAGAGGGAAACCTAAAAGACAAAGGCCCTAAAGTAGAATTACTTTAATGTGTTTAAGGAAAAACAAGCAAATCAGTGTAGCTGGAACACAGTGAACAAGGAGAATGAAAGGTGATGAGGTCTGAGATGAAAACACAGGCCAGAACATTTAGAACTAATATCATTGGCAAGAAGTTTGTGTTTTAATCTAAGTGTGAAAGGGATGCTATTAGTGGGTTTGGAGCAAAAGAGTGACATTATCAGATTTACATTTAAGAAAGTTAATCTGGCTATTGTATGATAAATAGATTCTAAAGAATGGCAGGTAGGCGAGGAGAAATTTGCAATAAATTATTCCAGAAAATTGAATTTCTTTGCATGTAAAGCCAACAGGCATTTGAAAAAGAAAAGGGGAAGAAGGTGAGTCCAGGAAGGGAATACTGAGCAATTAATCAGAAGGCTAGAATTAATGAAGAAAAGTATCTACTGAGAAGTAGTAAATAGTAAGATTCCTGGTGTCAGGATATCTGGGAGACATTTTAAAACAAGGCTATCTACTTGTTAAATTTAAGTTGTCTGAGGTTCAGTGATGTAAACTTTTCTACTGTTTTTAGCCTCAGTAAAAATTTTCTGTACTTACTGTTCTTGTATTGATGGTACTTTGAACATAGAAAATCTAGACTTTTGTAAGCATAGGAAAAGGAGAACATACAGAATTTGGCAAGATAACTCACAAGAGGACCTAACTCATTGGATTTGGAAGTACAAATCCATCAGTGATGAGGAAAAAAAAAGAGAAATTACTATAAGATTCTCAGGAGAAATTGGGATAAAATTGGGGTTTCTCAGGCCATAAGTAATAGTGAAAGTGAAGTCGCTCAGTTGTGTCCGACTCTTTGTGACCCCATGGACTGTAGCCTATCAGGCTCCTCCGTCCATGGGATTTTCCAGGCAAGAATGCTGGAGTGGATTGCCATTTCCCTCTCCAGGGGATCTTCCCAACCCAGGAATTGAACCCAGGTCTCCCACATTGTGGGCAGACACTTTACCATCAGAGCCATAATGGTGGTCTGAGCCAATTCCTCTTAAGCCTGAAGGGTAGAGTGACTTAGCTGATTCCAGGTCTGACATGTAAGTAAAGAAGAGGTAGAGTACAATTTTATGGTAAGACTGTGTCAATAGCATAAACCTTTAGGTTTATCATTTCCAATCACATGTTTTTACCAGCAGTTTTTTTTAAATTAATCATTAATTTACATACTCATTGGACAAATATGTACTCAACATCCATCATGTGCCAGACATCATGTTAAGGGACCTAGGATACTGCACTAAATAGCATAGCAAGTATAGCACAGCACACCAGTTGAACTTGACTCCATGCGAGCCTCTACTCCATGTATGTTTCTGGTCTAATTGAGAGGCAGGTTATTTAGCCCAATGAGACACAAGAACACCCGTGATGGGGCATTTGAGGGGAAAAAAGTTACTGTCCTTTATGAGGAGAGCCAGTAGCTGCTTTTAAAACTTTTACTGTTATCAGTATCACCGACTATTCTTTATCTTTTCCTTAATTTTCTGATTTCCCTTTTTCTGATTTCCCTTACAGTGTCTTGTGTGAACTGAATGTTTAAAATAATTTCTTTATATGGTCAGAATCCTCTGTAATCTACCCTGACACACAACTTGCAATGACAAAGCGTTTGGTGTATGATTAAATTATTTCCAGGGAAGGTCAAAATCAGTTCTAGAACAGAACATTTTCTAAACAGGTTTTCCCTGGTGACTCAGATGGTAAAGGATCTGCCTGCAATGCAGGAAAACCAGATTTGATCCCTGGGTTGGGAAGATCCCCTGGAGAAGTAATGGCACCCCACTCCAGTATTCTTGCCTGGCAAAGTCCATGGACAGAGGAGCCTGGCAGGAAACAGCCCATGACATCACAAAGAGTTGAACATGATTGAGTGACTAACACACACACACATATTTTTTCTAAACATTTTGGGAATTTGGCAGTAGCTATTAAAATTGAATAGACACAGCTAAAGAGACACTGATGTATAGAACAGTCTTATGGACTCTGTGGGAGAGGGAGAGGGTGGGAAGATTTGGGAGAATGGCAATGAAACATATAAAATATCATGTAGGAAACGAGTTGCCAGTCCAGGTTCGATGCATGATGCTGGATGCTTGGGGCTGGTGCACTGGGACGGCCCAGAGGGATGGTATGGGGAGGGAGGAGGGAGGAGGGTTCGGGATGGGGAGCGCATGTATACCTGCGGAGGATTCATTTTGATATTTGGCAAAACTAATACAATTATGTAAAGTTTAAAAATAAAATAAAATTGGAAGAAAAAAAAATAATAAAATAAAATAAAATTGAATAGACACATAACCTATAACTCAGAAATTCTACTCTCAGTATATACCCAACAGATTTTGAGAGATATATAGATAGATAGATATTGATATCAATATATACATATACAAATATAAAACATTACAAGTGTGTTCATAGTAGTGCTGCCATAATAACTGAAAGCTAGAAATAATATGCATCAGCAGTAAAATGGATAATTAAATTATGTGAATTTCAAACAATTAAAATATATACAGCAATGGAAATTAAAAGAGTACACGCAATAATATGGCTCAAACTAACAAGCATAATCTTCAGTGAAAGACGCCAGAAACAAAGAATATTGCTAGTATTATTTCTTTTATTTCCAGAGTGGAAACAAAAATGTAAGTTAGTCTATGGTACTTCTCTGCCCCCAACCCCAAGAAGTAGCTCTCACTTCTACTCAGAGAAAGATCCAAAGCCCTTGTGCAGTCCTATAAGACCTTTGCCCCTGTTATCTCTCTGTCCTTATCTCTTACTTAGAGTCTCTGCTCTAGATACACTGATTTCCTTGGTATTCTGTGAAAACAGCAGGCACACTCATAACTCACATATTTCATAATCACTGTTCCCTCTGCCTGGAATGCTCTTCCCAGATATCCATAAACCTTATTCCATTACTTTCTTCTGGTCTTCAGTTAGTGGAGAAGATGTTTCCTTCTCCATGAGATTTACCTGAACAGGCTGACTTACTCTGAAGACCTGTTTGATGATAAGCAAAAAAAAAAACTAGGAGAGAAGAGAGATATGGTTCCTCTTTTTAGGGAATTAGACTCTACTGATCCTCCCGGACTTTTAATAGATAGTTACAATGAAGTATAATAAATGTTGTGATCGAATTTAAAAATACAATTCTAAGCTCAGAAGAAAGGCAAGATTAGGACTGATAGGTGTGAGGGTAAATTGTTTGTAGATGGGCATTTATGAGATCACAGAGAATGGGAAGAGAAGAAGACTGAGATAGTACACAGCTCAGTTCAGTTCAGTCGCTCAGTCGTGTCCAACTCTTTGCGGCCCCATGAATCACAGCACACCAGGCCTCCCTGTCCATCACCAACTCCCGGAGTTCACTCAGACTCATGTCCATCGAGTCAGTGATGCCATCCAGCCATCTCATCCTCTGTCGTCCCCTTCTCCTCCTGCCCCCAATCCCTCCCAGCATCAGAGTCTTCCAATGAGTCAACTCTTCCCATGAGGTGGCCAAAGTACTGGAGTTTCAGCTTTAGCAGCATTCCTTCCGAAGAAATCCCAGGGCTGATCTCCTTCAGAATGGACTGGTTGGATCTCCTTGCAGTCCAAGGGACTCTCAAGAGTCTTCTCCAACACCACAGTTCAAAAGCATCAATTCTTCGGTGCTCAGCTTTCTTCACAGTCTAACTCTCACATCCATACATGACTACTAGAAAAACCATAGCCTTGACTAGACAGACCTTTGTTGGCCATGTAATGTCTCTGCTTTTCAATATGCTATCTAGGTTGGTCATAACTTTCCTTCCAAGGAGTGTCTTTTAATTTCATGGCTGCAGTCACCATCTATAGTGATTTTTGAGCCACCCAAAATAAAGTCTGACATTGTTTCCACTGTTTCCCCATCTATTTCCCATGAAGTGATGGGACCGGATGCCATGATCTTTGTTTTCTGAATGTTGAGCTTTAAGCCAACTTTTTCAGTCTCCTCTTTCACTTTCATCAAGAGGCTTTTTAGTTCCTCTTCACTTTCTGCCATAAGACTGATATCATCTGCATATCTGAGGTTATTGATAGTTCTCCCAGCAATCTTGATTCCAGCTTGTGCTTCTTCCAGCCCAGCGTTTCTCATGATGTACTCTGCATATAAGTTAAATAAGCAGGGTGACAATATACAGCCTTGACATTCTCCTTTTCCTATTTGGAACCAGTCTGTTGTTCCATGTCCAATTCTAACTGTTGCTTCCTGACCTGCATACAGATTTCTCAAGAGGCAGGTCAGGTGTTCTGGTATTCCCATCTCTTGAAGAATTTTCCACAGTTTATTGTGATCCACACAGTCAAAGGCTTTGGCATAGTCAATAAAGCAGAAATAATGTTTTTCTAGAACTCTCTTGTTTTTTCGATGATCCAGCAGGTGTTGGCAATTTGGTCTCTGGTTCCTCTGCCTTTTCTAAAACCAGCTTGAACAACTGGAAGTTCACGGTTCACATATTGCTGAAGCCTGGCTTGGAGAATTTTGAGCATTACAAATTACTATTGAGGATAGTACACAAGGGAATAGTAAAAGATGTAATTGAAAATTCAGACCGGAAACTTAACCAGGAAGCCATTATATATACAATTTCAGGAAGAAAGGGGATGGTCTGAATTTAGGTATTAGAGTTGGTAATTAGGTCACTAATTACCTTTATATATAGAATTTCAAGAGAGAGTTAAAGAAATAAAGTGGCATTGGATAGGGGCCTGAATGACAGTTGGAGATGTGGAATTAGTGGGTGTAAACTATATAAATTATTCTTTCAAGAAGCCTACCAAGAAGGAAGGAAAAAGTTGGGATAAATAAAAGGGAATTTAACTTTTGTACAAAGCAATGGTACAAAGAGAGGAAAAAAAGAAAGTTTGAGAAAACTAAACTTTTATGTGATTGAAAGGGAGCTTGCATCCTTAAAGGAAGTTCCCTAGGATTATAGGGAAGTAGGATAGCTGACCAAGAAGCAACAGTTAGAACCAGACATGGAACAACAGACTGGTTCTAAATAGGGAAAGGAGTACATCAAGGCTGCATATTGTCACCCTGCCTATTTAACTTATATGCAGAGTACATCATAAGAAATGCTGGACTGGATGAAGCACAAGCTGGAATCAAGATTGCCAGGAGAAAAATAAATAATATCAAATATGCAGATGACACCACCCCTATGGCAGAAAGTGAATAACTAAACAGCCTCTTGATGAAAGTGAAAGAAGAGCATGAAAAAGCTGGCTTAAAACAACATTCAAAAAATGAAGATCATGGCATCCAGTCCCACCACTTCATGGCAAATAGATGGGCAAACAATGGAAACAGTGACAGACTTTATTTGCTTGGGCTCCAAAATCACTGCAGACGTTGGCTGCAGACATGAAATTTAAAGATGCTTACTCCTTGGAAGAAAAGCTACAACCAACCTAGAGAGCACATTAAAAAGCAGAGACATTACCAACCAATATCCATCTAGTCAAAGCTATGATTTTTCCTGTAGTCAGGTACAAATGTGAGAGTTGGACTATAAAGAAAACTGAGCACCGAAGAATTGATGCTTTTGAACTGTGATGTTGGAGAAGACTCTTGAGAGTCCCTTGGACTGCAAGGAGATCAAACCAATCAATACTAAAGGAAATCAGTCCTGAATATTCATTGGAAGGAGTGATGCTGAAACTGAAGCTCCAATACTTTGGCCACCTGATGTGACAATGATGTGACTCATGGGAAAAGACCTTGATGCTGGGAAAGATTGAGGGCAGGAGGAGAAGGGGACAACAGAGGATGAGATGGTTGGATGGCATTACTAATGGACATGCGTTTGAGCAAACTCTGGGACTTGATGATGGACAGGGAGGCCTGGCGTGCTACAATCCATGAGGTCACAAACAGTAGGATATGACTGAGCGACTGAACTGAACTGAGGATAGCTGGAGAAAAACTGGCAATTGAGACAGTAGATAGGTGTATCTCAGGAAAGTAAAACCAGCCTGAGTAGAAAAGCATAGGATTGGATGACTGTACCTAATTACCATCTTGAATTATACAAAGAAAAAGATAAGAATAAGGAATGACTGCGTTTAGGGAACCAAGAGGTATTTTCAGAGTATATCTTCCTTCAACATAATATTAATAACAGTGAATAACATTCCTTTTGGTTATGGCTGGTGTTTGGAGTTGGGGTGCATATAAGAAGTGTAAGCTTCATTTTCCAGAGTGGTCACATTCACTGTTCAATGTTTTAGCAACTTTAATCATATGATCTCTTTGGCTTTATCCACCAAGTCTAAGATGTCTAATTCTTTTAATATATATTAACTGGGAAAGCACTATAGTTCCATAATAATTTAAACTTCATTTCTTTGAGTCTTATCTCATACTATTTCATCTGGATTGAGGTATAGTAATATAGCTTCCTTAGTACAAGGCAATGATTTTATTTTCTCTCCTATTTGAATAAGCCATTTAAGGAGACCTAGGGCAACCCACTCCAGTGTTCTTGCCTGGAGAATCCCAGGGATGGAGGAGCCTGGTGGGCTGCCATCTATGGGGTCACACAGAGTTGGACACGACTGAAATGACTTAGCAGCAGTAGCAGCAGCAGCATTTTGTGAGTCTTTGCAGCCATAGCAGCATGATGCTTCTAAGAATAGTTGACAAGACCTCTGAACTTCCCTCCTAAGTAGAAATTGATAATCAGAGACAGAAATTGACACACTCTGTTGCAGTGACAGAGTAATTCTTAAATTCAACTGATATCAATACTTTCTTTACCCCCGCTTACTTCTGGCCCTTTAAGACTTGTATTAACTTGGTTTGAATTAGGGGCAAAATTTGACTTTATTTGCTGAGCTCACCAAATTTATGTTCAAAGTGTGTCTTAGTATTATTGGAAGAGGGGAAGCAAATTACACTCAAACTTCCTTTTGAGTTTTCCAGCCATGACCTTAGAAATCATGGAGAAAACCATAAAACTGAATACTACTTGTCATTATATATTATTACCTGTTATTAAAGGGCGTTTATTATTTTATATGATGTGTGATGATTAATGAGATTTCCCCTTATAAAATTAAAAAGCAGACCTGCATTTTTGGTAATTCCATTCTTGCATTTGGTACTGTTTTCATATCTTGGATTTAATAAATACATTAAAATTTTAGAATCAAGTTAGGAATTAGAAGGCAAGCTATCAAAATTTTTATTTAACTCCTAACTATTAAAGCTAGACACAGAATGGTGAAAAGAAAACCCTTATAGGTGAATAAATATGTAATAAAAATATCTCTATCACGTGTATTACATATTCCAGGAGTAAATTTTAGCCCTGCCCGCTGCAGATAGATTCAAAGGATTAGATCTGGTAGACAGAGTACCTGAAGAACTATGGATGGAGGTTAATAGCATTTTACAGGAGGCAATGACCAAAACCATCCCCAAGAAAATGAAATTCTTAAGAAGGCAAAGTGATTGTTTAAGAACACTTTACAAATAGTTAAGGAATGAAGAGAAGTAAAAGTCAAGAAAGTCAAGGGAGAAAGGGAAAGATATACCCAGCTGAATGCAGAGTTCCAGAGAATAGCAAGGAGAGATAAAAAGGCCTTCTTAAATGAACAGTGCAAATAGAGGAAAACAATGGAATGGGAAAGGCTAGAGATCTCTTCAAGGAAATCAGAGCTATCAAGGGAATATTTAATGCAAGGATGGGCACGATAAAGGACAGAAAGAGTAAGGATCTAACAGAAGTACAAGATATTAAGAGGAGGTGGCAAGAATACACAGAAGAACTATACAAAAAAGGTCGTAATGGCCCAGATAACCTTGATGGTGTGGTTACTCACCTAGAGATAGACATCCTTCAGTGTGAAGTCAAGTGGGCCTTAGGAAGCATTACTATGAACAAAGCTAGCGAAGGTTTCCAGTTGAGCTACTTAAAATCCTAAGAGATGATGCTGTGAAAGTGCTAAGTTCAATGTGTCAGCAAATTTGCAAATTCAGCAGTGACCACAGGACTGGAAAAGGTCAATTTTCATTCCTATCTCAAAGAAGGGAAATACCAAAGAATGTTCAGACTACCATACAATTGTGCTTATTTCACACAATAGCAAGGTAATGCTCAAAATTCTTCAAGCTAGGCTTCAGTAATATGTAAACCGAGAACTTCCAGGTGTACAAGGTAGATTTAGAAGAGGCAGAGGAACCAGCGAACAAATTGCCAACATCTATTGTATCATATAAAAAGCAAGAGAATTCCAGAAAAACATCTACTTCTGCTTCATTGACTATGCTAAAGCCTTTGACTGTGGTGGTGGTGGTTTAGTCGCTAGGTCGTGTCCGACTCTCATGACTCCATGGACTGTAGCCCACCAGGTTCCTCAGCCCATGAGATTCTCCAAGCAAGAATACTGGAGTGGGTTGCCATTTCCTTCTCCAGGGGTTCTTCCTGACCCAGGGATCAAACCTGGGTCTCCTGCACTTCAGGCAGATTCTTTACCAACTAAGCCACCAGATAACAACAAACTGTGGAAAATTCTTAAAGAGATGGGAATACTAGACCACCTTACCTGTCTCCTGAGAAATCTGTATGCAGGTCCGTTAGAACCAGACATGGAACAACAGATCAGTTCCAAATTGGGAAAGGAGTATGACAAGGTTGTATATTGTCACCCTGCTTATTTAACTTATATGCATGCAGAGTACATCATGCAAAATGCTAGACTGGATGAATCACTCTGGAATCAGGGTTCTAAGGAGAAATATCAACAACTTCAGATATGCAGGTGATACCACTCTAATAACAGAAAGTAAAGAGGAACTAAAGAGCCTCTTGATGAGGATGAAAGAGGAGAGTAAAAAAACTGGCTTAAAACTCAACATTCAAAAAACTAAGATCATGGCATACACCCCATCACTTCAAGGCAAATGGAAGGAGAAAAAGTGGAAGCAGGGACAGATTTGATTTCCTTGGGCTTCAAAATTACTGCAGATGGTGACTGCAGTCATGAAATTAAGATACTTGCTCCTTGGAAGAAAAGCTATGACAAACCTAGACAGCATATTAAAAAGCAGAAACATCACTTTGCCCACAAAGGTTCTTATGGCCAAAGCCATAGTTTTTCCAGTAGTCATGTATGGATGTGAGAATTGGACCATAAAGAAGGCTGAGCAATTGAAATATTGATGCTTTTGAATTGTGACGCTATAGAAGCCTCTTGAGAGTCCCTTGGACTGCAAGGATATCAAACCAACCAATCCTAAAAGAAATCAACCCTGAATATTTACTTGAAGGATTGATGCTGAAGTTCCAATACTTGGCCATCTGATGTGGAGAGCTGACTCATTGGAAAAGACACTGATGGTGGGAAAGATCGAGTGGAGGAGGAGAAGGGGGCAACAGAGTACAAGACGGTTGGATGGCATCACTGACTCAATGGACATGAGTTTGAGCAAACTCAGGGAGATGGTGAAAGGACAGGGAAGCCTGGTATGCTGCAGTTTATGGGGTATTAAAGAGTTGGATATGACTTTAGTGACTAAATAACAACACTGTAGACAGCATTGCTAGCTAGTGCTCTGTGATTCCACAAGAGTAATGGGAAGACTTCTATTTATCCTGCCACCACATAGCTAGGGTTCTGCTGTGGATTGATCCAAGATGTTTCTCTCTATAGGTTAGTTGGATGGGGCAGATTCAGGTTTTTAACACAGGTGGACTTAATTCCTCTTGTCCACTGCAGTTGTCCCATAGGGTAAAGGAAAACTGTCATCAGACAATGATGAGGGTGACCGGTACTGAGGCTCAGGGAATGGGTGAGAGTTGAGCTGTCCTTGAAGACCTTCTCAGCTCCCATGTGGCTCCAGAGCTCTAGCCAATGGATGGCCATTGAGGTGCATATATGTAAGTTTCCTTCAAGAAAATTCTCATATTCCTGCTTGTTATGGGTTGAATTGTGTCCACTCCCTCACCACCCCCCAGTTCATAAGTTGAAATCTAACCCCTAGTACCTCAGAATATGATCTTATTTGGAGATAGAGTCTTTACAGAGAGAACCAAGTTCAACTGAGGTTATTAGGGTGGATTTTAATCCACTATGACTGGTGTCCTGGACACAGAGACACATGTAGAGGGAGGATGACACACAGGAAAAGATGAACAATCTATAAGTCAGGGGAAAAGACTGGGAACAGCTTTTCTCTCACAGCTTTTAGAAGGAACCCACCCTACTGACCTTCAATTTCTGATTTATAGCCTCCAGAACTACAAGAGAATGCATTTCTGTTGTTTAACCCAGTCTGTAGTAATGTGTTATGGTAGGTAATAAACAGCTCTTTTAGACATTTTTGTTTCTTTGACCCCTCTCAGTAAGCCTCCTTTTTCCCTGGTTTGTCCATCACCCAACTTCTCTTTCTCAAGTCATGTCTGATGGGAGACTTTCTCTTCCTCTCAAGCCTTCATTTCAAATTGTTTCTGTGCTAAGAGCCCACTGTTTCTCCCCTAAAGATTTACACTCCTGCAACTCAACATTCAGGAAGCAAATTCCTTTTCCTCTGCTTTTTGTGCTCATATCTTTTCTTTGAACCAAACTAGATGACTAAATGAGAGGACTTTTGGCAAGGATGTAAAGTAAAATTCCAAGGAAAAAACTTCCTTAATTAATAGTTATAACATCATCATGCTACCTATATGGAGATATGGTTTTATCAATACTGTTGCCCCAGAATAACCTCTGTGTTCCCTGGCTCCAAAGTAGTGTCTCTTTAAATTCAGAGAAATGAAGTAAAACAATGAAGTAGGAGGATTGAAAGTTAAAGAATTGCCCAGACTTGTAAGACTTGGATGTCTTTAGTGGAAGCAATGTTGTCTACCTATGATGGCAGGATAGCTACAGGCAGGGAAACAATCTTTGGTATCTTGCTCCGTGGTCACTGCTGGTTCCCAATGCACAGCCAAGGGGTTTTAGGCTTGTGGATACAAGAAGAAGTGTTTACATGATGGAGAAGGAAAGGCCAAGATGAGTCTCTCTTAACCTCTTGAACAAATGGACAAAGATGAAAACAGAATCAAGAAAGTCAGGAATCATGGTCCGTTGTAAAACATTTAATACAGTGGCTTGTGGTGAGTACTCAATAAATGTCAGTTGGTATTATTACTACATTTCATTAATTCTGAGATGTACTTAAATTTTTTTTTTTCTGGAGCATTTTGTGGTAATACTGGGAATCATGTCCTATCACCTGAAAATACTTTCAGTATGCATTTCTAAATTGCTTTTTAAATATTAACCACTCACGATGACATTCTAATTGTTTCAATTTTTCAATTTTCTCAATCTGAAAAGAATTTCCACAGACTCCCTTCACCATATCTACTCACATACCCACCATCTGCACCATTTTCTCGGCCTCCTGCCTGTTACAGTCATCAAATTCACCATTCTCTCTGTATGTGTGTGTCAGTCACTCAGTCATGTCAGACTCTATGTGACCCAATGGACTGAAATTCTCCAGGCAAGAATACTGGAATGGGTTGCCTTCTCCAGGTGATCTTCCAAACCCAGGAATTGAACCCGGATCTTCTGCATTGCAGGCAGACTCTTTACCATCTGAGCCATCATGTTCCCCCTCAAATCCAGTCCCCCAGTTTTGCTCTATTTTCCATTTCTTCTCACCCTTTCACAGGATATCCTCCAGAAATCTGCTGCTTCCTTTATTGCATCATTCAATATTACCTCCCACCAAATAGTTCCATCAACATGCTATTCTTTCTTGCAATTTTAATTTTAAACTTTCTCTTTCCCTACTCTTCCTTCTGACTGGGCTCATTTCTCTCTCCCTTTGCATCAGAACTCCTTGGAAAAGTTAAAATTTACACATTCCCTCCTCCCCCATGGTTTTAACAGCTTTTGAAATCAGAGCACCCATAAAACGAATACTTGCAATCATTTATGTGAGTCTAGCAATGATTAGTAAGAGCAGGGCAAACTTGTAGCTGCTTCTGCTGGCCTTGTGAGATTGGGAGGCTCTAGTTGAACCACATGGCTCAGATAATGGGCTTTAGAGACTGAGTGGATTCAGATCCTGGTTCTCCTAATTATTAGCTGTGTGATCACGGGCAAATTTTTTTATATCTCTTAAGGCTCACTTTACTCAACTATATAATAGGAAAATAATAAAATTACCTGAGGATTAAATTTGTTATGAAAATTAAATTAGATAATGTTTGTTAAGTGTTTAGCAAAGTGCCTATTACATGGAACTCAATAGAGTTGTTTTCATCCTCATTCATCCTCATCCTCATGATACTATATCATCTTATGTGCACATGAAAACACATGGACGATAATGGGCCATTCTGGAATGATCGATAGAGGGTTTGATTCACATTATATAACAAGCAGGGCAACGTTTCACTGTTTGCCCCATCCTCTTTTGGTGAAAATACCTGCCATTCAGTTGTGACATAATCATAGTGTTAACAACCTAGAAATGAACACCAGAATATTGTAAAAGGCAAAGTCTATATTTTATCCTAAGCAATCTATTGAAAATTAAAATGTGATTATCTGTCAAAACAATGGTTTGCCTCTTTTAATTCCTGCTCTGTTTTTTGTCAGAATGTTTTAATTATTGTTTTCTTTCCTCTTTTCTTGTTTCTATTGATTTGTTGCCAGTTTAATTGTGCCACTAGGACCTCCCAGTTCTCAATGAGTTGCCCTCAGGGAATTATGTCTGCTTCATTGTTTTAAAGTAAACCAGATCTCCAAATACCTACAAAACAAAATCAGAATTTGAAGGGATTATTTTTGAATGAGGAAAAAGCTAGGAGGAATAAATAATAAGATACAATATTTAAGGTATAAAAAGTTTAAAAGGGAGAGCCACAGTTAGTAACTTTAGATCTAAAAGAATGATTATTATTAATAACTGTACTATAGGTGTATCCATTTAAAGCAGGGGAGCAATGAAATAACAGATTTTAAAAAGCCTTTTTGTTCTGGGTCACAAGCCAAATTATTTTTTCTACTTGTATTAGAAGAGCAGTATTTGGATGAGTACAGTGTTCAGATAGATGACAACAAAAAATCAAGTGCACCCATCAGTGAATTAGTGTGCTCAGTTGATTCTTAGTTTACTGAAAATTTTCAGTTGTCTTTAGGGTGCATGTTTAGGAGAAAGAATTTTTAAATGTCAGTAAAAGGTGAAGAAGACATCAATTATCGTTTTTATGATTGACCTAGTAAGAAAAGAAAAGAAAAGAAAAGAGGTGTTCAAGTCATAAATGGCCAAGTCTATGTGAAAACACCGTGGATGATCACAGTATTGTTTCTATGTGAGTACTGGCTCCACCATCATGTGGACCTTGAGCAAATTACTTGACTTTCCCTTTTGCTATTAGAAAATGGGGATAATTTTAGAACCTTCCTTACAGGGTTGATGTGAAAATTAGGTGATAATGCCTATAAAGCATATAAGTTTTAAGTCCCTATTAATTGCTGTTATAATAGTACTATGAAGCTAAGATTCAATGCAGACCCTCCTCAATGAATACACACATAAACACCTCCCCTTCAGAAGAAACAAAAACTAGTGTACAGAGCATTGCAGAGTGACCTGGCTGCAAGCATTGGCTGGGATTTGGTGTCTTGGTCTGAGTGTGTTCTCTTGTTTTGTCCCATGGACAAAATGGCATCCTGGAGACACTGCCATTGCTCAGTTGGGATAAGACCATGGGCTAGATACAAGTGTCATACCAATAATAATCTCAGTGGGTTGGTTTCTGTGGGTTTTTTTTTTTTAATAGAAATTTAACTTGATGAGTATATTGAGGCAGTGGTATAATATAGTATTTTTATATGATTTTCACCATGACCCATAGTCAAAATAGTACTAATTTTATGAGGTATCTGCTCTTTCCCCTCTTCTCTTCCCTTCTTGCCTGTCCTATTCTATTTCATTTTTTAGAAAAATACAGGTATACTTCATTTTACTGCACTTTACTTTGTTGGGGCTTTGCAGATACTGCATTTTTTAAAAACTGAAATTTTTGGCAATCTTGATGAGCACTATTTCCCCAACAGCATTTGAAAAATTGCTCACTTCATCTCTGTGTCACATATTGGTGAATCTCACAATACTTCAAACTTTTTCATTAGTATTATACTTGTTATGGAGACTGTGATCAGTGATTTTTAATGGAACAATTGTAATTATTTTGGAGGTGCCACAAACTGTGCCTATATAAAACAGCAAATTTAATTTTAAAATGCTGTGTGTGTTTTGACTATGCCACTGACCTACTATTCTCCCATATATTTCCCTCTTCTTGGACCTCCCTATACTCTGGAGACAATAATAATGAAATTAGGCCAATTAATAACCCTACAATGGCCTCTAAGTGAAAAGATAGTTCATGCATTTCTCAGTTAAAATCAAAAGCTAGAAATGATTAAGCTTCGTGAGGAAGACATGTCTAAAGCTGAGACAGATTGAAAGCTAGGCCTCTTGCACCTAACAGTTAGCCAAGCTGTGACTGCAAAGGAAAAGTTCTTGAAAAAAATGAAAAGTGCTAGTCCAGTGACATGAAAGATAAGAAAAAAGAACAGCTTTGTTGCTGATATGGAGATTAGAGGTCTGGATAGAAGATCAAACTAGCCACCAATTCCCTTAAGCCAAAGCATATTCCAGAGCAAAGCCCTACATCTCTTCAATTATGTGAAAGCTGAAAGAGGTAAGGAAGGTGCAGAAGAAAAATCTGAAGCCAACAGAGTTTGGTTCATGAGATTTAAGGAAAGAAGCCATCTCTATAACAGAAAGTGCAAGGTGAAGGAGCAAGTGCTAATGTAGAAGCTGCAGCAAGTTTTCCAGAAGACCTAGCGAAGATAATTAAGTAAGGTGGTTAAACTAAAAAACAGATTTTCAGTGTAGATGTAACAGCCTTATTTTGGAAGAAGATGCTATGTAGGACTTTCATAGCTAGAGAAGAGAAGTCAGTGTTTGGCTTCAAAGTTTAAAAGGACAATCTGACTCTCTTGTTAGGGTTAACGCATTTGGTGGCTTTAAATTGAAACCAGTGCTTAACATGGTTTACTGAGTGATTTTTTTAAGCTCTCTGTTACTTCTCAGAAAAAAAAAAAGTATTCCTTTTAAAATATTACTGTTTATTGAAAATGTACCCAAACACCCAAGAGCTCTGATGGAGATTCATTTTTTTCATGCCTGCTAACACAACATCCGTTCTGCAGCCCGTGGATCACAGAGTAATTTCTACTTTCAAGTCTTATTACTCAAGAAATAAATTTCATAAGGCTATAGTTATGTTAGATAGTGATTCCTCTGATGGGTCTGAGCAAAATAAACTGAAAATCTTCTGGAAAGAGTTCACCATTCTAGATGTCATTAAGAATATTCATTATTCATGGGAAGAGGTCAAAATATCAACAATAACAGGAATTTGGAAGAAGTTGTTTTCCAACCCTCTTGGATGACCTTGAAGGGTATCAGGACTTCAGTGGAGGAAGTAATTGTATATGTACTGGAAAGAGCAAGAGAAATAGGCTTAGAAGTGGGACCTGAACATATAATTGAATTGCTGTGATCTTAAAAGATGCTTACTCCTTGGAAGGAAAGTTATGACCAACCTGGATAGCATATCAAAAAGCAGAGACATTACTTTGCCAACAAAGGTCCATTTAGTCAAGAATATGGTTTTTCCAGTAGTCATGTATGGATGTGAGAGTTGGACTATAAACAAAGCTGAGCGCCGAATGGCTTTTGAACTGTGGTGTTGGAGAAGACTCTTGAGAGTCCCTTGGACTGCAAAGAGATCCAACCAGTCCATCCTAAAGGAAATCATTCCTGGGTGTTCTTTGGAAGGATTGATGCTGAAGCTGAAACTCCAATACTTTGGCCACCTGATGCGAAGAGCTAATTCATTGGAAAAGACCCTGATGCTGGGAAAGATTGAGGGCAGGAGGAGAAGGGGACAACAAAGGATGAGATGGTTGGATGGCATCACCGACTCAATGGACGTGCGTTTGAGTGAACTCCAGGAGTTGGCGATGGACAGGGAGGCCTGGTGTGCTGCAGTGCATGGTGTTGCAAAGAGTCAGACATGACTGAGTGACTGAACTGAACATGATAAAACATGAATGCATGAGAAGTTGTTTCTTATGGATGAGCAAAGAAAGTGTTTTCTTGAGATGAAATCTAGTCTTGGTGAAATGCTGTGAAGATTGTTGAAATGACAACAAAGATTTGGAGCAGTACATAAATTTAGTTGATAAAGCAGTGGCAGAGTTTTAAAGAACTGACTAATTTTGAAAGTTCTACTATGGTTGAAATGCTATCAAACAGCATTGCATGTTACCGAGAAATAATTCATGAAAGGAAGAATTAATCAAAGAGAGAAATCTCATTGTCATTTTTTTTAGGGAAATTGCCACTGCCCCAACCTTCAGCAACCACCATGCTGGTCAGTCAATAGCCATCAACATCTAGGCAAAGTCATTATCCAGCAGAAAGATTGTGATTCACTCAATGTTCAGATGATGGTTAGTAGTTTTTAGCAGCAAAGTATTTTTTAAATTATGTACATTTTTCAGACATAATGTCATTTCACATATCATAGGCTATCAGTTCAGTTTAGTTCAGTTGCTCAGTCATGTCCGACTCTTTGCGACCCCATGAATCACAGCATGCCAGGCCTCCCTGTCCATCACCAACTTCTGGAGTTCACGCAAACTTATGTCCATCAAGTTGGTGATGCCATCCAGCCATCTCATCTTCTGTTGTCCCCTTTTCCTCCTGCCCCCAATCCCTCCCAGCATCAGAGTTTTTTCCAATGAGTCAACTCTTCCCATGAGGTGGCCATAGTACTGGAGTTTCAGCTTCAGCATCAATCCTTCCAAAGAACACCCAGGACTGATCTCCTTCAGAATGGACTGGTTGGATCTCCTTGCAGTCCAAGGGACTCTCAAGAATCTTCTCCAACACCACAGTTCAAAAGCATCAGTTCTTCGGCGCTCAGCTTTCTTCACAGTCCAACTCTCACATCCATACATGACCACTGGAAAAACCATAGCCTTGACCAGACGGACCTTTGTTGGCAAAGTAATGTCTCTGCTTTTCAATAGGCTATAGTATAGTGTAAATGTAACTTTCCTATGCATTGGGAAACCAAAAAGAAATGAGTGACTCACTTCATTGTGATATTCACTTTATTGCAGTGATCTGAAACCAAACCCACCATATCTTCAATATGTGCCTGTTTTTGGTTTCACCAAATTGATTTCACCTCCCTGCCCCAACCCCACTAAAGGATCTCAACCTTAAGTTTGAAAAACATACTATAATGAACTATTCTCTACTGATTTCCTCAGGTCATCTTTGTTCCTTTATTTATTTTTTCAGCAGCTTTGTAATTCCATCTCTAGATGAAATTGTTGCTTTATATGATGTTGTTTGGTCGCTAAGTCATGTCCAACTCTTTTGTGACCCCATGGCCTGTAGCCCTCCAAGCTCCTATGTCCATGGTCTTTCCCAGGCAAGAATACTGGAGTAGGTTGCCACTTCCTTCTCCAGGAGATCTTTCTGACCCAAGGATCAAACTCACGTCTTCTGCATTGCAGGTGGGTTCTTTACCACTGAGCCACCAAGGAAGCCCACTATTATATAATAGAAGAATTTTATTGTCAGGAATGAGTTTCTAAGCTGGGTGAAAATTTTGTTATGTATAGGTTTTCAGAGCATGTTGAAATGTAACCTCAAAAGCACAGAATTTGAACTTAGTGGGGGCCTTTTTAAAGTTGAGGGTCAGGCCATACCATACTGATGCTTCCCCAGAGGATTTCACAATATCTCAGATGCCGGCTTGTACTTCCTGTACCTGAGGAGAGTCACTGGTATGAAACGCCTTTAGATGACTGACCTGGGACTCTTCACGTCCTCCTTCAACCCCTTTGAGTCTGCATAGCCTCTATTACTGCTCCTTGCAGTGTTCTATAAAAGTTACTTGAGAAGGAGGAGGTGGGAGGAGAGGCTGGAATCTGCTGATTATAGCAGCATCTCATGGCCAGAGATGTTCAAACCTGCAAGATAAAGAAGTCTTGAATGTTCCTCAGTGCTGACAAATATCATACCAATAGGATTGGTTGAGAAGCTGGCATTAGGGCATCAACCTCAGTGCAGCTTATGTGTGAAGATGATCAAAACCCAGAGAGATATCTCTGTCTCTTCACACAATCCTATATACCATTTTTGTACATCATATCTCTTTAGTGAGATTGTAACTCCTGAAAGTAGTAATACGTCTATGTTTTGTCTCCCTCCATAGAGGCATGTGCACTGTTCATATCAACCCATGTTCAATCTTCATGGGTTGAAGGAACAATATGCTAAATATTTTCCAGTCTGCTATTCAATTTAGCTGTAATGTAAAATTCTCCCCCCTCCCCGCCTCCAGAACCTGGGCTAATTAAACTAGATTTTAAAAATGTTCAAAAGTGGGACTTCCCTGGTGGTCCAGTGGCTAAGACTCTGAGCTCCCAGTGCAGGGGGCCCAGGTTTGATCCCTGGTCAGGGAGCTAGATCCCACATGCTACAACTAAGACCCAGAGCAGCCAAATAAATAAACAACATTAAAAAAAAAAAAAGTTCAAAAGAAATGTAGAAAAGCTGACAGCTTATGGATGTGCATGATTAGTTGGTTATTTGGAGGAATAGGGGTGTTTGAAGTCTTTCTGATGACATGAATAGAATGTGTGAAACTTGTAAGCATTCAAACCATTCATAAACCTTTAAATATCTTGGCAATTTCATTATCAAAATTACAGAGGTGTTGAGGGAAACTTCTATCATAACTGAATGCTTTTTATAATAAGAGTATTACATATTTATAGCCAGGAATAACAGGAAAAAATATTTTCCTTTTGAAAAGAAAAAATATGAAAGATAGCACAGTTAATATAAATATGGCCAAAAACTACAGATCTTAAAATAGGTCTTATCTATCATTAGTGATGAGAGAAACTTAACAACAAGCAGGGCAAATTCTTCACCAGACTTTTGTTCTTTCCTTAGCAGTATCAAAGTGACTACAATAGAAGAATGGATTAGGATGCAAGCTCCCTTTTCAAAATATTTGAATAGTTTTCAAAAAGGGACAGTTTGCAAATGTAGTTCAGGAAGGAAGTAAAGTTGCCCCTGAGCTTAAACTTTATATGCCAAATTGCAGTAAAGATCATGTTTTATGATAGAGTTAACATAAATACATGAACCACAGGGGTTCTCGGGAAAGGACCAGGGAATGAAGATGTGACTGCAGGAACAGGTCCTCCAGTTTTATTTTCCTCATTTGGTTGAGTCCACTTATCTCTAATGATTCTTTAAATAAAAGGGAAGTAACTCCTTTCCTTTAGTTTCCTCTGAACTAAAGAGAAAAATGTAAGGCTTTGGAAAAGACCTCTAGTCTGTGGGTTTCATTTAAAGCAAAACAAGAGCAGACTCTAGCTATAATTTCATAAAGGACAATGGTAGTCATACCACCCAAAGAATGGGTGACTCACCAATTGTACAGGTACAACATACACTAGAAAATATTGATGAGCTAGGGCCAACTGCAGGTTAAAGATGGAACCTTACTCACAGCACAAATGCTGTCAACTGCCTTGTGGTTTGAAGAGTGATTCAGAAGAGCTTTAGATGAAAGACAAAGCGGCCATTGGAATACTGGCAAACTAGAAGCCTGAGCTCCTTGGGAACTTTGGGCTTGCCAGGTGGTCACTTTGGCATTTTAGGGAATGGGTGAGAGTGTGTATATAGAATCTGTGAATGTAGCTACCAGAATAATAAGAGGTTTCCAGAGTTCATTCATCCATCAAACACAAGCTGAGTCCCTACTCTGGGGATTATATTTGTTTAATTGATGGGCAAAGGCAGAAGCCCAGATCCTTATTGGCTATCTTTAAATGCCTGAAGTTTGGAGCGCTCTTCTTCCCTGTTCTCTTTCCCCAACTTCCTTGTTCTCCAATTAATCCCTCTCCAACTCTGCACGCCAGCTTCTAACTCCAACTCATGATTCAGTTTTCAGCTTCAATGTGACTTCCACAGAAAAGCTTCCACACCCCTCCACCCCATCCTTCCCCAAAATTTGGCTGGATTCTTCTGGTACAGTATGTCATTACTTTCCTTCCCAACACTTAACACAGCATCAAATAAATCTGTGTAATGATTCATTTAAAGTCTGCCTTCTCCACTGGGCAGAAAGTTCCATGAAGGCAAGGACCAGCCTGTCCTATTCCCTGTGTCCTAATGGCCTGGACAATCGCAGAGCAAGATTAAGACACTTAGAGAACCTGCTGCCTCCTAGACCATTCTTTGGCAAGTAAGAGACAGGAGACATTTTATTTTTGCATATGCCATGATGTTTTAAATCAAAGCGATGGCTAATTTTCATGTGTGAATGTAATATTAGATAGGAAGAGAGATGAAAAGCTTTATCTTAATGTAGAATCTGTATTTTTTGTATAGGTGCTGTCACTGAAACTAACCACCTGTGTGGAAATTCAGAGAACTACTTTTGGATTTTAGGATCTTTCTGATTGTTAAATTCTGGACACACAGCTATTGCTTTGCTACAAATCTACCTGGGAACTAGTGTGGCTACCAAGTTATCTGTCTCCTCATGTGGTAATTTGCCCAGATTCACATAAGTAGTCAGTGGGAGAGTTGAGATTCCAACTCAGGTCTGACTGATTCGCAGGTCTACCATCGTCTTTCATAGCAGGCAGGAGGAGTGGCAGAGGGGAGGGGAAAAAAAGGAGAGGAGAGAAAGTGGAGTCACAGTTTCTACCTTTGTGAGATTGGTTTGTATGTCTAAGTCTGGACTGTAAATGTACACCGCAAGATCTGGGTTCCTGATCATTATACTTTCATTCACTCATTCATACAGTTGATACTTATTGAGCGTGTATGGGTGATAGGCATTGAGCTACTGAGGTAAAGAAACTCCAGCTCGTGGCCTTGAACAACTCAAGGTCCAGGGCTGGTGGCTCACAGAACTGCAAGATGGCAGTCCAACCTGGTCACTGCCGTGACAGAAGCAAGAACGGAGCCCTGAAGGGACACGGTCCTAGTACTCTGGGTCTCCCAAGATGGCAGTCCAACCTGGTCACTGCCGTGACAGAAGTAAGAACGGAGCCCTGAAGGGACACGGTGCTAGTACTCTGGGCCTCCACAAGTAAATTTGAGAGTAATAATTCTTTATTTTAGAACAATTATACGTTCTTTAGGGAAAAAAAATAAAATATATCATTTTTGAGATGTCCCTTGAATGTACTCAACTAGAGAAATATTGCTTTATGTTCATAGGACAGGCACATATGCTGCATGTCTACATTGAGATTCTTGTATTAGAAAATGCACCCATACAAAAAATCCTTCTGTACCAAAGAGAAGCATTTAAACAGATTCTGCATTAAGATAAGGGTTTTCGTCTCTCTTCCTATCCAATATTATATTCGCACGTGAAAATTTGCCACTGCTTTGATTTAAAACATCATGGCATATGCAAAAATAAAATTTCTCCTGTCTCTTACTTGCCACGGAATGGTTTTAAATGTGTTCTCTGATCTACCTTCTCAATCATGTGCTCTCTACTGCAAGTCCCATCTCAACAGATGGCACCTCCATCCTTCCAGTTGCTTAGGGATCTTTAACTCCTTTTCCTCAAGCCCTTCATTCACCTGATAGGAAATTTCATTCAGTATGCTAAAAAGATTTCCTGAATCTACTCTCATCCTGACCATCTCGGTAGGTGCTGCCATCATCCCTTGCTCAGATAGTAACAGCCTCCTCACTGATCACCCTGCTTCTGCCCTTGCCCACTCACTCGCTCTAGTGTATTCTCCACGCCAGCAGTCAGAATGGTGCTTTTACAACTCTCCAGTGGCTTTCTGTTTCATCCAGGGTACAAAACAAAGAATCCAGACAGGTCATGAAAGCCCTAAAGGATCATTCCTGTCACCTTTCTGGCCGCAGCCCTAACTCCCTCTTTCTCCATATCTAGCCATATCTCTATGGCCACGTCTTGATTTTGTTTTGTCTGTCATGCTCCTGCCAAACCAGTGACTCTCAATGGTGATTTTTTTTTCCCCTCCCACTACGGGTCTTTTGACTATTTCAGTTGTTACAACTGGGACATTTTTGATATTTTTGGTTGTTGCATTTTGACATTTTTGGTTGTTAGGGGTGTATATTACTTGCATCTAGTGGGCACAAGCCAGGGAGGCTGCTGACCATCCTGTAATGCACTGGGCAGCCCCTACCACAAAGAATTATCTAGCCCATAGTATCAATAGGACTGAGGTTGAGAAGCTGGCTTATCCACATGTCTAACTGCTTCATCCTCTTTAGCTCTGGACTCAGATGTCACTCTTTCAATGAGTTTTTTTCTGATCATCCTATTTAAATGTACTCCCAATATACTCCTGATCCCCTTTATTCTACTTAACATTTTCCTTTTCATGACCCTTGTCACAGGCTCACATACTCTGTGATTTGCTTTTGCTTATTGCTTATCTTCTGGGAGAATACAATGGCACCCCACTCCAGTACTCTTGCCTGGAAAATCCCATGGATGGAGGAGCCTTGTGGGCTGCAGTCCATGGGGTCGCTAAGAGTCGGACACGGCTGAGTGACTTCACTTTCACTTTTCGCTTTCAAGCATTGGAGAAGGAAATGGCAACCCACTCCAGTGTTCTTGCCTGGAGAATCCCAGGGACAGAGGAGTCTAGTGGGCTGCCTTCTATGGGGTTGCACAGAGTCAAACACGACTGAAGCAACTTAGCAGCAGCAGCAGCATTGCTTATCTTCTAGCTGACCAGTTGAATTATAAACATTAAAGCAAGTGTACTTGTCAGCCTTGTTTCCTAATGTAGCCCAGAGGAGTCCCCAGCAAAAGCAAACCCTCAATATATTTTGCTTCATAAACACATTTAATGCTCATGCATGAAAGACTAGTAGTAGAACTTTGATAAAGTAGGAACTTTGTGACCCTCACTTGCAGCTCAATATCCTCCTTAGGAGTACTTTAAAAGGAAATAATCATCTCATCAGAACTATCAGTTTGTATCATCTATTAAGGAACAGTTTGAAATTCTGGGTTTAAGGGTTTGGTAACCTTTTATTCTGTATTTTTTACTTCAAGTATTGATATTATTGAAATACTTTTGAAATAATTAGAATAATATCACCAAGAAGCTCTGTGTTTTGTTTTTCTCCAGGGATAAATGAAAGATGTCCATTCAGGAGGTTTCCCTTCTTTGTAACTATCAGAAACATTTACTTAGCAATTTCATAATTTGTCACCTTTCATTGACTAAATAATGCTCAAAAAATGGGCAGAAGAGAATATTATTTTTTAGACTCAAAATAAAGAGAAAGATCTTTTATCTTCCCAATGCTATTTTTCAGGCATTAATACAAATTTAGATTTTAGTGTTTGGTCCCTCTCAGCTTGAAATATTTCCAGACGTAATGAATTGGTTATTTCCTCTAAAAGTTCAATAGCCGTGATTCCCAGGTCTTTATACTGGTTTACATTTGATTTTTTTTCTTATTTTCACTCTGTGCTGAGTTTGCTTTTATTGGAAGATGGTTTTTACTAAATAGATACCAGTTGAGTATAATTTTTGGCCCTCAGGGGTCTATGTAGCCTGCTGTTTTTTCTAGAGCAATATTTGTCTCTCTGGAGAGAAAAGGTTCAAAAAATATTGCTTATTCTCACAATTTTGCAAATGTTTGCCTTCAGATCTCATAATTGCCCTCCTCCCAACCTGTTTCTATTCACAACACAATGTGAAGGTTGCTCATTACACAAGGAGTCTGGAAGTCCAGTACAAGGAAACTACACATTTTCAAGTAAATTACAGGTTTTTACAGATGATAGAAATTTGTTGTCTGGGCACACACTCTGGTTCTTTTCCTTCCTTCCAAACATGTAATACTGACTTTCTGTTTAAACGGTGTTCACTCTGTGTATGTCTCTCTTAAACCAAATGAAACAAAAACCTGGGAATCATTGTTGCCTTTGTTCTGATGGCACAGTAAGGTCAGTTGCGACACGAGGGAGGGAAACTGGCAAACAGCTTTTGACTTTTAAGTACAGTTTTCAGAATAAATCTTCAGGCAAATGCTCTGGAGACATCTCCACAAATGCCTTGTGATCTTCAGCTGGACTGTCAAGTTATTTTTCCCTTTCCCCCTCCACTTTTAAACATCAGCAGCTCTATTGCTTTTGTACAAAATAAACAGGCAGTGTTTTTGCTGGAGGTATGGGTGGGTAGGGTATAGAATCAGTAATTGCAGATGATTTCCATTATGATTTCTCTTTTCTACATTAAATAAACACCTTGGCAGGCAAAGTCTCTTTTTACTTTCATGATTTGAATATATCTAAATGAATTGTTAACTTTATAGGGGCTCCCAACAGTTCCAGGAGATAATGATGAAAAATTTTAATCTTAAGATTTGTCTTCATTTTTTTTACCTTCTTTCTTTTATAAAGTAAATTTATTCTTGACCAGGATTGGTAAGAACAGTTATTTTCAAATATTGAAATGATTTAAAATTTTCATTATCTGAAAATCATAGGCCTGGGAGATAAGTCCCAGACTTCCTATGGTCAACTTTATTTGCAGAAGAAAATAGAGCTAAAGTTTCACATGGATGATTAAGAAGTGGATAGTTAGAATGTATATGCATTATACAGACATATGGATGCCTTCCTCAAACTAATAATAACCAGTATTTTCTTAAGTTGTCTCTTTGAAGACAAATTACTCACTTGATACATGCGCTAAAGTATTTTTACATCTTCTACATAATAGAATGCCATGCATACATTAGTAATACATGTATAATCCAGTGCCCCATGCACATGCAATTAAACTTGTTCTTAAGAGTTTCTAAATGTTCAATTTTTCTGAAATAAACTGCAATTTAAATCATGCAAAATGAGCATTCAACAATAATAAAAAGACATAAAACACATCAGATTATCATTCTAGAAGGACTCTAGTATACCAACACAAACGTCCAGTTGAGGATAGTACACACAGTGGCAATTGTATAATTGAGTGAGCATGAGGCTGAGATATCCAAGGAAAAGTTTTTGCCAGGCTGAAGACAAGAACCAAGTGGAAGACACTCAGCTATTTGTCATAACCAGTGACCTTAAAGGAAAAAACGTGATCGTAGGTTCGTTTCCCCAAATGCTACACTATCTTGATGATTCATAGGGGGAAGTACAAGTTTTAAAAATGGCTTATGTTCAGGAACAAAAATCAGGTCTCTTTTCTGTTCCTATGGTGATATATTCCAGAAATTAAGAGTTGGTTCTCTGTCTGATCTGTCCACAGATGCATGGTTTCTTTCTTTAACCAGCTGTAGCTAATTGCATGAGGGCCGCCTCTTGTGCTGAACATGAAAAGGAAACCTGTAATTTATTGCAATAGACCATACCATTTCTGCTGTACAACTGCCTTTTCTGTCATGTCAATGAGTGTATTTCTTATGGTATATTGGCAGCTCAGAGACTGGAAAACAGCATTAGATGGAGAGAGAGAGGAGAGAAAAGGGTTTTAGAATCCCTTCAAGTACTTTACACAGAACTCAATAAAAGAATAAACTAGAAACAGAAATTCCCTTTGCAATCTGCCAGGGGGAAATTTTTGTCTGCTATTGTTTACACGCAACTCTTTGAATCAACTACATTGACTTAAGAAGATACAAATACGGGTGACATGCAGCTTACTATTAGTTTCTATTGAGCAACCCTCCTCACGTGCCTGGAGGAGTGGTCGGGGAGACCTTCACTGTAGTTAGAGCGTGGTACCCAACGTATCCTCCATACCCCTCATGGTTTCAAAGGGCTCAAAAGTTCAGTTAGGTATAACATAGGCACAAAATAACTGGGCCTGATATTTATGAACCAGATCTGTCCACCAAGGTGTTTACTAGAAATTTAGTTCCTAATGAACTAGACTCTGCCCTGCCTTAAGGCCCACTTGTAAATGCTTGTCAAAGTGGTGCCCTTCTTTTGTTGAGTGGAAATTCAAATTAAAAGACATGCTATTTTGCAGGAGTGGAAACAAACAAGTTGAGAAAGTGCCGTGTATGTTTTCCAGTTGACTCACAGCCCCCTCAATAGTTCTTTTGTGTGAGGGTGGCAAGTTTTCCCCTGAAGCTCTGACAAGTGTCAAGAAGGGAGCCCTGCGGATGCTGATTCCCAGACAGTGGGCATGGAAACTCCACAAGGGTCTCCAAACATAGCTGTTCTCATTATGTTGGTTGCACATAGTACCTGTTGTCACACAAGTTGGTTGATTGAAACCCCTGTCCCATCATGTCAATAGTTTGGGGAAGATTCCAGTTAATCACAGAGTCCCTAAGGGCCATCTATCTGCCCATCTGCCTATGACTGGCTCTCCAGATGCTCGCTGGAATTGTTTCCAATCTGGGTTACTTTTCAGTACCATTTGAATCAATTAAAAATACCCAGTTTTGCTTGTATGGCTTCAGAAGCAAATCCTGCTACATGTTTTTTCCTGTACATTGTTAGGCAATGTAGCACTAAGGAAATTGGTAAATTATGTATATGTAAGCTATTAAGACTGGAGAAGAAAATGGCAAACCACTTCAGTATTCTTGCCTTGAGAACCCCATGAACAGTATGAACAGGCAAAACGATAGGATACTGAAAGAGGAACTTCCCAGGTCAGCAAGTGCCCAATATGCTACTGGACATCAGTTGGAGAAATAATTCCAGAAAGAATGAAGGGATGGGGCCAAAGCAAAAACAATACCCAGTTGTGGATGTGACTGGTGATAGAAGTAAGGTCCGATGCCGTAAAGAGCAATATTGCATAGGAACCAATCACGATGGTGTGATCACTCACCTAGAGCCAGACATCCTGGAGGTGAAGTCAAGTGGGCCTTAGAAAGCATCACTACGAACAAAGCTAGGGAGGTGATGGAATTCCAGTTGAGCTATTTCAAATCCTGAAAGATGACCCTGTGAAAGTGCTGCACTCAATATGCCAGCAAATTTGGAAAACTCAGCAGTGGCCACAGGACTGGAAAAGGTCAGTTTTCATTCGAATCCCAAAGAAAGGCAATGACAAAGAATGCTCAAACTACCGCACAATTGCACTCATCTCACATGCTAGTAAAGTAATGCTCAAAATTCTCCAAGCCAGGCTTCAGCAGTATGTGAACCATGAACTTCCAGATGTTCAAGCTGGTTTTAGAAAAGGCAGAGGAACCAGAGATCAAATTGCCAACATCCACTGGATCATTGAAAAAGCAAGAGAGTTCCAGAAAAACATCTATTTCTGCTTTATTGACTATGCCAAAGCCTTTGACTGTGTGGATCACAACAAACTGTGGAAAATTCTTCAAGAGATGGGAATACCAGAACACCTGACCTGCCTCTTGAGAAACCTATATTCAGGTCAGGAAGCAACAGTTAGAACTGGACATGGAAAAACAGACTGGTTCCAAATAGGAAAAGGAGATGTCAAGGCTGTATATTGTCACCCGGCTTATTTAACTTCTATGCAGAGTACATCAGGAGAAATTCTGGGCTGGAAGAAACACAAGCTGGAATCAAGATTGCTGGGAGAAATATCAATAACCTCAGATATGCAGATGACACCACCCTTATGGCAGAAAGTGAAGAGGAACTAAAAAGCCTCTTGATGAAAGTGAAAGAGGAGAGTGAAAAGTTGGCTTAAAGCTCAACATTCAGAAAACGAAGATCATGACATCTGGTCCCATCACTTCATGGGAAATAGATGGGGAAACAGTGGAAACAGTGTCCGACTTTATATTTCTGGGCTCCCAAATCACTGCAGATGGTGACTGCAGCCATTAAATTAAAAGACGCTTACTCCTTGGAAGAAAAGTTATGACCAACCTAGATAGCATATTGAAAAGCAGAGACATTAGTTTGCCAACAAAGGTCCGTCTAGTCAAGGCTATGGTTTTTCCAGTGGTCATGTGTGGATGTGAGAGTTGGACTGTGAAGAAAGCTGAGTGCCGAAGAATTGATGTTTTTGAGCTGTGGTGTTGGAGAAGACTCTTGAGAGTCCCTTGGACTGCAAGGAAATCCAACCAGTCCATGCTAAAGGAGATCAGTCCTGGGTGTTCATTGGAAGGACTGATGCTAAAGCTGAAACTCCAATACTTTGGCCACCTCATGTGAAGAGTTGACTTGTGGGAAAAGACCCTGATGCTGTGAGGGATTGGAGGCAGGAGGAGAAGGGGACAACAGAGGATGAGATGGCTGGATGGCATCACCGACTTGATGGACATGAATTTGAGTAAACTCCGGGAGTTGGTGATGGACATGGAGGCCTGGCGTGCTGCGATTCATGGGGTTGCAAAGAATAGGACACGACTGGGCAACTGAACTGGAACTGGAAGCTATTAAGAAATAACTGAACAACATATTAGAGTGTGTTTAAGAGAAAAATACCATTGAACTCTACATACATAATATGAATCAAATATGCATGTGTATATACAAGGATGTATATATACCTATATATATGCATACATTACATTGCAGTAGTCAGTGATGGTTAATCAGATGAATGTTTGCTAACTGGAAAAATATAATATGATTGTGTACATCCCAATTCACATGATACCTATTTTTCATTCTTTGTGGAAATAAGGAATAGAGAAGGGACTTTTCAAAAACCTCAAAAAGTGAATAGTGACCAGTTTTCCAACCACAGCTCTCACAAACAAACTTCTGTTTTTGATTTCCTATACTACTTTTCCATAGGGAAGTTGTCCTTTCCATTCCACAGGAGGGAAAAGAAAACCAGAGCCATCTTACAAAATTACACAACTTGTTCTATGACAGTATAAACCTTTAAGTTATAGAAAGTCTAGAATTGTTTTAATATTACTAAATTCTTTTCATTTTCAAGCTCTTTTGGCTAGAAACCCAATGTTTCTGCACTAGAAAAGTTAGAGAAAGAATACACTATACTACATGATTCTTAAAATCTGCACTATAAGTTTAAAAATATTTAATTTTATCAACGCTTTGAAAATTAACACCACAAACTTTTCAAATATACTCTCAGAGAGGCTTTTCAGGAATTGGTTTTAACACAAGACTTCAAAAATTTGAACTATACTTGATTAAATTGTACTTAATTCAAGAATGTATTTAGTTGTTAAGATTACTAATGGAATTTGTTAGTTTTCAGGGTTTGTGAAAATGCATTATATTCTTAATGTTGGGCTTCTTGAAATGATTGTTTAGTCCAGAACTAAATATAGTTCTTCTGAGGTAGATTAATCCATGAATATCCATTCATTCTCAAGGCTGAAACAAACAAAAAATTATACCTTGATATGAAGAAGTTTCAGTTTTATTTGGAAGCCAGGAGTGGTCAACCCAAATGCATATGAGTGCAGAATAAAGTTCTATGTTCTGAGGTATAAGATTTTGTTGCTGTGGGTCAGCAGCAGAAGAGAAATTTACCTAGGAGTGCTGTCATCAAGGAAAGTTTCACAATGGATTGGAGTATTACAGCCCCTAATACTGCCTGGAAGTTAGGTGACCTTTGAGTCAGATTGGTTTCCTGAAGGCAGTATGCATCCTATCAACTGTTGCTTTGTGAGAATTTGTCAAAGGACTAATGACTATATAATTGGGAGAGAGAAAAAGTAGAAAGAAACAAGAGAATTGAAGAGACATTTGTTGAGCCCTCATATAACCAGACACTGGGCTGGAAGCTCTGCTTATATGTATTATGCCCTTAATGTTCACAATGATCCAGTTCATGCTCAGTCGCTCAGTCATGTCCGACTCTTTGAGACCCATTGACTGTAACCCCCCAGGCTCCTCTGTCCATGGAATTTTTAAGGCAAGGATACTGGACTGGGATGCCATTTCCTCCTCCAATGGATCTTCCCAGCCCAGAGATCAAACCTGCATCTCTTGTGTGACCGAATAAGATAGTTCATTACTCTTATTCTACAGATGAGGACACCAATGCTTGGGGTGACTTATGATATTGCTCATGGTCACAGCTAATAACTGTTAGAGTCAAGATTTGAACCTAAATAAGTTTCATTCCAAATTCCATACTCCTTCGTCTATAGCTACTGCTCTTAGCCAAGTCAACTTGGCAGACTCTTTTTGCAAATTTTTATCCTTTGCAGTAGAGAAGAATTATTAAATATATAGCAAATGTAACTTAATTTCTTTAGTTTGGTCCAACTTTCTACATGAATTCATTCATAAAATCCTTAGACTAAAATCCTTCTTTAGTTGTGTGTTTTGATTTGGAGTTCTGAAAATATGGTATCTTTCCTATTAAAAAAAAAAAAGTCCTAATCTGTATTAAGCAAGAGATAATGAGAGTGTATATACAGAGAAGGCAATTTAATTATAGAAAATTGTGGGGAGAACATCCTGAAGAGAGAGGTGACTCAGCATCCAGGCTCAGCCTGGCTACTCTGTTTCTAAATGACCTAAACCTAAAAAGAGAGATGTTCACTCTCTTTATTTACTTTTAACTATCTCTGCTTGCTTCTTTTCTACACCATAAGACTGTACAGAAGTCATCAGACAAACTCAATCTGCCTCATATCCATGAGGAATTGTTACAGAATAGTAGTAAAGTAATTTTGTTTATAATCTCAGAAAAAATATTGCTGTAATCGATGTTGACTTTGACTGATGCTCTGATCTTAGTAAGATTAATCTCAGCAGATTTTGGTTTGAATTACAATATCAATCCTTTGAGTTTTTGCTGCCTTCTAGTTTATGTGACAGAAATAAATATTTTCTGAATTTTATTTTACTGTTGGGTAGGAAGAATACCCCTCAAAATGCCATAGTAGCATCAGTTGGATACCAGGCAGTTGGATTAGGGTATCATATGAGTTGACACTGGGAGGGATTGAGGGCAGGAGGAGAAGGGGACGACAGAGGATGAGACGGCTGGATGGCATCACTGACTCGATGGACGTGAGTCTGAGTGAACTCCAGGAGTTGGTGATGGACAGGGAGGCCTGGCGTGCTGCGATTCATGGGGTCGCAAAGAGTTGGACACGACTGAGCGACTGATCTGATCTGATCTGATACAAATATACTATATATGTGTGTGTGTTTGTATATATATACATAATAGGGTACTATATAAAATAGACTTCGCTGGTGGCTCAGATGGTAAAGAATCTGCCTGTAATGAAGGAGACCTGGGTTTGATCCCTGGGTTGGGAAGATACCCTTGAAAAAGTAATGGCAACCCAGTGGCAAGGGAATTCTTGCCTGGAGAATTCCCCAGATGGAGGAGCCTGGCGGGCTACAGCTCATGGGGTTGCAAAGAGTCAGACATGACTATGCCACTAACACATTATATTAATGTCATACAAATCTGGAAACCAGTCAGCCAATGGTCTCATTGGGCTGACACTTGAAGGCAAGGCTTCCTATCCTGAATGCAAATAAAATATCAGGCAAATTTATAGCTTGAGTTGACTACATGAGGATGAGTGAGGTACAAACATTCACACTTCTCCGTGAGTTATTTATCTTTAGGTGATTTTGGGGTGAGGGTCAGGCACAGCATATGTGAATACGGATTTACACATTTTAAGTTGGACGTAACTACCTTGCACCTGTTGGTGAATGACCTGGATAGATAAGGATCAGTGGCCACTGACAGTCACAGGTGGGAAATGTATGAGGAAGGTGGCACTTACAGGCACCAGGCAACCCTGCCCACATCAAAGTCCTGAGCGCACTTTGATTTCATAGCCCTTTCCATTGGCCTTTTATGTTTCTGTGACAGAGGTTTCTGTGGTTAAAATCAGATAGTGTATCTGCCAATCGCCCATTGAGGATCAGGTGCCCAGAACCATAAAGCAGTCTAAATAACACTGGAGTACCAGTGAGCTGCTTCTGTTTGTCAATGGTCCACACCAATGTCTCTCACCAAGATACTGTGTGTAAAAAAACTGTCAGAGCTATACTGATGTATGTTTGAAATAAGTCATAGTCATCTTTCAAGGAAAAAGTTTTTTTTCCTTGACATAACTGCTGTGTCTCCTTTGTTTCTCCCTCCCACACCCTTTGCAACACCATATTTCCCTTTGTGCTTCTGTGATGTACACCTCTGGCATGCTGGCTGAGTGTTTTCGTGTGGTGGAGGAAACTCCCAGATTCCAAAATGGCCCTTCCTTGTAATTTTGACCCGTTATGAAGTGGTGTTCTTGCCAGACGTAAAACCAAGCAACATATGGAGGTGAAGAACACAGGCACTGGGTCAGAGTAAATGAATGCACTGATGACTAATCCAGCCTTTATTCTCGTCCAACACATTCCTTATTTCTGTTTAGGATACAAACTCAAACCTATGGCTGGAACTACTAGTTTTTCAAAGGAGAAGGCAAAGGTATTAGCTTTGGAGGCCAATTTTTACCATTGTTCTTGCAGTGAGAAAAAAACAATATTACATTTAAATTATAATATATGCTAAAAAGAAACAACTCCTAACCATTCACAAAACTTCATGGCCTCATCCAGTCATTTTCAAAGTTTATGTATCTTTCATTTCACCATATGATGGAAAAGTTTCCTATCATGATGAAAACAAAGTCTCACTTTTGAGGAAGGATAGTATGTAGTATATTATAAGATACATATTATAGTACACTATTCTGTGACTCAGTGTTAAAAAAATCTGCCTGCCCAAGCAGATGTGCGTTCAGTCCCTGGGTTGGAAAGATCCCCTGGAAAAGGAAATGACAACCCTCTCTAGTATTCTTGCCTGGAAAATCCCATGGACATAGGAGCCTGGTGGGCTAAGTCCATGGTGTTGCAAAAAGTCGGACATGAGCTAGTGACAAAGCAACAATAACAGCAATTCTATTAATCACATATGTTAAAGGACTTCAAAATTAGAAGTTTTGGGAAGAAGATTTGATGTGCATATCTTTTCACCAAGAAAAATAGAAATCAGAAGTAACATCTAGTGTCCAAATGGCAAATGCATTTTGGTCCAATTTTCTGTTACTATATATCCCACCTAGACAACAGGTCCATGCAGCTGCAGACTACCAGCTGAAAGCTAACCAGTGCCTGTGCTTTCCAGCCAGAAAGAGTTTCCAGAATGCTCATGCCATGCCGTACTAGACTGTCATATTCTGGAAAGTTCACTGGAGCCTGAGAAGGATATCTTCAAGCTTAGACTGTCACCAGGCTTTTTATTCAACTCAGTAACTAGAATGTGTTGAAGGGAGTCTGTGTGTGTGTGTGTGTGTGTGTGTGTGTGTGTGTGTGTTAGGTGGGGGGTGATATTGGTGCTAAGGTTTGCCTTAAATGGAAATGCTAGGTTAAAACACACACACACATTCCTGACATCCTTGATTCCTCTTGCATCAGACTTTGGTGGGACAAGGTATGTGATACTCTATACCAACCAAGGTAAATGGCAAGATTTTTCAAAGCTTTGAAGGAAACAGAGGAAAACAATACCATGTCAAGTAAAGAAATAATTATATAATTTGGATTTTCAACTGGTTAAAAAAACTCAAGTGATTATAAGCCCCCATCCTGTATGTTAACTTTTCTGAATCTGACCCCTACCTCACTTTCCAAATAATGGCTATACTGCCGTGTGTACACAGTATATACCCTGCATCCTTTCAAAGAACTAAGCTTCATTCTTCCTGTAGTGACAGTGCAATGGGGCAATAATTGTCAAGTGGAAGTCTGTGGTGCTTTGCTGCTAATTAGGATCACCTGGAGAGACTTTCTAAACTACACATGTCCACTCTCCTTTTAATCAGAGTAATGAATTTCCCTGCTCCTTTTTAATAAGATGTAGGAGAAAGCAATGGCACCCCACTCCAGTACTCTTGCCTGGAAAATCCCATGGACAGAGGAGCCTGGTGGGCTGCAGTCCATGGGGTCGCAAAGAGTTGGACACGACTGAGAGACTTCACTTTCACTTTTCATTTTCATGCACTGGAGAAGGAAATGGCAACCCACTCCAGTGTTCTTGCCTGGAGAATCCCAGGGACGATGGAGCCTGGTGGGTTGCTGTTTATGGGGTTGCACAGAGTCAGACACGACCGAATTGACTTAGCAGCAGCAGCAGTATCATACACTACTACACAAAGTTCTCATCTTTATACATACTGCCTTATTTTTACTATTATGAATCAGAACAAGAAGACTTGTTTGGATAACCAATTTCAGGAGGGCCCTTTGTGGAGATTTCCAAAGAATCTTAGTAATATTTAAGAATTTGTTGAGAAGTGGCTATGCTTTCCTTTCTTTCATTTACTTGTTTTTGTTATTGTTGTAAGGTTCCTTGTAATAAGAACAGCCCCCAGAGACCAAGTTGTTGGCCCTTTGCTGCCTTTGAAGCCAATTCTTAGCTCCCTCCATCTTTTATGCTGTTGTTTTAAGACTTCTCCTTGGCACTTGCCATTTAAAATGTTTGAATTTTGCCTTTTGGGAGCTCTACCTTTTGTTCTTCCACAAAAAGTTTGATTAAATGAAGGCCTCACTCAAAGGCAACTGAAATTAGCCCTAAGTTTAAAAAATTCTAAGAAATAAAATCTTTTCTCGTGTCGGGAAACATTCTTCTTCCACCTGGTCCTCTGTCAATATCTCTAGCTACCCAGATGCTTTGTCACATGTCATTTCTCATCTGATATATCATATGTTTGTTTATTGGTTTATTGTACATTCCTCCCACTCACCCCACTGGAATGTAATCTCTGTGAAAACAAGGACTGTGTTTTTCTCTTTGTCTATTAAAATGGTATCTGGCACATTCTGAGTGTTCTCTAAGTACTTGTTGAATACTTGAACATTCAGCAAAGCAAGGACAAGTGTAAGAAATTGTTTTTCTCTCCTGAGAGAAAGACAAGGAATATCAGCTCTAGTGGCAAGTCTGTTGCTAGAGTAATAATTTAGTCTTTCAAATAATTTTAAGAATTATTAAAAACTATACAGCTCTAGAGAATTAGGCCTGATTTTCTAGTAAAGTAATCAAACTTCTGCCCCCAGATAACTATTGTCCTTTACTTGAAAAGATACATGTTCTTGAAAGAACATGTATCTTTTCAAGTAAAGCTCAGAATATTTGGGTAACATCTCTTTGAAATCACCTTAATGGCTATTTGTTAATCAAATTAACCCCACTGCTTAAAAAACATATTATTTAATTAATTTTTGAGTAGATAATATACTTACATGAATATTATTTAGATTATTTAGAATATTATTTAGATTCGAATATTATTTAGATTCCTATATTTAGGACTGTTTCAGATACCTTTCTTTTATTGATTTCTAGTTCAATCCCATAGTAGTCAGAGAACATAATTTGTATCATTCAAATTCCTTTAAATTTAGTTAGATTTGTTTTACAGCCTAACTATAATCTCTTTTAAAAATATTCTGCTTGCACTTTAAAAAAAAAGGTGTGCTTTTCTGCTGATAGTTAGTGTTCTACAACGTTGCTCAAGTCAGTTTGGTTGGAAGTGTTGTTTAAATCATCTACACCATTACAGATGTCTTGCCAATTTGTTCTACCTGTTATTGAGAGAAGGTTTAGGAGAAACCTCTGGTTGTAACTGTAGCTTTTATGATTTCTTACTGCAGTCTTATAAATTTTTACTTCATGTATTTGGAGTCTTTTTCAATGTAGAAACATTTAAAATATGTTACGTGATAAATCTACAATACAAGGTATTTTGCTTTAAGTAGTCATTTTTCAAGGAGACTTAAAATTGAGTAAGTCTTTTGTGTTTAGCCAGATGGTACCATTTCATTACTCACCATTCTCTGGGTAGATTTAGATTCCCATTTTTAATTATTTTCTTTCTGCCTAAATGATTTTCTTTCAACATTTTTTACAGTACATGTCTGTTAGTGACAAATTCTGCTTCTGTTTGCCTTAAAAACTCTTTTTTTTCACATTTGTTTTTGAAAAAAAATTGCTAGGTTTAGAATTCTAGGTGCCCTTTTTTTTCTTTCAGGACTTTAAAGATATTGCTATACTATCTTCTGACTTGCATTGTTTCTTAAAAGAAGACTGCTGTCTTTTTTCTTTGAGTACTTTTAGGATTTTTCTCTTTATCACTGGTACTAAGCAATTTCATTATGATGCTCTTCATAGCTTTATTTATGTTTCTTGCATTTTGGGGATTATTAGATATATGTGCTTATAGTTTCATCAGATTTTGAAATGTTCAACCATTGTTTATTCAAATTCTTGTTTTATTCTCCTGTTTATCTCTATCAGGGGCACTAATTATATGTATATTTGGTGGATGACCTTTTACTTTTATTTTTTCAGAGTTCTTTCTATGTCTAATTTTGGATAATTTTTATATTTATACCTTTAAGTTCATTAATCATTTCTTCTGTGTCTAATATGCTGTTAATCTCATTCAGGATATTCTTTTATCTCAGATATACATTTTTCATTTTCAGAAGTTTGATTTGATCTCTTCCATGTCTCCCATGTTTCTACTTAACATTCTTAATCTTTTCTCTAGCTTACTAAACAAAATGAATAATTTATAATAATTGTTTTAATATCCTTGTCTGCTAATTATATTAGTTGCATTACTTCTGGGTTAGTTTCAATTGATTTACCTTTCTCATCATTATGAATCATATTTTCCTGCTTCTTTGTGTGCTTGGCAATTATTGATCAGGTATTAGACATTGTGAATTTTATTTTGTAATGTACTTGTTTTTATATTTATATAAATATTTGTGAGCTTTCTTCTAGGGCACAGTTAAATTACCTAGGAAAAGTTTTAATATTTTGGGAATCTAGATTTTAAGCTTTATAGGCAGAATGGCATTTATTTTAGGGCTAATATTTTCCAGTATTAAAGCCATAGCTTTCTGAATATTTTACCTGATGTTTTTTGAATTATGAGTTTTTTCTACTCTGGATAATGAGAACAGAAGCTATTCCACGTCTTATGTGAACTCCAAGAAATGGTTCCTTGAATCCTTTTGGAAGATGGCTTTCTCCAGCCTTAGTTTCCCTATCTATCTTTTTATGCATCTCTCTGTCTCTCTCTCTAGCTCTCTCCTCTTCAGAACACAGAAACAACTAAAAGCAAGACAGACTGATTAGTTTGCAACTGCTTCCCTCCTATGTCCCAATGCCCTTGTCCCTGGAAATATCTACCTAAACCTTCAAATCCATAAGTCAGCATTTCCTGTTCTTGTTTTTAACTTTATTCAGTGGATTATTTCAAATTAGTAGTAGCTCCATCTTGCTTGTAAGATTTTGATTCCTGCAGAAAAATTTGCATTTCCCTCCTTATACCTAAATTCTTGACAAATTTTCTTGGGCTTGAGATTCAGGAAAACATAAAATTTCTCAGAAATGCCAGGATGGAATTCCATCATTATTTTATAGTCTCCCTTGCAGTTAAACTTGGCCATGTGACTAAGTATATGAGTGGAAGGAAATTGTGCAACTTCATTTCAAAAGAGGAAGCCATTTGCTCTGGCTTTTCTTTGTCCCCTTTCTTAGGGTTGTGAGGCTGATAAGCCAGCTGAGATAATGCTGGTGAGGACAGCCTACTACAAATGCCCAGGCTACAAGGTAGACAGAACCTGAGTCCCTGGATAGCCTTGTGGAACAGTTTCCCTGCAATCCTGAAGTGTTTTCTTTCTGGAACGTTTTATAGGAAAGGAAATTTATTTAATCTATGGTTTGGATTCTCTTTGATGTAACAGCTTAGACTCTAATACAATAGGTATATTAAATTCATTTATAGTTACCATTATGATGGATAAATTTGATCTTAGATCTGTCATGCTATTTTATACTTTTTATTTTTTACAATTAAAGAAATTTACTTATTTTCTTTATTTCATGTATATAGGTATAATTTTTCAGGAAGATTTGTATTTTCTTTTTCCACTGATTACCTTTGTAACAATTTTCTTGTTTTCTTTTTCCTCTCACAATTGTTTGGGTGTCATTTCTACTTCTTCAAAATACTTACATTCTATTTTCTACCAGTTAAATACAGTAAATGTTTGCTCTCTGTTCAACTGTCAAGTTTTCCTGGCCATCCTTTGGTTGGCTATCGTTCATCTCTAATAGTATCCTCAATAAGGGCTCATGGTAAAAATATTCCTTGAGTTCTTTCCTGTTGAAAACTGTTTGTCTACATCCTTTATACTTTCTGGTATATAAAGTATATACTTTATACTTTTTATATTTTTTCCCTTGAGCATCTGTAAATTTATTCAACTCAGAATATGGATATAAAGAACTCAACCATTTTTGCCCCCAAATACTGTTATAATTTAGACCCACTTTCTCAGAGACTATAACATAGCATGCTGATTTACAAAGTGATCATGAGAAAGGATAGAGAAATCATATTTTGGTTTTAGATATACTTGTCATTGACTTGTATCTTTAAGAATTACATAAGGACAGAACACTGCCTCAGGGAGGATGAGAAACGCAGATAATAAGAATGTAGTCTATACCTGTAATTCTTGTGTATATACCTTTAAAGATAAAAGAAGAAAATGTTTATAATGTCATTACACTAACCAAGGATATAATTTAAAACTCTCACACCTTTACTGTTCAAATGAGTCTATTTATTGTTAGAGCAGTGACCCAGGAGGGAGGTCATGTGGACAGAGATTAAACCACTTACTATGTTTTTTTCATTTACATAGGAGGGAGATGGTGGACCTCATATATTACTTCAAGTTTCTTGCAAATTCTTTGAGGTAAACCAACTAAAATAGTTTTACATTTGATAGTGACATATTCATAATTAGCCATGGATAATTCAGGGTATTTATAATTAATTACATTTCCTCTGCAGTAAAGCTGAGATGGCTAAAGACAGTCATTTCATCATACGTGGCAGAAATTTCAATCAATCCTTACAAAAATCTTCTACTTTTAACTTGGATTTCAAATTTCATCATTGCCATATAAAATGTTGTGTGTCTTCTGAGAGTATTTCTATATGCAGCTCTTTACTGTTCCTTTTCTTATTTATTTATTCAACAGATGACTTATTGGGTGCCTACTATATGTCATGCAGAGAATCAAGAATGTACCAAAGTCAGACAAAGTCCTGGTTCTCCTGGACTTTATATTCTAGTGTGGAAGATAGATAGACAAGACAATAAACCAACCAATCAACCAGCCAGATACCACATTTTTATTAGAAACAATAAGCATGAGTAGGGGTAGAGCTATGGAAGGAGTACCGCCTCAGATAAGGGGGTCAGAGAAGCTTTCTCTGTGGGAATGAACAGAATCCTAAATGTGAATAGCTGGGGAAATATGTTCCTGGCAGAGAGAAGTCTAAGAGCAAATACCCACACTAGGAACATGCTTAGGTGTTCTGGGAATAGCCAGGAGGCTGCAGAAGCCAAGGAAGCAAATGCAATAGGAGAGCTCATGGAAGAATGGGGTGGGGATTTTATAGGATCTTGCAGGGCTTCCCAGGTGCCTCCACAATGAAGAACCCACCTGCAATGCAGGAGATGCAGGAAGCAGGGGTTTGATCTCTGGGTCAGGAAGATCCACTAGAGGAGGATACGGCAACCCACTCCAGTATTCTTGCCAGGAAAATCCCATGGACAGAAGAGCCTGGCAGACTACACTCCATAGGGTCGCAAAGAGTTGGACATGACTGAAGTGACTGAGCATAGGGCATAACAGGTGCCATGGGCTTTAATCTATGGCAACAATGGATTTATACCTATGAAAAGACTTCTACACTGAGTAGAAGGGTGTCATGATTTAGTTTACATTTTAAAAGAACTCCTGACTGGGACTCCCCTGGTTGTCCAGTGGCTAAGACTCCACACTCCCAATGCAGAGGAGGCCTGGATTCAATCTCTGGTCAGGGACCTAGATCCCATACACCTCAAATAAAAATCCTGCATGTCACATTGAAGATCCCACGTGTTGCAACTAAGACCTGGCACAGCCAAATAAATAAATATTAAAAAAAAAAAAAAAGAATCCCTGACTGCCATGCAGAGAACTGACTTTAGGGAGCCTGAGTGGAAGCCTAGAGACCAGTTAGAAGGCTATTGCAATAATCTGGGACAAAGGTGAAGGTGGATTGGCCAAAGATGGTTGAGAGAAGAAGTAGTGGACATTGCTTAGATATAGATGATATTTTGAAAGTTAGAGCCAATACATTATGCTGTTAGATTGAATGTAGTTATATGAGAGGAAAACCGTCTGGGTTAGTTTCAGCATTCAGCCTAAGTACACGGCTGAATGATGGCACCACTTATTGAGAAGGGTAATATGGGAGAAAGTGTTGGGTGGCATGGCTTGAGTGAGCTCAGTTATGACATATTAAAGTAAGATCACAACTAGGTTCCAAAGTGGAAAGGTTGAGTAGGCAGTTTCACATGTAAGCCAGAGTTCAATGGAGGGTTCAAGACTGGTGATAATAATCTGGAAAGTTCTTCACATACGTTCTATCTGAATCTATAAGACAAGACAAGGTCATGTGAGATGTAAATTGAGGTGAAAAAGAAGTATGAGGATTGAGCCCTGGGCCATGCCAACTTCTAGAAATAGGGAGGAGAAAGAGTCTCAACATGAAAGATTGAGAGGAGAGGGAAACCCAGGAGCATGGTGAAATAAGCCAAATGAGGAGAAGGTTGAAAGAAGTCAGGAGCAGGCTTGAAAAGTTTCAAGCTGGTTTGCACCATGGTTATGAAAGGTGCTATTATTAGAGGAAGCTGAGTGAAGGGTACACAGGAACTCTCTGAACTATTTTTGCAACCTCTGTGTGAGTCTAAATGTATATGAAAGTAGACATTTAAAAAAAATGGTTCAAGGCAGTTTCCAGAAGAGTGGCAAGCAAATGCCGTTGCGAAGTCAGTGAAGGAGAGGACTCGGAATTGAATGTTCCGTCTGGACATCGTTGACTTTACTAAGAGCGATGGCATGGAGTGGTGAGAACAAAAGTTTGATGTGAGTTGTTTTCAAGGGAGGATGGGAAGTGAAGATGTCAGGACAAGGAGTGGACACAATTCTTTAGAGTTTTACTACAGAGAGCAAAGAAATACTGTGGTAGACAGAAGTGTGAATAGGGCCAGAAGAACATCTTAAAACAGTTGAAAATTGAACTTCCTGCCACTTAAATCCTTATATTTCACTAGCCCTTGCCTCTTGTTGCAATACTTTAAATCACTTTGCTCTGATAGTTTTGCATTTTCTCTTGCCACTGATGAGTTTACTTCTTTTTTTTTTTTTTCATTACCACTGCTCCTGCCCTTTAAAATGAGTTCCCTTGGCTATCACATTGTAGAAGTTTATATCATTCAAAGTGTCTGTCATGTTCTATCTTTCCAGAGACTGTTTTCTGCCCGAAAAAATATAGAACTAATTCTACTAACAATTTTAGAACTTTAAGAACAGTATAATATTTGTGCAGAATTGAGATTCAGATGTGTGTGTGTCTGTGCGTGCGCGTGTGTGTATTTAGTGGTTAATCAACAAAATTCACTTAGGAAGTTTCACGGAAAGCAAGTGGCCCCAGGTGTTGTGAGGATACAAAAGAAATGGAACGTGTGTAAGGCTATGTTGCCTCTTGTCTTTGGAAGTCTGAGCACTCTAGTTAGCTGTGGTTATGGCCTAACCTAATGGGCTGACTCATTTCTGTGGCTGCTTTATAATTTTGTATCTAAAAGGACCACAGATTCTAAATACCTCTTCTTGTCTCCTTGAACATCGCCTGCCAACATTTGTAACTGAAGTCAAATAGGCATGGCAGGGCGATGCTTTTAACTGACAGCACACGCAGCATTTGGGTGAATGTAGAGCAGGGAAATACAGAGACTTCCCCTGTCCCAGTTGCTTGTCCAATTCAGCAGTAACAAAAGGCAAACCCTGAGTTTCACAAAGCGCTTTTAAACAGGGCAAACAGGCCTCTAAGCCAATGGTTTAATTACAGTATAGGGCATTCATTGTGGCAAACCATGCTTAGAATTTCAAACCACTCCATGTGCTTCTTGATAAAAAGGAAAGCGCACCCAAAACCCCACAAAGCTTCTCACACCCTGAAAAACCAATGATGTTACAGGACAATGTTCTGTTTGTTTGGCTTTTGAGTTTTCAAACCATCCCAATTTAACAAGAATTGACCAAAATTTGAGGGACTCTTTTATACCTTTTTCTTATCTTTTAGTCGACCTACCTACCTGTCCCCTTGCCTGTACTCCCTCCTCTTTATTTAGGGTTTTTTGCTGGGAGGAGTTTTAGGTATGCATTTCTGATCGTATCATTTCACCATTTTAAGACCCACTACCATCATCAGTCCAGTCCAAGCCTCTGCAAACCATGATTTCTTTCTTTATTTCCCCTCTACAAGCAGCCACTCCTGAGTACTTATATGTCTTTGTATGCGCATACAGACTTGAGTATTGTGTGTATGCTTGTGTTTTTAATTTGCCTAAATGGTTTTGTTCTATCCATTTCATTCTTTAATTTACATTTTAAAAATTGAAGTATAGTTGATTTACAATATTATATTAGCTTCAGGTGTACGACATAGTGATTCAGTATTTTTGCATATTTGTAATTTTTACAAATCTGATGGATATGAGTTATCTCTTTTACATTTATCTTATTACTATTTCCATTGAAAAACTCATTGTATATGCGCTAGTCACTCAGTTTTCCTCTCTGTGAACTGTCAATCCTTCTCCCGTCCCTTTTCTTTCCTGTTCGATTTCCTATGTTTTCTTACTGATTCTTAAGGTTGTGTGAGTATCTAGTGATAAATACCTTTTTGATATTAGAGAAAACTATTATATGCCAGATTTATGCCCATTGTCCTAATTAATAGGAACTTCTTCACTCTCAAATATGTTCTTAATTTAGAGGTTGCAAATAGCTTCTCCCAGTCTGTGACTGTTCTCTTGATGTAATCATTGGTGTTTTAACAGTTAAATCCATTAACTTTTCGCCTTATGGTTTGTGCTTTTGAGGTCTTTTAAAGAAGTCTGTTTTTTAAATCCAGTTTCATGTTGTTGAACATTTAGACTTATCCAGCTATTTACCATTTCAGGTCATGCAATACTGAACATACCTTGACACCTCTTTGCTCCCATGTGTGAGGCTATTCACTAAGTTATGTGTCTGTGTGGCTGAGACTGCTGTGTACTAAACAATTCCTGGCTTCTTTTCCTCTATACATTCAATGGCTGGAATATAGTCCATAGCTCCTATTACATTTGTTAGCTGGGTGGCATGTGACTTCTGGCCAGTAGAATGTGGGTAGAAATGATATACGATGTTTCCAGTATTGACTCATGAAAACTTCCCATAAAGGATTCTCCAGTGTTTTCTTTCTTCTCCAGCTTTCTGGTTAGACACAGAGGATGAAGTGGAGAACCCAAGTCTGGGTGTTGCCACAGGATGGAAACACCTTGGGTCCTTGAATCACTAGACAGAAGGCCATCACTGAATGCTAGATTGGGATTTATGTGAGAACAGAAAAAAATTTTCTGTTCATCACCTACTAAAGTTCTGACGTTGTTTTATACTAGTGTGTTAATTTCCTAGAACTGCCATAAAAGAGAAAATGCCACAGACTGGGTGGCTTAAATAGAAATTTATTTTCCCACAATTTTGGCAGCTGAAAGTCCAAAATAAGGTGTTGGCACAAGTTTAGTTTTCCCTGAGACCTTTCTCCTTGGCTTGTACACGGCTGCCTTCTTACCATGTCCACATATAGCCTTTCTTCTGTGCATGAACATCCCTGGTGTCTTTCAGTGGGTATCCAAATTTCCTTTTCTTACAAGGATATTAGTCAGATTGAATTACGATGGTCTATTTAGCTTCATTTATACTGAATTATTTCTTTAAGGAAATTTCCTCCAAATGAAATTACATTCTAAGGTACTGGCAATTAGGGCTTCAACATATGAGTTTTGAGGGGGACACTATTCTGTACATATCAAGCAGCTAGCAGTATTTACATTGGCCAATATTACTAAGCAGTGGCGTTACTAGATCCTGGGAACTTTGTAAGATACTGCAAAATTGCTCTCCACAATACTAATATTAACTTACACTCTCTGTAAGACCAGAAACTATAAAACTCCTAGAGGAGAACATAGGCAAAACACTCTCCGACATACATCACAGCAGGATCCTCTATGACCCACCTCCCAGAATATTGGAAATAAAAGCAAAAATAAACAAATGGGACCTAATTAAAATTAAAAGCTTCTGCACAACAAAGAAAACTATAAGCAAGGTGAAAAGACAGCCTTCAGAATGGGAGAAAATAATAGCAAATGAAGCAACTGACAAATAATTAATCTCAAAAATATACAAGCAATTCCTGCAGCTCAATTCCAGAAAAATAAATGACCCAATCAAAAAATGGGCCATTCATCTGCTGATGGACATCTAGATTGCTTCCATGTCCTGGCTATTATAAACAGTGCTGCGATGAACATTGGGGTACACGTGTCTCTTTCCCTTCTGGTTTCCTCAGTGTGTATGCCCAGCAGTGGGATTGCTGAGTCATATGGCAGTTCTATTTCCAGTTTTTTAAGGAATCTCCACACTGTTCTCCATAGTGGCTATACTAGTTTGCATTCCCACCAACAGTGTAAGAGAGTTCCCTTTTCTCCACACCCTCTCCAGCATTTACTGCTTGTAGACTTTTGGATCGCAGCCATTCTGACTGGCGTGAAATGGTACCTTATAGTGGTTTTGATTTGCATTTCTCTGATAATGAGTGATGTTGAGCATCTTTTCATGTGTGTGTTAGCCATCTGTATGTCTTCTCTGGAGAAATGTCTATTTAGTTCTTTGGCCCATTTTTTGATTGGGTCATTTATTTTTCTGGAGTTGAGCTGTAGGAGTTGCTTGTATATTTTTGAGATTAGTTGTTTATCAGTTGCTTCATTTGCTATCATTTTCTCCCATTCTGAAGGCTGTCTTTTCACCTTGCTAATAGTTTCCTTTGTTGTGCAGAAGCTTTTAAGTTTAATTAGGTCCCATTTGTTTATTTTTGCTTTTATTTCCAATATTCTGGGAGGTGGGTCATAGAGGATCCTGCTGTGATGTATGTCGGAGAGTGTTTTGCCTATGTTCTCCTCTAGGAGTTTTATAGTTTCTGGTCTTACGTTGAGATCTTTAACCCATTTTGAGTTTATTTTTGTGTATGGTGTTAGAAAGTGTTCTAGTTTCATTCTTTTACAAGTGGTTGACCATCAGCAGATGAATGGATAAGAAAGCTGTGGTACATATACACCATGGAGTATTACTCAGCCATTAAAAAGAATACATTTGAATCAGTTCTAATGAGATGGATGAAACTGGAACCTATTATACAGAGTGAAGTAAGCCAGAAAGAAAAACACCAATACAGTATATTAACGCATATATATGGAATTTAGAAAGATGGTAACAATAACCCTGTTTACGAGACAGCAAAGGAGACACTGATGTATAGATCAGTCTTATGGACTCCATGGGAGAGGGAGAGGGTGGGATGATTTGGGAGAATGGCATTGAAACATGTATAATATCATGTATGAAACGAGTCACCAGTCCAGGTTCCATGCATGATACTGGATGCTTGGGGCTGGTGCACTGGGACGACCCAGAGGGAGCGTATGGGGAGGGAGGAGGGAGTAGGGTTCAGGATGGGGAATACAGGTATACCTGTGGTGGATTCATTTCGATATTTGGCAAAACTAATACAATATTGTAAAGTTTAAAAATAAAAAAAATTTTTTAAAAATGGGCCAAAGAACTAAACAGACATTTCTCCAAAGACATACAGATGGCTAACACACACATGAAAAGATGCTCAACGTCACTCATTATTAGAGAAATGCAAATCCAAACCACGATGAGGTACCATTTCACTCCAGTCAGAATGGCTGCAATCCAAAAGTCTACAAGCAGTAAATGCTGGAGAGGGTGTGGAGAAAAGGGAACCCTCTTACACTGTTGGTGGGAATGCAAACTAATACAGCCACTATGGAGAACAGTGTGGAGATTCCTTAAAAAACTGGAAATAGAACTGCCATATGACTCAGCAATCCCACTGCTGGGCATACACACTGAGGAAACCAGAAGGGAAAGAGACACATGTACCCCAATGTTCATCGCAGCACTGTTTATAATAGCCAGGACATGGAATCAACCTAGATGTCCATCAGCAGATGAATGGATAAGAAAGCTGTGGTACATATACACAATGGAGTATTATTCAGCCATTAAAAAGAATACATCTGAATCAGTCCTAATGAGGTGGATGAAACCGGAGCCGATTATACAGAGTGAAATAAGCCAGAAAGAAAAACACCAATACAGTATACTAACACATATATATGGAATTTAGAAAGATGGTAATGATAACCCTGTATGCAAGACAGCAAAAGAGACACACATGTATAGAACAGTCTTTTGGACTCTGTGGGAGAGGAAGAGAGTGGGATGATTTGGGAGAATGGCATTGAAACATGTATAATATCATATATGAAATGAATCACCAGTCCAGGTTTGATGCATGATACAGGATGCTCAGGGCTGGTGCAGTGGGATGACCCAGAGGGATGGGATGGGGAGGGAGGTGGGAGGGGGGTTCAGGATGGGGAACATGTGTACACCCATGGCGGATTCATGTGTAAGGCAAAACCAATACATTATTGTAAAGTAATTAGCCTCCAATTAAAATAAATAAATTTATATTAAAAAAAAGTACACTCTCCACCTTTGTGCATAATAATTCTTATCTTTACATGTTTTGCCTTCTTTTGGTTTGGACAGACTTTTCCATTGTCCCCAGTCTGATGGGTATGAAATCTTTTGCTGGTCCTTTACTCTCTACTTTTACATAGTATTTCCTTTTCAGTGTATAATACTTAAAATTTTGCTTCTCATTTATTCTATTTGAGATCCTTTGTCTTTTAATTACCAAAGTCATTTATATTTATTATAACATTTACATTTTTCATAATCGTGGTTTTAATAGGACTTATTAATGCTATCTTATTTCATGTTTTTATTACCTAAACTTTTGTTGTTTTTCTTCTTTCTCTTATTTTCCTCTTTTTTTCCCTATTCCCATCAATTTCCCAGCTACCATTTTGGAAATGTTTAGATTTTTATTCTAATTATTGTGTACTCATTTTTCTTATTTTCTCTGTGTGTGTGTGTGTATATGGGCATGCACATGTTGATAATTGCATATAGAGACACAGGTTGTTTACTCAGACTTATTTCCCATATCACAGTTTCCTTTTGTATCTAGTTCTCTTTTTCTTGAAATATATCCTTCATATGTATTTTCAGACTGTTTTTGTGTGATAAACAATTTTGTGTGTCATAAGTGTAAAAAAATTTTTATTTTGCTCTTATAAGTAAACAGTAATTTATTGGATTATATATTCTGGTTTCATAGGTCTTTCAACACCAAAAAAAAAAAAAATCTCTCCACTGTCCTCGTGCAACCAGGGATGCTGCCGAGAAATTTTATGTTAATCTGATTCTTATTTCTTGGGTAGGTGAGATCCTTTATTCTATGGAAGCTTTTAGAACGTTTTTCTTTGATGTTCTTAAATGTTACTATTTGTGTTTCTAGGTGTGGCTTATTGTTCTTCTCTATTTGTTGTTATTCTATGAGACTTTGCAATCTCAGATATTACATTTTTCTTTAATTTTAGTAAATTCCGGGCCATTATTTCTTCGAATGTTTTGATTACTTTGTTCTTTTTTTTTCCTCTTGGGATTTCAATTTTATAAATGCTGATATTTCAACTTCTTTCCCCATATTTCCTTATTGTTTTCTTATCCTTTCTCATATCTCTTTGTTATTTTCTGATGACTGACATATCCTTTATCTTGGCCTTGCAAGTTCCTAACTCATACTTCAGTAACACCCAGCTATATATCTAATCCATTAAGGACAATAAAATCAATACATTTTCATATCCTGTAACTACAACTGATTCCTCTTTATAACTGCTTTTTCCTTATACATGTTTACAATATCTTTCTTTGATAATATTTATTTTGGCTTTAAAATTTTGTGTTTCTGCTGCATTATGATAAATAAAAAGTATACAGGTTGGAAAGGAAGAAGTTATTTTCCTTTTATAAAAAGGGTATTATCATCTATACAGAAAATCTATACAGTAGTCTATACAGTAGTCTACTAAAAAGACTACTAAGTAATAAAGTGCATCTGTGAAAGCTGCAAGACAAAAGGTCAATATACAAATAAAGAATATATATAATATAATAATAATATACACATATATAATAATATATACATATATTTTTATATACTAGCAATGAACAATCAGCAACTTAAAATTTAAAAAAATACCATATAAGCTGCATCAAAATATTTAAAATACTTAGGGATAAATCTGACAGAAGTGTGTACAACTTGAAAACTATAGAACATTACTATAAAAATTATAATAGAAGAATTAAATATAAGAGAGATATAATACATTCCTAAATAGGGAATTGGAGAAGGAAATGGCAATCAACTCCAGTATCCTTCCCTGAAAAATCCCATGGACAGAGGAGCCTGGTGGGCTACAGTCTATGAAGTCACAAGAGTTGGATACAACTTAGTGATAAACCACCACAACATTGGAAAAATCAATATTATTAATATATCATTTCTTTTCAAATTAATCTATAGATTCAATGCAACCAATCAAAATAATATCAAACTTACTTGCAGAAATTGAAATTTTTTTAATTTTATTTTTTTAGTTGAAGTCTAGTTGATTTATAATGTTGTAGCAATCTTTGCGGGAGAAGGCAATGGCACCCCACTCCAGTACTCTTGCCTGGAAAACCCCATGGGCAGAGGAACGTGGTAGGCTGCAGTCCATGGGGTCGCTAAGAGTCAGACACGACTGAACGACTTCACTTTCATGTTTCACTTTCACGCATTGGAAAAGGAAATGGCAACCACTCCAGTGTTCTTGCCTGGAGAATCCCAGGGACGGGGGAGCCTGGTGGGCTGCCGTCTATGGGGTCTCACAGAGTCGGACACGACTGAAGTGACTTAGCAGCAGCAGCAGCAATCTCTGCCGTACAGCAAAGTGACTCAGTTATCACATACGGACATTCATTTATTTAATATTTATTTACTTTTCTTTTCCGTTATGATTTGTGTGCATGCGTGCTCAGTTGTGTCTGACTCTGGGTGACATCATGGACTACAGCCCACCAGCCTGTTCAATCCATGCAATTTCCTACTCCATTTATGCTTGCCATTTCCTACTCCAATTATGGTTCATCACAGGATACTGAATACATCTCCCTGTGCTATACAGTTGGACCTTGTTGTTTATCCTGCCTATATATAATAGTTTACATCTTCTAATTCCAGACTTCCAGTCCTTCCCTCCCCTGACCCCTTCCCCCCTTGGTAACCACAAGTCTGTTCTCTATGTCTGAGTCTGTTTCTGTTTTGTGGGTAGGTTCATTTGTGCATATTTCAGATTCCTCATGTAAGTGATATCATATGGTATTTGCCTTTCTCTTTCTGACTTACTTCACTTAGTACACATGTACCATCAAGTTTTGGCAAATATATCAAGAAAATTCAGAGTAGAATAATAATTTTTTCAACAAATGGTACTGGAACAATTAATCATATGCAAAAAAGAAACTCTACCCTTACCTCAAAGGCTTCCCTGGTGGCTCAGATGGTAGAGACTCTGCCTGCAATGCAGGAGACCCGGGTTTGATCCCAGGGTCAGGAAGATCCCCTGGAGAAGGGAATGGCAACCCATTCCAATATTCTTGCCTGGAGGGGCCCATGGGCAGATGAGCCTGGCAGGCTACAGTCCATGGGGTTGCAAATAGTTGGACACAACTAAGCAACTGACACTTTAACCTTTACCTCATACATAATAAATACAAAAATGAACTCAAAATGGATTTTAAATGTAAAACCCCAAATGATGAAACACATAAGTGTTTTCTATAAGATTTTCTTATAGGATAAAAAGAGAAAATCTTAGTAACTTGGAAATTGGCAAAGATTCCTTAAATACTGTACCAAAAGAAGATGTGTAAAACTTAAATATGTAAATTAGAATTAACTTGAAAAATTTTTGAAGTTTTCCCTTTAAAATCATTGTTACAAAAATGAAGGTGACACAGATTGCAAAAAAAAAAGAAAAGAAAAAGGCAAAATACATAACTGACAAAGAACCTGTATCTAGAATATACAATGTTGCTCAGTCACTAATTCGTGCCTGACTTTTTGAGACCCCATAGACTACAGCTCACCAGGCCTCCCTGTCCTTCACTATCTCCTGGAGTCCACACAATAAAATGAATCTATACATTCATATATAATGAATATATGATGAAGTCTTACAATTTGATAAGAAGACAACCCAAGTTTTTAAATGAACAAAAGATCTAAACAGATAGTTCATCAAAGAAGATGTAAAGATAGGAAATAAGCACATGAAAAGATGCTCAACATTGCTCATTATTAGAGAAATGCATATCAAAACTACAATGAGATATCACCTCACACCGGTCAGAATAGCCATCATCAAAAAGTTTGCAAACAAAAAGTGCTGGAGAAGGTACAGAGAAAAGGAAAAGCTCTTGCACTGTTGGTGGGAATGTAAATTGATACAGCCACTGTGGAGGACGGTATGGAGATTCCTTAAAAAGCTAGGAATAAAACCACCATATGACCTAGCAACCCCACTCCTACGCATATACTCAGATCAATTCAGTTCAGTCAGTTCAGTAGCTCAGTCGTGTCCAACTCTTTGCAACCCAATGGACTGCAGCACACCAGGCCTCCCTGTCCATCACCAACTCCCAGAGCCTACTCAAACTCATGCCCATTGAGTCGTGATGCCATCCAACCATCTCATCCTCTGTCATCCCCTTCTCCTCCTGCCTTCAATCTTTCCCAGCATCAAGGTCTTTTCAAATGAGTCAGTTCTTTGCATCAAGTGGCCAAAGTATTGGAGTCTGAGCTTCAGCATCCGTCCTTCCAATGAATATTCAGGACTGATTTCCTTTAGGATGGACTGATTGGATGTCCTTCCTGTCCAAGGGACTCTCAAGAGTCTTCTCCAACACCACAGTTCAAAAGCATCAATTGTTTGGTGCTCAGCTTTCCTTAACCCGCTCCAGTGTTCTTGCCTGGAGAATCCCAGGGATGGAGGAGCCTGGTGGGTTGCCGTCTATGGGGTTGCACAGAGTTGGACATGACTGAAGTGACTTAGCAGCAGCAGCATCTTTCTTTATAGTCTGATCCTCACATCCATATATGACTACTGGAAAAGCCATAGCTTTGACTAGACAGACCTTTGTTAACAAAGTAATATCTTTGCTTTTTAACAAGCTGTCTAGGTTGGTCATAACTTTTCTTCCAAGGAGCAAGCATCTTTTAATTTCATGGCTGCAGCCACCATCTGCAGTGATTTTGGAGCCACCCAAAATAAAGTCTATCACTGTTTCCACTGTTTGCCCATCTATTTGCCATGAAGTGATGGGACCAGATGCCATGATCTTAGTTTTCTGAATGTTGAGTTTTAAGCCAACTTTTTCACTCTCCTCTTTCACTTTCATCAAGAGGCTCTTTAGTTCTTCGTCACTTTCTGCCATAAGGGTAGTGTCATCTGCATATCTGAGGTTATTGATATTTCTCCTGGCAATCTTGATTTTAGCTTGTGCTTCATCCAGTCCAGCATTTCTCATGATGTACTCTGCACATAAGTTAAATAAGCAGGGTAACAATATACAGCCTTGATGCACTCCTTTCTCGATTCGGAACCAGTCCACTGTTCGATGTTTTGTTCTAACTGTTGCTTCTTGACCTGAATACAGATTTCTTAGGAGGCAGGTCAGCTGGTCTGGTATTCCCATCTCTTGAAGAATTTTCCACAATTTGTTGTGATCCACACAGTCAAAGGCTTTGGCATAGTCAATAAAGGCGAAGTAGATGTTTTTCTGAAACTCTCTCGCTTTTTTGATGATCCAATGGATGTTGGCAATTTGATCTCTGGTTCTTCTGCCTTTTCTTAAACCGGCTTGAACATCTGGAAATTCACGGTTCCATACTGTTGAATCCTGGCTTGGAGAATTTTGAGCATTACTTTACTAGCATGTGAGATGAGTGCAATTGTGTGGTAGTTTGAGCATTCTTTGGCATTGCCTTTTTTTGGGATTGGAATAAAGACTGACATTTTCCAGTGCTGTGGCAACTGCTGAGTTTTCCAAATTTGCTGGCATATTGAGTGCAGCCCTTTCACAGCATTATCTTTTAGGATTTGAAATAGCTCAAGTGGAATTCCATCACCTCCACTAGCTTTGTTTGTAGTGATGCTTCCTAAGGCCCATTTGACTTCACATTCCAGGATATCTGGCTCTAGGTGAGTGATCACAACATCGTGATTATCTGGGTCATGAAGATCTTTTTTTTATAGTTCTTTTGTGTATTCTTGCCACCTCTTCTTAATATCTTCTGCTTCTGTTAGGTCCATACCATTTCTGTCCCTTATTGTGCCCATCCTAGGATGAAAAATTGCCTTGGTATCTCAAATTTTCTTGAAGAGACCTCAAGTCTTTCCCATTCTATTGTTTTTCTCTATTTATTTGCACTGATCACTGAGGAAGGCTTTCTTATCTCTCCTTGTTATTCTTTGGAGCTCTGCATTCAAATGGAAAAAAAAAAGAACATGGTGAAGACCATACTTTAGTAAATACCCACGAAAAACTAAAATAAAAGAACCTACAATAAAGGAGAAAAAATAAAAGAAACTCAACACCATTAAACATTAGGGACATGCCAACTAAACTACAATGGGATAATAGTAGATAACCACTGAATTGAATAAAATTGAGAAGGCTGTCCATATTCATATCTTTCCGCATATACCCTAAGGAAACCAAAATTGAAAAAGATACATGTATCCCATTGTTCATTGTAGCACTATTTACAATAGCTAGAACATGGAAGCAACCTAGATGTGGATCGACATGAATGGATAAAGAAGTTGTCATACATATACACAGTTCAGTTCAGTTCAGTTCAGTCTCAGTTGTGTCTGACTCTTTGTGACCCCATGAATTGCAGCACGCCAGGCCTCCATGTCCATCACCAACTTCTGGAGTTCACTCAGACTCATGTCCATCGAATCGGTGATGCCATCCAGCCATCTCATCCTCTGTCGTCCCCTTCTCCTCTTGCCCCCAATCCCTCCCAGCATCAGAGTCTTTTCCAATGAGTCAACTCTTCACATGAGGTGGCCAAAGTACTGGAGTTTCAGCTTTAGCATCATTCCTTCCAAAGAAATCCCAGGGCTGATCTCCTTTAGCATGGACTGGTTGGATCTCCTTGCAGTCCAAGGGACTCTCAGGAGTCTTCTCCAACACCACAGTTCAAAAGCATCAATTCTTCGGCACTCAGCCTTCTTCACAGTCCAACTCTCACATCCATACATGACCACAGGAAAAAACATAGCCTTGACTAGACGGACCTTTGTTGGCAAAGGAATGTCTCTGCTTTTCAATATGCTATCTAGGTTGCTCATAACTTTCCTTCCAAGGAGTAAGCGTCTTTTAATTTCATGGCTGCAGTCACCATCTTCAGTGATTTTGGAGCCCAGAAAAATAAAGTCTGCCACTGGTTCCACTGTTTCCCCATCTATTTCCCATGAAGTGATGGGACCAGATGCCATGATCTTCATTTTCTGAATGTTGAGCTTTAAGCCAACTTTTTCTCTCTCCACTTTAACTTTCATCAAGAGGCTTTTGAGTTCCTCTTCACTTTCTGCCATAAGGGTGGTGTCATCTGCATATCTGAGGTTATTGATATTTCTCCTGGCAATCTTGATTCCAGCTTGTGCTTCTTTCAGCCCAGCGTTTCTCATGATGTACTCTGCATATAAGTTAAATAACACATACACAATGGAATATTAAAGAAAGTTAAAATGAAGTTGTTCAGTCATGTCCTACTCTTTGCGACCCCATGGACTGTACCCTACCATGCTCTTCCATCCATAGAATTTCCCAGGCAAGCATACTGGAGTGAGTTGCCATTTCCTTCTCCAGAGGATCTTGCTTACCCAGGGATTTAACCCTGGTCTCCCACATTGTAGGCAGCCGCTTTACTGTCTGAGCCACCAGGGAAGTCCTAATGGAATATTACTCAGTCATAAAAAGGAATGCATTTGAGTCAGTTCTAATGAGGTGGATGAACCTAGAACCTATGATACAGAGTGAAATGAGTCAGATAAATATCATATTCTAACGTATATATACAAAATCTAGAAAAATGGTACTGAATAATTTATTTACAGGACAGCAATGGCGGAGCAGACATAGAGAATAGACTTACAGACATGGGGAGAGGGGAGGAGTGGGTGAGATGTATGGAAAGAGTAAGATGGAAACTTACATTCTCATATGTAAAATAGATAGCCAAGGGGAATTTGCTGTTTGGCTCAGGAAATTCAAACAGGGGTTTTGTATCAATCTAGAGGAATGGGATGGGGCAGGAGATAGGAAGGAGGTTCAAATGGGAGCAGATATATGTATACCCATGGCTGATTCATGTTGAGGTTTGACAGAGAGCAACAAAATTCTATAAAGCAATTATCCTTCAATTAAAAAATAAATTTAAAAAATGGTAAAAGAAAAAAAAAAGAACATGGTGAAGACCATACTTTAGTAAATACCCGTGAAAAACTAAAATAAAAGAACCTACAATAAAGGAGAAAAAATAAAAGATGCTCAACACTATTAATCATTAGGGACAAGCCAACTAAACTACAATGGGATAATAGTAGATAACCACTGAATTGAATAAAATTGAGAAGGCTGTCCATATTCAAGTGCTGGTGGGGATGCAGAGCAAGTGAAATTCTTATGCACTGCTGGAAAACATGTAAAATGGTACAACTACTCTGAAAAAACAGTTTCCACAGTTTCTTAAAAAGTTGAATATATACCTGCAGTGTATTCAACCATTCCACTCCTAGGTACTACTGACCCAATAGATATAAAAAATGACTTGTACATGAATCTTCATAGCAGCTTTATTTGTAATAGCAAAGATCAGGAATCACCCCAAAGTTCATCAGCAGGGGAATGGATAAACAAGTTGTGTTATTAGTATACAAAGAAATACAACGAAAGGCATGAACAATTTATATACACAGCAGCATAAATTAATTTAAAATAACCATGCTCAGTGAAACAAACCAGGCACAAAACCACGTATTTCATATTTCCATTTTCATAAAATTTGTGAAAATATAAACTGTAGTGACATAAATCAGACCAGTGGTTGCCTAGGGACAGACAGTAGAAAACAAATAGGGAGGGAAGTCATTAGGAAATTCTTGACAGTAATGCAAATGTCCTTTATCTTGATGTGTAATGGTATCGTGGGTGTATAAATATGTAAAAACTCATCAAATTGTACTCTTTAAATAGTAGTTTATTGTACACCAATAATACTTTAATTTCAGTTAAAGCTGGAAAACAAAATAGGACAAATAAAAAAATATAAAGTTATCAGGCAATAGCATTTATAAAACTAAGGTTCTTTTTTTTCCTCAGGGCATTTGCTAGTTTGATTTACAAATATTTTTTCCCAGTCTGTGCTGTGTGTTTTTATTCTCCTAAGAGTGCCTTTCAGAACATAGAAGTTCTTAATTTCAGTTGGCTCCAATTCACTAATTTGTTTTCTTTTATGAAATATACTTTTGGTTTCATGCCTAAGAACCCTTTGCCTAAACCAAGGTTGCAAACTTTTTTTACCCAAAATTTTCTTCAAGAAGTTTTATAGTTTTAGGTTTTACACATGGGTCTATGATTCATTTTTAGTTTTTTTTATATTTGGTTTGAGATTGGATCAAAGTACATGTTTTTGTATATGTGATCAATTTCCTAGAACAATTTATTGAAAAGACCGTTGTCTTTTGAGTTTGCATCTTTGTAAAAAATCAACTGACAACATATATGTAGTTCTATTTCTGGAGTCTAATCTGAGGGACCTATCTGATACATAGAGACTAAACAGATAGTAGCAGTCTTGGAGCTTGCATCAGTTAGCCTCTGTAGGTTAGAAAGAGAAAAATTAGCTTCTAAGGTAATCAAATCGAGAGGTCAAGATCCCAAGAGGCTAAAAGCCCACTCAGAGATTTTTGCCATCTTAAAGAATTAAGAAAAAAACAAACAAACAGCAACAAAAAATGTTGAGTTCTCTTTCACCACCCAAGAGAGAAAGAGTGCTGGAAAACACTGAGGCTGTCACTGAGATCCTTGAAGGGCTTCATGCAGGTAAGAAAAAACCAGAAATAAGGCAACTTCAGTTTCAAACTCAAACCCAGAAAATTATATTAAAGCCCCTCTAGAGGAAGAAAACATCGTCCAGACTCTTCACAAGTTTTCATACATAAAATCTACTTTTAATAAAATTACCAGACAAGCCAAGAAAAATGAGCAAATAGCCAAAAGACAAAGAGTAAAGCTAGCCTATAGAAACAGATTCAAAGTAGATAGAAATTTCGGGATCATCAGGCATAAAATTTAAAATAATTATGGTTAAACACTCAGGAAACTAGATTACGAGTTGTAGAATTTCAGTTGAAAGTAGAATCCTAAAAATCTAATGGAAATGGTAGAATACAATAAATAAAACAATACTTCTGCCAAAAAATTTATACAAGCATTTGGGGAGTTTATTAATTGTATTTTATAAAAATAAGTGATTGAGAAAAGAGTGGTCTTTTATAATTTTCAGAAAAGAGTACCTTTCCAGAATTTTAAATTCCTCTCTCATTCCAAACTATCCCACACCTACTTCCAGCTGCTGCTGCTAAGTCACTTCAGTCGTGTCTGACTCTGTGTGACCCCATAGATGGCAGCCCACCAGGCTCCCCTGTCCCTGGGATTCTCCAGGCAAGAACACCAGAGTGGGTTGCCATTTCCTTCTCCAATGCGTGAAAGTGGAAAGTGAAAGTGAAGTTGCTTAGTTGTGTCCGACTCTTCGAGACCCCATGGACTGCAGCCCACCAGGCCCCTCCGTCCATGGGATTTTCCAGGCAAGAGTACTGCAGTGAGGTGCCATTGCCTTCTCTGACACCTACCTCCAGAGCAGCAGTTAAATCCTTCCCCTTTATTTGAGTGAAGGAGTTCCAAAGGGCCACAGACTCCGGGAGTCCCAGTTTCTCTCACAAGAGAAATCATGTTGAATTCCTTTTTCTTAGATTTGCTTCAAAGAGGAATCCCATGTGACATGAATCTTTCTTTACATTATTGACTGTCTCTGATAAACACAAGGTATAGACCGTACTAAACACTTAGAAATGGTTATTAAAGAATAAGTGATTCAATAAATTAAAAAGTCAAGAGTATTTTTCATTAATAGAATTGACTCAAATTTGTTTTTAAATTTTTAATGTTACTATTCTCACAAAATGAGGTTGGAAAATACCTTTCAACTATTACATAAAAGCCACCTCTTTTGTTTTCATTGTAAATGAAAAAATGTAATGATACTTCATAAATTTCAATGTGTAAACCAATGGGAAATCCTTGTATCTGCTTTGTAATTTTTATACTTTCAAAACTGAAGAATAATACACATACATAAACCTGTAAAAATCTTACATGCACAATTCAATAACAATCACAAAGTGAACTCACTACTGGGACCACCACCAACATGAAGAAACAGAATACGTCTAGCATTTTCAAAGATCCCATCATCCTCTCTCCCAGACACTATAACTCCCTCCTTCAAAAATACTCTATAACTCCCAGTTCCATATATTGGTTTTCCCTCTTTTTAGACTTACATAAATGGAATTGTACAACTACATATATCTTTGAAAGTTGTTCTCTATAATGGATTCGTATAAGTTTTTTTTTCTAAAATATTTTGTGAAAAGTCTTTTACTGATGTTGCATAGATAAATATAAATTGATATAGATTGAGCTATATATAGATTTCAGTCCAGTTCAATCACTAAGACATGTCTGACTCTTTGTGACCCTATGGACTGCAGCATGCCAGGGTCCCTGTCCATCACCAACTCTCGGAGCCCACTCAAACTCACATCCATCAAGTCGGTGATGCCATCCAACTATCTCATCCTCTGTCGTCCCCTTCTCCTGCCTTCAATCTTTCCCAGCATCAGGGTCTTTTCAAATGAGTCAGTTCTTTGTATCACGTGGCCAAAGTATTGGTGTTTCAGCTTCAGCATCAATCCTTCCAATGAATGTTCGGGACCGATTTCCTTTAAGAGGGACTGGTTGGATTTCCTGCTGTCCAAGGGACTCTTAAGACTATCCTCCAACACCACAGTTCAAAAGCATAAATTCTTACTCACTCTGTTTTCTTTATGGTCCAACTCACATCCATACATGACTACTGGAAAAACCATCGCTTTGACTATATGGATCTTGGTCAGTAAAGTAATGTCTCTGCTTTTTAATATGCTGTCTAGGTTGGTCATAGCTTTTATTCCAAAGAGCAAGTATCTTTTAATTTCATGTCTGTAGTCACTATCTGCAGTGATTTTGGAGCCCAAAGAAAATAAAAGTCTGTCAATGTTTCCATTGCTTCCCCATCTATTTGCCATGAAGTGATTGGGACCAGAGGCCATGATCTTCATTTTTTTAGTTTTAAGACAGCTTTTTCACTCTCCTCTTTCATCATCATCAAAAGGATCTTTATTTCCTCTTCACTTTCTGCCATAAGAGTGGTGCCATCTGCATATCTGAGGTTATTGCTGTTTCTCCTGAAAACCTGGATTCCAGCTTGTGTGTCATCAGTCTGGCATATCACATGATGTACTCTGCGTATGAGTTAAATAAGCAGGGTGACAATATACATCCTTGACGTACTCCTTTCCCAAATTGGAACCAGTCCATTTTGGTTCTAATTGTTGCTTCTTGACCTACATACAGATTTCTCAGGAGACAGGTAAGGTGGTCTGATATTCCCATTTTTTTAAGAATTTTTCAGTTTGTTGTGATCCATGTAGTCAAAGGCTTTAGTGTAGTCAATGAAGCAGAAGTGGATGTTTTTCTGGAATTCTCTTGCTTTTTCTGTTATCCAACAGATATTGGCAACTTGATCTCTGATTCCTCTGCCTTTTCTAAATCCAGCTTGAACATCTGGAAGTTCTTGGTTCATGTACTGTTGAGGCCTAGCTTGCAGAATTTTGAGCATTACTTTGCTAGAGTATGATATGAGTGCAATTGTGCTGTAGTTTGAACATTCTTTGGCAATGCCTTTCTTTGGGATTGGAATGAAAACTGACCTTTTCCTGTCCTGTGGCCACTGCTGAGTTTTCCAAATTTGCTGGCATATTGAGTGCAGCACTTACTTACAAATTCAGTTCAGTTCAGTTCAGTCGCTCAGTCGTGTCTGACTCTTTGCGACCCCATGAATCGCAGCACGCCAGGCCTCCATGTCCATCACCAACTCCTGGAGTGCACCCAGGCGCACGTCCATCGAGTCAGTGATGCCATCCAGCCATCTCATCCTCTGTCGTCCCCTTCTCCTCCTGCCCCCAATCCCTCCCAGCATCAGGGTCTTTTCCAATGAGTCAACTCTTCGCATGGGGTGGCCAAAGTACTGGAGTTTCAGCTTTAGCAGCATTCCTTCCAAAGAAATCCCAGGGCTGATCTCCAGAATGGACTGGTTGGATCTCCTTGCAGTCCAACGGACTCTCAAGAGTCTTCTCCAACACCACGGTTCAAAAGCATCAATTCTTCAGCGTTCAGCTTTCTTCACAGTCCAACTCTCACATCCATACATGACCACAGGAAAAACCATAGCCTTGACTAGACGGACCTTTGTTGGCAAAGTAATGTCTCTGCTTTTGAATAAGCTATCTAGGTTGGTCATAACTTTCCTTTCAAGGACAACTTTCTAGAGAGACAAAACCTACCAAAACTGACTCAAGAAAACTAAAAAATTCAAATAGAGTCATGACAAGTAAGAGAGACTGAATTAACAACAACAGCAACAAAAATCCCACATAAGAAAGCCCAGTCCCAGATGGCTTCATTGGTAAAGATATCAAACAGAGGAGTATTAAGTAAAAATTAATATTGTTCAGAAATGATCCCCTTCAAAAATCGAAAAGAACACTTCTCAACTCATTTTGTGAGGCCAATATTATCCTGATAATAGGTTTACCTTGCCTACACTCAATACTTCTGCCCAAACTACCATCTGTGAACTTACAGAATGCCTTATCCACTGTCATGGTTTTCCACACAAGATTGATTCTGATTAAGGATCTTAGTTCACAGCAAAAGCTACCTGTTCATGGAACTCACTAGTCTTACCACATTCCTCATCTGGTTTGATAGTGCAATGGAATCACCTGTTGAATACTCAGTTACAGCACCAATCAAGTAGTAATACCTAATAGGGCTGGGGTAAAGTTCTCCAATGGAGAAGGCAATGGCACGGCACTCCAGGACTCTTGCCTGGAAAATCCCATGGGTGGAGGAGCCTGGTGGGCTGCAGTCCATGGGGTCACATAGAGTCGGACACGACTGAAGTGACTTAGCAGCAGCAGCAAAGTTCTCCAAACAGCAGTAGTCTCAGTCATCTACCAGTATAAGATGGTATTTCTCCCATAAGCAAAATTCATGAGTCCAGAAATTAAAAGATGGAGAGAGAGAGAGAGATCTACTTACATACCTCTTTCATAAATTTCCTAGTCACCAATTTTCCTAATTATGTTCCTACCAAGTCCCTGCCCACCCAGCCAAACAGTTGGGCCACAATCCATAAATCAGTGTAAAATTCCACATCTGGCCATTTCTCCTTCCAGGTAATGAGTAATTGAGTGTGCTACTTGAAGTTCTGCCCACTGGGGAAGATTTCACTGTCTTTCAGGGTGTTACAGAAAGGGGCAAACTGTATGGCTGTCTGCTCTTGGGTGGTATCTGCTTAGTGCATGGAACCACCTGTAAACTAGGCCCAAGTCATCTCTTCCTCTGTCAACTGATCATAGGGAACTCCCCATGAGGCCATATATACTGGCCAGTAGAGAGAAGGTATTATAGGAGGAGTGGGGACCATGGGTATTTGAGTCACTTATTGATGTAACTTGCTTATGCCATCAAGGCCTGCTCAGGTTCGATCATATATATACCACTTCCGTTTAATGATGTAATACTGCTGCATACCCAACTATATGACTTGGTGGGTCAGATAACATCCAGTTCCTCATAGGTAATTTAGCTGACATGGTAACTCTGTGGTCCATGGCTAAGCATCCAGTCTGTACTAAGGCCAAGTAGTGGCCAGGAGCCACTTCTCAAAAGGAGAGCTTATCTGCAGAGGATGGTAGGGCTTTGTTAAAAAATGCTAAAGCCCCTACTTCAGTTCACCCATTGCTGTTGCTGTTGTGGTTCACTTGCTAAGTCATGTCCGACTCTTTTGACCCCATGGACTGCAACACACCAGGTCTCCCCGTCCCTCACCATCTCCCAGAATTCACCCAAGTTCACATCCATTACATCATTGATGCTATCCAACCAACTCATCTTTTGTCGCCCTCTTCTCCTTTTGCCTTCAGCCTTTCCCAGCATCAGGTCCTGCCAAAGTCTCCAAACTGCATCTCTGTCTGTCAATGGCATTTCAAGCACCATTGGGCCTCACAAATATGACCTAAGTGGCAGAGCAGCCTGGACTGATTACAAAGTCTTCTGTTCTGTATCTTAGACCTCCAGTCTCTAGAACTGTGAAGGAATACATTTATATTGTTCAAGATACTAAGTCTATGGTATTTTGTTATGGAAGCCTGAGTTAACAAAGATAAATTTTTGTACCAGGATTTAGGTGCTGCTATAACAGATACTTGAAATTGTGGAAGTGGTTTTGAAACTGGATAATAGGTAGAGAATAGAAAAATTTTGAGATGCATGGTAGAAATATGGATGTTCCAAGTGATTCCAGTGAGGACTCAGATGGAAATGAGGAATGTGTTATTAGAAACTGAAGAAAATGACAAATCACAGCAAGATCCTCTATGACTGACTTCCTGGAGTAAAGGAAATAAAGACAAAAATAAACAAATGGGACCTAATTAAGTTAAACTTAAAAGCTTTTGCACAGTAAAGGGAACTATAAACAAAGTGAAAAGACAACCTTCAGAATGGGAAAAAGTAATAGCAAATGAAACAACTGACAAAGGATTAATCTCCAAAATACACAAGCAGCTCCTGCAGTTCAATACCAGAAAAGCGGACAACCCAATCAATAAGTGGGCAGAAGACCTCAAAAGACATTTCTCAAAGAAGACATACAAATGGCTGATAAACACATGAAGATATGCTCAACATTGCTTCATTATTAGAGAAATGCAAATCAAAACTACAATGAGGTATCACCTTACACTGGTCAGAATGGCCATCATCAAAAAATCTGCAAGCAATAAATGCTGGAGAGGCTGTGGAGAAAAGGGAGCCTTCTTATAAACTGATACAGTCATTGTGGAGAACAGTATGGAAATTCCTTTAAAAACTAGGTATAAAACTACCATATGACCCAACAGTCCCACTATTGGGCATATACTCTGAAGAAACCACAATTGAAAAGACATATCATTCATTGAAGTACTATTTACAATGGCTAGGACATGGACGCAACCTAGATGCCCATTGTAAATGAACAGATAAAGAAGTTGTGGTACATATATACAATGCAGTATTACTCAGCCATAAAATGGAACATGCTATGAGTCAGTTCTAATGAGGTGGATGAACCTAGAGCCTATTATACAGAGTGAAGTAAGTCAGAAGGAGAAAAGCACATATTGTATATTAACACGTGGCTGCCCTGGTAAAGAATCTGCCTGCAATGCAGGAGATTTGGGTTTGATCCCTGGGTTGGGAAGATTCCTTAGAGGAGGGCATGGCTACCTACTCCAGTACTCTTGCTTGGAGAATCCCATGGGCAGAGGAGCCTGGCAGGCTACAGTCCATAGGGTCACACAGAGTCAGACACGACTGATGCGACTAAGCAGCAGCAGCATGGAATCTAGAAAGATGGTACTGAGGAACCTGTTTGCAGGGCAGCAATAGAGATGCAGACATAGAGAACAGATCAGTGGACACAGTGGGGGAAGGAGAGTGTGGGACAAATAGAGAGACCAGCATTGAAATATATACATTACTATATGTAGAATAGATAGCTAGTGGGAATTTACTATATGATCCAGGGAGCTCGAACCTGGTGCTCTGAGACAACCTAGAGGGGTGGGATGGGGTGGGAGGTGGGAGGGAAGTTTAAGAGGGAGGGGACATATGTATGCCTATGGCTGATTCATGTTGACAGAAATCAACATAATATTGTAAAGCAATTATCCTCCAATTAAAAATTTAAAAAAAAGAAACTGAAGGAAAGGTGGTTCTTGTTATAAAGTGGCAAAGATTTGGCTGAACAGTGTTCTAATGTCTTGTGGAAGGTAGCACTTGAGAGTGATAAAACTGAATATTTAGCTGAAGATTTGTTATTTAGTTGCTAAGCAGTGTCTGACTCTCTGCTACCCCATGGGCTACGCCCACCTGGCTCCTCTGTCTGTGGGATTTCCCAAGCAAGAATACTGGAGTGGGTTGCCATTTCCTTTTCTAGGGGATCTTTTCAACCCACAGATTTGAACCTGTGTACCCTGAGATGGCAGGCAAATTCTTTAACAGTGAGCCACCAGGGAAGCCCCTTAGCTGAGAATATTTATAAGCTAAATATTAAAGGAGTGGCTTGGTTCTTCCTGTTCATAGTAAAATGTGACAAGAAAGAGGTGAATTTCTCTTTCTTCCTCCACGTAAGGACACAGTGGGATGACGACCATTGCAAGCTAGGAAGAGAAACCTTACCAGAACTTGGCCATGCTTGCTTGCATCCTCATTTCATACTTCCAGAACTGTGAGAAAATACATTTGTATTGTTTAAGTCACCCAGTCTATGGTATTTCATTATGACAGCCTGAGCTAATGAGTACAATGACCAATTGAGATTTATCCCACAAGTGCAAGATTGACTTCATATTAAAAAATCAGTTAATGTATTATATCACATCAATAGAACAAAGGAGGAAAACCACATGAGGATCTCAATCAGTTCAGCTCAGTTCAGTCACTCAGTCATGTTCGACTCTTTGCGACCCCATGAACTGCAACATGCCAGGCCTCCCGATCCATCACCAACTCCCGGAGTTCACTCACACTCACGTCCATCGAGTCGGTGATGCCATGCAGCCATCTCATCCTCTGTCATCCCCTTCTCATCCTCTGTCATCCCCTTCTCCTCCTGCCCCCAATCCCTCCCAGTATCAGAGTCTTTTCCAATGAGTCAACTCTTCGCGTGAGGTGGCCCAAGTATTGGAGTTTCAGCTTTAGCATCGTTCCTTCCAAAGAACACCCAGGACTGATCTCCTTTAGAATGGACTGGTTGGATCTCCTTGCAGTCCAAGGGACTCTCAAGAGTCTCCTCCAACACCACAGTTCAAAAGCATCAATTCTTCGGCGCTCAGCTTTCTTCACAGTCCAACTCTCACATCCATACATGACTACTGGAAAAACCATAGCCTTGACTAGATGGACCTTTGTTGGCAAAATAATGTCTCTGCTTTTGAATAAGCTATCTAGGTTGGTCATAACTTTCCTTCCAAGGAGTAAGTGTCTTTTAATTTCATGGCTGCAATCACCATCTGCAGTGATTTTGGAGCCCAAAAAAAATAAAGTCTGACACTGTTTCCACTGTTTCCCCATCTATTTCCCATGAAGTGATGGGACCAGATGCCATGATCTTAGTTTTCTGAATGTTGAGCTTTAAAGCCAACTTCTTCACTCTCTTCTTTCACTTTCATCAAGAGGCTTTTTAGTTCTTCATTTTCTGCCATAAGGGTGGTATCATCTGCATATCTGAGGTTATTGATATTTCAATAGGTGAGGAAAAAGTACTTGACAAAATCAACACACTTTCATGATGAAAACATTTAACACCTAGGAATAGGAAGAAACTTCCTTCACCCGATAACATCTATGAACCTCCTATAGCTAGTTTTACACTTAATGTTGAAAGACTGTATGCTTTGCCAAGAGAAAGATGTTCACTCTCCCCACTTATATTCAGCATTGTACTGAAGGTCCTAGCCAGGACAATATTAGGCAAGGAAATGAGATAAAAGTTACCAATGTTGGGAGAGAGTAAAACTACTTTGGTTTGTGGATGACATAAGCATGTATATAGAAAACCTTAATGCAGAATTAAGAATTCATCAAAAAATTATTAGAACAAACAAATTTAGCAAGTTTGCAAGGCATAAGATCTATATTCAAAAATTGATTGTATCTCTGTGTAATAGCAATGAGTATAACAAATGTAATTAAGGAAACAATTGCTTTTATAATCATCAAATACTTAGGGATAAGTGTAAAAAAGAAGTATGAACATGTATTATGAAAAAGATAAAACATCATTGAAAGAAATTTTGAAAGACCTGGGTAAATGAAAAGGCATACCATATTCCTGGATTGGAAGGCTCAATATTATTCATATGTCCGTGTTCTCCAAACTGATCTATAGATTCAATTAAATCTCTATTAAAATCCTACCTGCCTTTTTGGAAAAGATTGACAAATTGATCCTAAAATTCACATGGAAGTGCAGGAGTCTAGATAGCCAAACAACCTTGAAAAAGAAAAATAAATCAAAAAAACCCGCACTTTCTTATTTTGAACTTGTTACAAAGTTACAATATTCAAGGCAGTGTGTTTCTTCTATAAGGTTAGATATATAGGTCAGTGGAATAGAACTGAGAGTCCAGCCCATACATATATGGTCAATTGATCTTCTTAGGATGCCAGAATCATTCAATGGGGAAAGATAGTCTTTTCTACAGATGTTGCTGTGACAATTGTATATTCATATGCAAAAGGATAAAGCTGGACTCCTGCCTCACATCATATACAATAATTAACTCAAAATCAATTAAGACTTAAATGTCAGTGTTAAAACAATAAAATTCTTAAATAAAACACAGAGTAAATATTCATGACATTGGATTTGGCAATGTTTTCTTAGTTATAACATCAAAACCATAGCAATCAAAGAAAATATAGATATACTGGACTTTATCAAAACTGACAAGTTTTGTGTGTCAGAGGATGCTACCAATAAAGTATTAAGACTGCCCATAAAGATTCAGAAAATATTTGTAAAACATATACCTGACCAGTATTTATTATCCAAAACATGCAAAGAATTGTCGTAATTCAAGAAAATAAGATAAACAGCTCAATTTAAAAATGGGAAAAGCATTTGAATAGATATTTCTCTAAAGAAAATATGTAAATGCTCAATAAGAACATAAAATGATACTCAGCATCATTAGTCATTAGAGAAATGCAAATCAAAACCACTATCAGATACCACTTCACACCCACTAGAGTAGCTATAATGAAAGAAGTGGAAAATAACAAGTGTTGGGAGGATGTGGAGAAATTGGAACCCTCAAATGTTACTGATGAAAATGTAAAATGGTAGAGCCATTTTAGAAAAGACTTCAGCGTTTCTTCAAGAAGTTAAATCATAGAGTTATCATATGACCCAACATTGCATTTCTAGCTATATACCCAAGAAAATTGAAAATATATATTCACATAAAATTTGTACATCAGTGTTCATAGCAGTGTTATTCATAATAACCAAAAAGTGGAAACAACCCAGACATCCAGCAACTGATGAATGTAGTAACAGAATGTGGTATGCCCATACCATGGAATATTATTATACAATAAAAAAGAATGAACTATTGATTCATGTCACAATATGGATGAATCTTGAAGACATGCTTAGTGAAAGAAGCCAGACACAAAATGCAATGTATTTTATGATTCTGTTTATATGAAATATCCAGAATAGGCATAACCATAGTGACAAAAAATTGCTTAGTGGTTGCTAAGGGCTGAGGGGAGGAGGGCATAAGGAGTGACTACTAATGGGGAGGAGATCCCTTTGTCGGGTGATGAAAATGTTGTACAATTAAATAATGCTGATGACTGCATAACCTTGTGAATGTACTTTTAAAACCCCACTCAGCTATACACTTACAAGTATGTTTTATTGTACATGAACTATATCTCTATTTTAAAAACATACTACTCTCTATATTGGTATAACCACATTATATGACTTAATTATCCGACGTAGGACACATGAGTGGACTCTGGTCTTGTGGTGCTTTTTCTTGGCGCTCTGTTATTAATTAATTGGGTGAAACTGTTCCTGTTGTATTCAAGCGATCTCCTCAGAGACAAAGCCTCCACTCCATCCAAGTTGTTACTACCCCACCACTCTTCTCTCCCATATCTCAGCAGGGCTCTAAGGCTTAGGAGTATGGTAACTCCCTTGTCCTTTCGTACCAGGGTCTTCGGAGCGTGCCCATTGTGGTGACTGAAAGGAGAGAGACTCCTCCCACAGGTGGTGATGAACTATCTCATTTTTGTGGGACAGCAAGGGGCCTCCCCTGAGCCTGGGATCAGCTGACTCCTGAAGGAAACTGAGTATGTGCTACATTCTCATTTTTACCACACATACCCCAGAATGATATCCATCTGACCTAAATCCATCTCAGACAGGCTAAATCTTTCCACCCATAGTGGATCAGGGCCACAGGAAAGCTCTGTTACTGATGGCGATGTTTAGTACCCTCATGTATGGTTGTGTGGAAAGAACAAAGGGTGTCCACATGGGTCCCAGATCACTGTGCAGATGCTTATCATTTTTTTTTTTTTTTTGCTTCTGAGACAACCTCTGAAATGAATAATCCTGCATATCCCGGCAATATTTTAAGCTTCTAATAAAAGACAAAACAATTTTCTCTATATTTGGGAAATCAGAATTGGAGTAATACCCTGAGTTCTTTAAAAGTATTTCTTTCCAGGCACTAACCTGAATTATAAAGCAGAATAAAAGATTCAGAGCATCATCAGAACTTACAGGTTTTACTTCCTGCTGAAACAAATCTATCTATTCCCTGTTTGTGATGTTTACTTACACTATCTTTTCTTCCATAGACCTTCATCTTCTCCAGATTCTTCCTATTCAAATTTTTTCTTCCTTCTCATCTCTAAACAAAAAAGAACCAAGAAGTCTTAAATGACTTACTTGCTCTTGTTGTTGACCTCTAGTCTCTTCCCTCTTTCAGCATTGTAGTTTGAAGAGTGAATCTGTGAAATTAACTTTAGTTTCAGTGACTAATCATACTTAACCCTCCTTTCAAAAATGATGTAAACATGAACACCTTATGAGTAATGCTTATAGGGAAAGAGTAAGTTGCCTAGATATTAAGTGATCATTTAGGCAAAATATTGTTACTCAACATGCCTTCATTTGCACTGAATTATTTATCTAGATGTCATTACACTGTCTTAGAAAGAACTTCATTACAAAGTTCCCCAACATTTATCAGCCAAAGCTTTTCAGAATATCTTGGCTCAACCGAGACTCCATGGGTCACTTTCATAGTAAGTAAGTAAACAATTGAGTCAGAAATAATTGGCCTTGAAGAATATGTTTTCTAATTCAAACTAATTAAAATATGTAAACTATGATTCAGTTGCCTTCAGGATTGTTTTTAATAAATGAGGTGTACTCCACCCAGCTATTTTTACTTTTAACTTCTCTTTTTTTGGGTCAAGATGCATGATTGTACAACCAGTGTTTAAGTTCCAGGTCTAAGTCATTGTTTGCCTCCTGTAGTAGTTCTCATTTCTCACCGTACATTAGAGAGTAGCTTCTTTCTTGTGTTACAAGAGGAAACATGGTTTTCACCTGTTGTTTTGTGTTTTATGAAAATTCCCCACTTTTCTCTACTTGCACCAGAGCAATTTCCTATAGTTTAGTGCATGCATGCTCAGTCATGTCTGACTCTTTGTGACCCCATGGATTGTAGCCCACCAGGCTCCTCTGTCTATGGGATTCTCCTGACAAGGATACTGGAGTGGGTTGCCATTCCGTCCTCCAAAGGGTCTTCCTGACCCAAGGATGGAACAGCGTCTCCTGCATTGGCAGGCGGATTCTTTATTGCACCACCAGGTTAGTTAAGTGTGGTCCAATCATAAGAAAATGAATAGATATTTCTATATATCTAGCACTGGCAGTTGGCTTAGTAGGCAACACTTTGTTGTTAAAATTAATATCTATTCAAACAGTTTTATTTCCCTAATTAAAGGCCAACACTTTTACATTTGAAATGACAATCCAATTTACAAGAAAATATTTTGCTTGGCAAAACTGCATCTGGACCACAACTCATCTCAATTTCTGAAGCTTTGCCTACTTCACGGTTTTCTCTTTTTGAGTTCTTTAAAGGTCTGGTTAACAATGCCTCCACCCCTTAAACTGTTTTGCATCAACTAACGAACAATGAATCATCCTTGTTAACAAGTATTAACGGTCGAGTTGAATTCTGGTTTTATCCCAGGGTCAGTTCTAAATGGAACTGCATGTATATAATGCCAAAATCATCAATTAAAGAGTTCAGGAAGCAGTTAATCCTTTGTTTATGTTGTCTGGATTTTTTTCTTTCTATAAAATTAAATGACTGAGTCATATAAATTGTTCATTTCAGCACTAGGAGAGTCTCATTAGTCCTAATCATTTAATTAAATATTTTTGGAAGATAATTAATGATGTTTAAGAAAGTAGTGTGCTATTCTTGCTGATTCAAGAATGGCTACTCTATTAAATTGAAATGCCAGTAAATGGTGACAAAAATACAGTGTGAAAGCTATGTTTTTCAGATGTTACCAAGTAAGAGTAATGGAATCTAGTCACAGTTTTCTACTCCCAGTTTTGCTTATCTAAGTTCACATCCCCCTCCTTCTAGCCGCAGCACCATCATTTTTTCATTTACTTTTGGGCTTTTGAATGTGATAGTAGGATGGCTTTTGCAAAATTCTTAGGTCAATTTTTTAGCTCTAAAAATAAATATAATACATAGAAGCAATGATTGAGGTGTCAGCATCTATAATGTTTCTTAAGGTCTGCAGATGTTGATGTTGTAACAGTATAATATGAATTATTATTGAGAACTCCCATATGCTCAGAATCAGATGTAAAGAGGTTTCAATCTTTTTTTTTTTTTTTTTTTGTGGACACAGAATATTTTTTTTTTTAATTCTCAAGAGAATACTACTCAGCCATTAAAAAAAAAAAAGAATAAAGTCTAGCCATTTGCAACAGCATGGATGGACTTGGAAGGTATGCTAAGTGAAATCAGTCAGATAGAGAAAGGCATATACTGTATGATATCACATTATGTGGAGCCTGAAAAATAAAACAAGCTAATAACTGTAACAAAAAAGAAACTCACAGACATAGAAAATATACTAGTGGTTACCAGTGGGGAGAGGAAAGGCAGGAGGAACAAGATAGGGGTAGAGGATTAAGAGGTACAAACTACCATGTATAAAGTAAATAAGCTACAAGGATACATTGTACAACACAGGAATTATAGCCGGTATATTATAATAACTATAAATGGAATATAGCCTTTAAAAATTGTGAGTCCCTGTGTGGTACACGTGAAACAAACATCATATATCAACTAGACCTCAATTTTTTAAAAAGACCAAAAAACAAAACCTATAATATATATTGAAAGACTTTTGAGATGTTATCTTTTTTGCTGGCATTTGTGATCTTTCTCATTTAAATTGTTGTGCTTAGTCACTAAGTCAACAAATGAATACAAATATATTGAAATTTAAATACAGTCCTCAAAAGAGCCCTCTAAACAAAATACAATTGTTCTTTTTTAAAAATAATTTAAAAAATTAATGTTTAAAAAATTCTCAAAAGAAAACTAGCTCCTTTAGTTATTTGTTTAAAAAATGTAAAGCGCAGAATGCCTGAATATATTTATCCAAAAGTAGTCAGGAAAGCTGAGTTTTTGCTCTGTTTTCTTTTGCAAAGGATTAGAAATGGAATTCAGACTCCAAAATAGAAATGTTTCAATATTCCAGAGAAGAACGATTGGTACATTGAAAGCGTGGATTTGAGAAATGGCAGGATATCAAGGTTGGAATGAAAACTGACCTTTTCCAGTCCCGCGGCCACTGCGGAGTTTTCCAAATTTGCTGGCATATTGAATGCAACGCTTTCACAGCATCATCTTTTACTGTTTGAAATAGCTCAACTGGAATTCCATCTCCACCACTAGTTTTGTTCATAGTGATGCTTCTAAGGTCCACTTGGCTTTGCATTCCAGGATGTCTAGCTCTAGGTGAGTGACCATACCATCATGATTATCTGGGTCATGAAGATCTTTTCTGTATAGTTCTTCTGTATATTCTTGCCACCTCTTCTGCTTCTGTTAGGTCCATACCATTTCTGTCCTTTAATGAGCCTGTCTTTGCATGAAATGTTCCCTTGGTATCTCTCATTTTCTTGAAGAGATCTCTAGTCTTTCCCATTCTATTGTTTTCCTCTATTTTTTGCACTGATCACTGAGAAAGGCTTTCTTATCTCTTCTTGCTATTCTTTGGAACTCTGCATTCAGATGCTTTTATCTTTCCTTTTCTCCTTTGCTTTTCACCTCTCTTCTTTTCACAGCTATTTGTAAGGCCTCCTCAGACAGCCATTTTGCTTTTTTGCATTTCTTTTTCTTGGGGATGGTCTTGATCTCTGTCTCCTCTACAATGTCATGAACCTCTGTCCATAGTTCAGCAGTGGTCACAGGACTGGAAGAGGTAAGTCTTCATTCCAATCCCAAAGAAAGGCAATGCCAGAGAATGCTCAAACTACCGCACAATTGCACTCATCTCACACGCTAGCAAAGTAATGCTCAAAATTCTGTAAGCCAGGCTTCAACAGTATGTGAACTGTGAACTTTCAGATGTTCAAGCTGGTTTTAGAAAAGCCAGAGGAACCAGAGATCAAATTGCCAACATCCATTGGATCATCAAAAAAGCAAGAAAGTTCCAGAAAAACATCTACTTCACCTTTATTGACTATGCCAAAACCTTTGACTGTGTGGAGCACAACAAACTCTGGAAAATTCTCAAAGGAATGGGAATACCAGACCACCTGACCTGTCTCTTGAGAAATCCGTATTCAGGTTAGGAAGCAACAGTTAGAACTGGACTTGGAACAACAGACTGGTTCCAACTAGGAAAGGAGTATGTCAAGGCTGTATATTGTCACCCTGCTTATTTAACTTATATGCAGGGTACATCATGAGAAATGCTGGGCCGGATGAAGCACAAGCTGGAATCAAGATTGTTGGGAGAAATCTCAATAACCTCAGATATGCAGATGCCACCACCCTTATGGCAGAAAGTGAAGAGGAACTAAAGAGCCTCTTGATGAAGGTGAAAGAGGAGAGTGAAAAAGTTGGCTTAAAGCTCAACATTCAGAAAACGAAGATCATGGCATCTGGTCCCATCACTTCATGACAGATGGGGAAACAGTGGAAACAGTGACAGACTTTATTTTGGGGGGATGCAAAATTGCTGCAAATAGTGACTTCAGCCATGAAATTAAAAGACGCTTACTCCTTAGAAGAAAAGTTATGACCAACCTAGATTGCATATTAAAAAGCAAAGACATTACTTTGCCAGCAAAGGTCCATCTAGTCAAGGCTATGGTTTTTCCAGTGGACATGTATGGATGTAAGAGTTGGACTATAAAGAAAGCTGAGCACCAAAGAATTGATGCTTTTGAACTGTAGTGTTGGCGAAGACTCTTGAGAATCCCTTGGATAGCAATGAGATCCAACCAGTCCAGCCTAAAGGAAATCAATCCTGAATATTCATTGGAATGACTGATGTTGAAGCTGAAACTCCAATACATTGGTCACCTGATGCAAAGAACTGACTTATTGGAAAAGACCCTGATGCTGGGAAAGTTTGAAGACGAGAGGAGAAGGGGACAACAGAGGATGAGATGGTTGGATGGCATCAGCGACTCAATGGACATGAGTTTGAGTAAACTCTGGGAGTTGGTGATGGACAGGGAGGCCTGGAGTGCTGCAGTCCATGGGGTCGCAAAGAGTCGGACACGACTGAACGACTGAACTGAGGATATCAAGTTTAATAATGGGAAAATAAAATTAGAATAATTATATTATGTAGTGTTTATATACAAGTTTTTAAAGTTTATAAAGTATTTTTATATATTAACTCAGTCAATTTTCACAGTATCTCTGTGGGAAAAGTGGGGGGAAATCTATGTTTTACATTTGAAAAAACTAATACGGGGCGAGCTAAGTAATTTGCCCAAGACTGTATTGCTGGTATTGTATTGATGCAGGACTTCAATGTGTGTCTTTATGATCTTTCTTGGGAGTGATAGTTCTGTGCTTTGGAAAGGATATCAGAGCTTTAGGATTTCTGCTTTGCCATTAGCTGATTTCAGCAGAATCAGAAGATAAGAAAGAAAGGCAACCATTTCCTTTAAGATGAATTACTATCTTTTATACCTTGACATGAACATTCAGAGGCACTGGGTCAATGAAGATACTTTTGTCCACACATCTGACTACTCCAGTCACCTGCGTCCTTTGCATTAATTTTAGTCGGGTGAAGACCACATCCCTGAGAGCAGAGAGATCTGATTGCAGAGCCTCATTAGATGATCCTAAGTCGCCTGAGGGTATCACTTCTGTCTTTTCTTATGTAGTGATTTCTCTTCATGTGGAGAGGATGGGCCTAGATAGCAAATGGAAGGGGTAAAGAAGCAGATGTTAGTGAAAACAAAAAGTAGTTTGAAAACTTATCCCAGGGGAGATATCCCTTTCCAGGCCATATGAAACTTTCAGAGACACCATGTACAGTTTGGGGAGAAAAAAGTAATACACCAAACGTTTTCATTGTACAAACTAGAGAAAATGAAGTTTTACCAAATCTTTTTAGCTGAGGGAGACCTTGATAAAACCATAAGAAATCATCCAGGCAGGAGGCTTTAATTAGAGAAGTTTCAGAAACCTTAATAAAAAGGAACCAGCCATTCCTAGAAGGAAAATGGTTTTATAGGGAGCAGGGCTTATCTCAACTCAAATGCTCATGAAAACTGATAGCTCAAGTGGCTTCTGTTTGACAAGGAGGCTGTCATTGTTGACAGGGATGACTGGCAGGGTGGAAAAAGGAGGGGGATAAAGCTTTGCAAAAAGGCTTCAGAGGAAATTTGACACCTTGCAAACCACAGGTGTGAAGGTAAGTGAAACTTGTAAGTAAAAGTTAGTGTTGTTTTTCAGGGTCTGACACACTGCATACTTGTAGTTCAGAATTTAGAAATTTGAGTGGACAATGTGAAAAACTTTGGGACATGGACTGCCCAGAATTGGGACATCAGAGGATTGTTTCTGACCCTGAAGAGATTCCTGATACCGTTCTCGTATTGTGCTCCACAGTACTCACCAGAGATCTGGGAAGATAGGCTAGCTTCCTTCTCTACCCACCCTGCCTGTTTCAAATTCCAGCCTGAGATAGGCTTTCTAACCCGGCTCTCTCTCAGGGGTCCTTTATCGAGTGCCTGAGCTTTCTGGGTTTGGAGATATTAAGATATTTTAATATAGAATCTTTGCCTTCAAGGATTACATATAATCAATGAAAAAAATGGGGCATAGTGAATTCAGCCTGAAGATGGATTATTCTCCACCAGAACTAATTGTAAGAAATAAAACACAAATGGCAAGTAACTGGTATAAATAGTTTTATAGGAGTTCAAAGGTGGGAGCTAAAAGTAGTTAGAGAAGCCTTCTGGGGAGAGGAGGAAGTTGAGTTACATCTTTGAGACTGAGTAGAATTCAGACAGCCTGGGTAAGGATGAGCTGAGATGAGGGCATGTGAAGAAATTAGGGGAAGTGTGAGAGAAATGCTTCCCAAGAGACAAAGAAACTACTGGAGCAAAGGGACAAGTGATTGAATTCAATAATCCTGAGAGGCACCATCAGAGAAAACAAAAGTGTATTTTAACAGTTATTTTTGTTTGACTTTTGGAGCTAAGCATTTGGGTTTGCTGAGGATATAAACAGTTCACTGTTTTTAAGGGGCATGGACTGACCTGACATGGATAATAGAATGGGCTCTGGGGCATTGGGCTTACAACTGAACTCGGTTTTGCCATTCTGTAGCAGTTATGATCTCTGAGTTCACCTCTTCGTGCCTCAGGCTCCTAATTTTTAATTGGGAATAGTCTTAGTATCTCATGTAGCTGGTAGTTGTGAGGTTCAAAGGAGATAAAATATTTAAATGCTTATCATAGTACTTGGCACAATAAATCTTAGCTATTATTTTATTATTACTGTAATTATAAATAATACTAACAACAGCAATGATGATATCTCAAAGCCAAGGAACACCATGAAATTATTAATGTGCTTATGAGCACAGCAGAGGTCATGTGTAAAGAGTGGACCTTCAGAAACTGCTAATGTTTTTTCCTGACCTCCAGGATAGATGGAGAAAAGAAAACAAGAGCTTTAGTTTTCTCTGACCCATTCCCCAAGTCCTGAAGTCCAGGCATGCTCCCGGGGATCCTGGCTTCTGCATGGATCCACGTCGCTTGTTCTGGTGCTAATTTCTCAGGGGTATGGCTCCCAACTCAGGTCAAGATAGAGCAGAATGCTTTCCTGAGTTTTCATCAGACTATGGTACAGGCAGGCTCAATAACCTGTGCCCTCTATTTATAATTCACATGAAGTTGTTTATTTCTTGCTTCTCATTTTAGCCGGATAAGCAAGTCAAGGCAGGCCACTTTCTAGTAGATTGTGAGAAGATAGATCTCAGCATTAGCTTGACTTGTGGGTCTGATGTGGAGAGAAGAGAGTCAAAAGGAAATATTCTTGTGGCTTTCTGTATGACTGCAAGGCAGCAGGGCTGTTGTTTGCTAGAGCAGCCGATTAAGAAGAGTGACATTCTGGCCACTGAATGTTAGTAGGCCCAAGTGGAAGTGTGGTGACCAACGTTGAGTCATAGCTTGAGAGGAAACCAGTTTTACCCATGTTTTTTTGTTCTTTAGTGGAGACCCTTAGTAAGCTCTTCGAAGACAGTGGCTTTCTACAGAGGAGAGCGATAGTAACCGTTGGCCACAGCAAATGGCTCTTCTCACTCTTGTGTTGGAACAAGAACCAATTATGAGAAGCCTGGGTTTGGCTTGCTTTTGGTGTGGTTAATGTTGGTGGGAAGGTTAGTTACAGATCTCTTCATTTATTAATGCATTTGGTCTAAGACAGGCTCTCAGGACTTCCTATTGTTCTTGAATGCATTGGTCTAGTTTACTCTGTCCAGGCTAACAGAATTCAAGTCACCCTGAACCCCGAAGAGTGTCTCACCAAGTTCCCCTTTGTCTGGTTGGGGGGCGGGCCGGTGAGGCATCCTTGGATGGTTATTTGAATGTGAAGTCTAGCTGATCTTGCACCATCCTTGTGCAGCGACCTGAGACTTGGGATATTTTGTGATTGCTCTAGGCGCTTTACCAGACAACAGGAATGTAGATGGCCTCTGTTTCAATGCTAGAACCTGCTTTCTCTCAGGTTTATTCTTGAGGATGACTAGTAATATGAACGGAGAAGGCGATGGCACCCCACTCCAGTACTCTTGCCTGGAAAATCCCGTGGACGGAGGAGCCCAGTAGGCTGCAGTCCATGGGGTCGCTCAGAGTCAGACAGGACTGAGCGACTTCACTTTCACTTTTCACCTTCATGCATTGGAGAAGGAAATGGCAACCCACTCTAGTATTCTTGCCTGGAGAATCCCAGGGACAGAGGAGCCTGGTGGGCTGCCGTCTATGGGGTCGCACAGAGTTGGACACGACTGAAGCAACTTAGCAGCAGCAGCAGTAGCAGTAATCTGAACTCTTTAAACTTAAGGGAGAGCCCAGTGTCTATGCAAGAATAAATACACAGTTTGGACCAAGTCTACTACAGAGGAAATCGAGTTTTATCAGACCTGACATACACAATCTCTCACTCTCCTCCATCCTAAAGTAAATAAAACAGTGCTCATACTGTCCTGTTAGCAGTGGGCTGGCCTCATTTTTGTGTGTGTGATGTTGCTTATCTGCTTTGCAAATATTCTCAGGTTGAAATTTTCCATGCCCAGTTACCTTTCTCATGCAAATAAATCTCACCCAGTGTTCTATACCAATTAATTTACTGAATGAAGTGTCACTTAAAGTATCTATTGTGACTTTCCTGTTAGGAACTTGCTTCAAAAGCAAGTTCGGGGTATAGACTGAGACCTAAGTAATTCTTTCCCAGTTCTGGGGAACTCCCCGCCCTGGGAGGCTTGCAGGATAGAAACTGATACCTGCCCTTCACAAAGGGGCCTCCTCCAGTGTGGCAGTGCCAGCACACGGGTAAGTTGTTATTTCTAGGAATACTTGCACATCTCTCCTGTTGCCAGATGGCAAACTAACTTCTCCAGGAGAAACACTGGAAAACAATACCACTCTGTACTGCTTCTGTGTTTTCTATTGTGAGAAGGCTGCTACATAAGCCGGCCTCCAGGGATTTTCGAGCTGCTCTCTGTATACCAAGTGGCAGCTGATTGATCATTCTTTACATGAATCAAATATTCATTTTCAGCAGCTAAAGTCCCTAACACCAGCAAAACCCAACTGGTATTCTGCTTTCCCATTAGGAGACAGTTGCAGACCACTCTGCACCTCGGAAGAAAAATCTATGTAAACGGTTGGGTTGCACAGTTTAAAAAATAAAACTTAAAAAAAGTAAGACAAACAGGTGGGCTTTCTCATTCTTTTATCTAAGTCAAGTCAGCAAAGACAAGAAGGCCAATAGCGAAGCCTAGAGATTTTGAAAGGGAAACCACATACTTTGTAGATTCTGTCCCACATTCAGGAAGGATGGCAGGAAGTACCTCCCCAAGCAGGTACTTCATATTCTAGAGTATAATGAGGGCTGCTTTACTGCTGCTGCTATGCATGAATAAGACCTCCATGGTAAATCATTTCTCAAGTAGGCTTTGTTTCTCCATTTTAAATAAAAATAGTTTTAAAAATCCTTCCTCAGAGTGATAAACAACTCTCTGAAGTGTGTCATCTAGATTATCTGGTAATCTCTGCAAAAGACCTTCTCCACTTGATTGAGCTCTGATTCTGATGAAATAATGCATCAAAGTTAGAAGGAAAAAGTCTTGACTCAAGTTTACACTCAAGTGTAATGGGGGGTGGTGGAGAATGGAGAAGTACAATGTCAAGTGTAAGACCCACCATCAGAATTCCACTTAGAATTCCACTTCTGGTCAATACTTTCTTTTTTTTTTTTTTAAGGTATGAAGCTATTGTCTCATGGAGAAGGCAATGGCACCCCACTCCAGTACTCTCGCCTGGAAAATCCCATGGACGGAGGAGCCTGGTAGGCTGCAGTCCATGGGGTCGCGAAGAGTCGGACACGATTGAGCGACTTCACTTTGACTTTTCACTTTCATGCATTGGAGAAGGAAATGGCAAGCCACTCCAGTGTTCTTGCCTGGAGAATCCCAGGGACAGAGAAGCCAGGTGGGCTGCCATCTATGGCGTCACACAGAGTCAGACACGACTGAAGTGACTTAGCAGCAGCAGCAGCAGCAGCAATTATCTCTAAGCACCAAACTCATCCTTCTACTTGTATACTTTGCTTTGGGATGCTAGATCTCCTCAAAACACATTTATTTCTCTGTTGCTAGCTCTTGATTAGGTTCTACCTACCCTGGAGGAGAAAATGGTAACCCACTCCAGTATTCTTGCCTGGAGAAATCTCATGGACAGAAGAGCCTGGCAGGCTACAGTCCCTGGGGTTGCAAAGAGTCAGACACCAATGTGCACCCACATAGGGAATGATAGAGGGAAGCTGCAGGCCTGGAGGAGGAGACAGTTTCTTTTTCTTCCTGTTACCTCTGAGGCCAGTTTTGCTGGTTGTTCCTTTCTGTATCTCCCATCAACACTTCTTCAGCTAGTTGGTTCCAGTCACAAAACTTCATACCAGTTGGCGATGTTTCCCAAACTTGCAGAACCAGTCTCACAGTAGCCCCTCAGAGACATTGTCTCAGCTGGCAGCATCACTTTCTTAGATGCCTAAGTCAACCCCAGAGGCCCTTGCACTACCCTTAGATATACCATCATCTGCCAGCTGCCACCTCCCTGTGGAAGGTACCTCCACAGGGCCCACCCTCCAAGGCCTGAGGTCTAGCACCCTTAAAGCTGTGCTCCTGCCTCAGATGTCTGAGTGAAGGATCCATTGAGGCTTTCCTCTAAGCATTTGGTTTAAAATTTTTTCCATCTCTTCCTTTTCTTCTCCAATTCTACAGCTGATAACTGTATCCTATTTCCATGACAACTTGGTGTTTCCTTTGTGTGACTTAACTCAGTACCTAGTAAATAATTCCTTGTATTCTTATATTAAATTCTCTCTGTTGGTATAGTTTGTCTCTTGGCTAGTCCTAGACTGTAATAAATTCGGGGTTCTTTTCTCTACCTCACATTTCTTTCACTTGAACATTAACTAGATCTTACAAGGCCTACCTGGAGCTGACCTAAGAATGGTGCTCTTTGAGGGGAATGTCTTGTTATTCTTACTACCTGGGCCTAAAAGACAGTGTTTAGTATGAGTTCTTATCCTGTGCTCCAGAAATATGTGAGAGGTCTGCTTACTAGTTGAGTTAGCCTTTGATAAGATGGAATGAGGAAAGACTTTTCATTTTTTAATTGATAGGGACTTACAGATGTTCCATTTTCTCATTCTAGGTCTCTATGGAAAATTAAAGGATCAGAAGAGTTCTTTTCACTCCATACATCAAATGCTATAGAAATAAGAGATCCAAAAGATTTATAGTATTAGGCAAGGGAAAAAGATCGATGGGTTTAAGTGACATAATTGAAGTTTTCATTGTTAGAAACCTCTAACAATGTTAGAGGTTGTTAGAAACCAGCTTTTATAAGCTGGTACACCTAAAGGCTTGGGAAATATCCATACCTGTTAGCCATCTGCATCACCACTGACTGTGTGTATATCTTGAAGGATTTAGTGAATCATAGACATATGATCACTGCGTGGAAAAAAACGTGTTGTGCCCAGCACACTCTTTTCCATAAAGAAAGCATCACTGGGAAATACAACATGTGGAAACAGGCCACAAAAATGCAGCAAATTAGTCTTTATTATCCACTCATCCATGCAGGAAAATTTTAAAAGGTAATAAAATCCTAGGTTCTTAAAATCGGCACTTTAGCCTCACTGTTTTTAAAGTAAAATACACAGTGCTAGATAACCACTGTGCATCTAAGCATTTAGTCTAGTTTTTAATTACCTTTCAATTTAAGAGGCATTTCGAATCATGCCGTCACCTGTTCCTTAGTTTTCCACTGCAGGTTACCATCCCAAACTACCTCATTAAAATAAATGAAAACAAATAGGATTATCCAAGTAAATTGTCACTAATGCTATTATAAAATAAGAATGGTTTGGCACCGTTCAATAAAGCTACAATTCTGAGCTGTAAACGTAACACATGGAAATTCGGATGACATCTCAACTCATTAGTTAGTCTGTTCCATATTTGTGCTTGCACTTGGAATAAATGATAATGTCATTCTGTACCTGCACAGTATCATAGGGTCATTGTTTTCCCTAATGAACAATGATCCAATTCTATAATTCCATGATCCTTGTCAAGTATCCTGTTTATTGTAATTTCTGAGCACAGTGGATAATCTTGTAACTGAAATATATGTATGCCCACACCAAAAAATCAAACCTATATACCTTTCAAAATAGTTTTAACAAGCTTCTTTCTAAATATTCCAGTGTTTACTGCAAGGGAGTGGAGTTGTGATTTAAAAAAAAGTCTAGTGCAATATGTGCAAACTTTTCTAGAATTTTTAACCATAGGCATTTGTTTTAAGCTCAGTGTGTCTCTTACAGATATAGTCTAACTGAAAGAGATTGAAAGAGAGAGAGAGATGTGGACCAAAAGTGGAGTCGAACTATCAGAAGCAGAGATGATGAACTACCAGGAACAAAACACAGGAACTTCTCAGCCTGACTTAGGGGCAGTCCAAATTCAACCCCCATGAGGTGATCCTGTGTGAAGTCATCTTCAGAATACAGTTTAAAAATCTGGTATATAATCCAGCATGCTGCAGCCACTGTGTACCATGGCCTGGTGAACAACTGCATCTCCCCCACCCCAAGTTTCCATCCGGCCATTCTTCAGCCAGATGTACAGGAAACTGAGAATCAAAGCAACTAATGTGGTCATATGTAAATAGCACATCTGACACTAGGGGAGCATAGGCTTTTTAAGCACAGGACTCACCACCAGGGTGACAGAGACTCTCAGGAGTGAGCAGAAACATGATGATTTCTGAGAACTCGGAACATATGCTGAAGCCACAGTACTGAAAAGTTTGTTGTCAGTGTAGAAAACTTACATTTTGTAAGTTTTTCCTTAAGCAGTTTCTTTCCTTTAAATGACCAAGATGGTGTTTCTGCTTTTCTAGCACTGGGAGATTTAGCATTTTCCTTTTCACTGATTGTGCCTCCAATAGCTGTGTCTTAAAGGATACTTCCATTATTATCACTTGGAACATTAAGTAGAATGAAGCCAATAACAAAATGAAGAAACTCAGATGGAAGTAGGAGAGCACTGGGTAATTAATATTCTTTTAGCTGATTCTTTAGAGCTGTGTGATATTAGGCAAATTATCATTTTGAGGCTTAATATTTCCATCTTAAAAATGAGTATAGGACACCTATCACAGAGTTCCTGGGATGATTGACATGAGACAATCTTTAGAATGCATGAAACCCAGTGTAGGCATATTCTGGGTGCTCAGAAAATGTTAATTCCCCACTTGCTCCGTTCCCTTCTTCATTATGTGTCCAGGCATCTTACCAGCTTTGAAATGTCTTGGTCTGAAAATGATAGAATCACGTAACACATTTAGAAAATTTAATGTGTTACTATATTTTTAACCAGGACAACTGAAGTCATGATGAAATTGTTTGGTTCTGGAAAATGCTAGCTTTCTAGTCTTTTGGGGAAGGCTACAAAGATATCAGCAATACATGAACTGTGAACTTCCGGATGTTCAAGCTGATTTTAGAAAAGGCAGAGGAACCAGAGATCAAATTGCCAACATCCACTGGATCATTGAAAAAGCAAGAGAGTTCCAGAAAAACATCTATTTCTGCTTTATTGACTATGCCAAAGCCTTTGACTGTGTGGATCACAATAAACTGTGGAAAATTCTTCAAGAGATGGGAATACCAGACCACCTGAGCTGCCTCTTGAGAAACCTGTATGCAGGTCAGGAAGCAACAGTTAGAACTGGACATGGAACAAGAGACTGGTTCCAAATAGGAAAAGGAGTAAGTCAAGGTTGTGTATTGTCACCCTGCTTATTTAACTTATATGCAGAGTACATCATGAGAAACGCTGGACTGGAAGAAGCACAAGCTGGAATCAAGATTGCCAGGAGAAATATCAATAACCTCAGATATTCAAATGACACCACCCTTATGGCAGAAAGTGAAGAAGAACTAAAGAGCCTCTTGATGAAAATGAAAGAGGAGAGTGAAAAAGTTGGCTTGAAGCTCAACATTCAGAAAACGAAGATCATGGCATCTGGTCCCATCACTTCATGGGAAATAGATGGGGAAACAGTGGCTGACTTTACTTTTCTGGGCTCCAAAATCACTGCAGATGGTGATTGCAGCCATGAAATTAAAAGACACTTACTCCTTGGAAGGAACATTATGACCAACCTAGACAGCATATTAAAAAGCAGAGACATTACTTTGCCAACAAAGGTCCGTCTTGACAAGGCTATGGTTTTCCCGTGGTCATGTATGGATGTGAGGGTTGGACTATAAAGAAAGCTGAGCACCAAAGAATCGATGCTTTTGAACTGTGGTGTTGGAGTAGACTCTTGAGAGTCCCTTGGACTGCAAGGAGATCCAACTAGTCCATCCTAAAGGAGATCAGTCCTGGGTGTTCATTGGAAGGACTGATGTTGAAGCTGAAACTCCAATACCTTGGCCACCTGATGTGAAGAGCTAACTCATTGGAAAAGACCCTGATTCTGGGAAAGATTGAGGGCAGGAGGAGAAGGGGACAACAGAGGATGAGATGGCTGGATAGCATCACCGACTCAATGGACATGGATTTGGGTGAACTCCGGGAGTTGGTGATGGGCAGGGAGGCCTGGTGTGCTGCGGTTCATGGGGTTGCAAAGAGTCGGACACAACTGAGCAACTGAACTGAACTGAACTGAACAAAGATAGCAAGAGTTCATCTTCCTACCTAGGAAATGCACTCCAGTTGCTGCTACCTGTGTATCAGAATCCAAAACTGAAAGAACTTAAAAGATAGCAGAGTATGGAGGGAAAGAAAAGAATGATGTGATTCTGGAACAAATACTTTCACATTCTCTGGGCCAAAACAGAAAGTACAGACTCATCCAAAGCTAGGTCTAGACCATTGGGGGCAACTTTGGAAATTATAAGTGCTCCCAAGGGTGTTAGAATTCATATGAAGTCCCTGGAATATATATGAGCATGAATTTGATGACTGTATACCCTGAGTTTCCCAGGAAGGTCCAGAATTATATGTTCTCTCATGATAATTAATAATAAGGCCTCTTTTGTTTTCCAGGGTGGCACAGTTTGAATGATACTTTACATGCTTTTTCTTTGTCATAGGATACTCAGAAGGCTCTCAGTATTCAAGTGTAGGTCACCAATCAAAAGAATCTATATTGGTCACATTTTTCTGCCATTGTTTTTGGTGCTCCTGATATCACTTCTAATGAACACATGTTTATTATCTTTGAATATCACCTGAGTGTACAGTAAAGAATTATTCGGGGTAGTTATATCCATCAATGGTTTTAGTTTTCTGATTATCCACTTCTTTTGGAGACATTGTTTACATAACATTCATTTTCTCAAACTGTAATTTTTTTTCATTTACTTCTGAGTTCTCCACTTAACTGGTTTATCTTTTTGTTCCTGAGCACTTACACACATTTAATTACCATAGCCTTATAATATGTCTCAATATCTGATGGGACTTGTTTCCCCCTCATCCAAATTGATTCTTGTTTGTTAAAAATGGCTTAACCATACTTGCAAAATTATGTCAAGTGGTGGACTTTTATTTACACTTTACAAAATAGAAATATCAAAAGCCTGTAAAACTTCCTTCTACCAGTCTAACCTGTTCCATCTGAGGATCTCAGGTTTACCAGTACACCTGGACTTGATTTTTCATATGTTTATACATGTTATGGATGGGTGGTGAGATGTGCTTGTCTTTGGTGACAAGTGTTATGAAATAAAATTTCCTCCTAATTCAGAGCAGACTATTAACATGATGGTACAATCAAGACATTCATGGAAACTTAATGACAAAAACATTCCAAGAACTGCAGAAGGGCACTTCCCTCATCATTTCATGTCACACCCATTAAAATGAAAATTCCTTTTGGCACAGCTTGGGAGAATCAAGGTAGAAGGATTAGTTGGGTTGTGCCAGCCTATAAAGAGCCTTTACTCTAAATTAGTACAAACTGAGCTATTAAATACATATGAAAATTAATGGCATTTACAGCCATTGTTATGGCCATGATGTTAATACCAAAACTTTTACATCAATAAGGAAGAGTGTTTATGTTTAACAAGTTCACATTGGTTGCTTTCCAACATCTTTGAAATGTTTTGAAAATTGGGAGAACCTTAAAATTGCTAAAATATCAAGGATAAGCTGAAAATGGGACTGCTGGGGCACTGAGTTGTACCCAGAATCAGACCTTCTCCTAAGCCCATAGGAGTTTTCATGTCAAACTTCCCAAGTCGAATTTATTGGGTATGATGGTGCTCTTAAGAAGAGATCTACATATCTGTGGATTTCCCTATGAAATCTGCAGATCTCAATATAAATAAATGGGCTTGGATGGACTACAGATGTACGCTAAGAGTCTGCAGATGCAGGTTGAATGTGCATATGATATTAATCAAAACACATGTGTAACTAAGTCCTTCTTCTGTCACCATGGGTATAATACTGGCTAGGACATAGATTTTTGTAGGAAGGAGATAGGTGTTTCCATTTGGGTTATCCACCCAACTTATAACACACTCATTATTTAAACTGGTTGCTCCAGATCTCCATGTTTCCAGCAAAGCAGGAATCTTACCACTCTACTCACTGATTGTGAACCTCTATCTCCTGCAAAGAAATCTTGAAAGTGGAGTAAGTTAAGAAACTTCTCCTGTACTCCTTGACTTCATCTCCAGAAGGAAGAATAAGATACTGTATGGCAGCCTTGATTGTCTATTCAGCAAGTCAATTAATACACAAAGCCTTCATTTTTATATCTTTCCTTCCCACCATGTGGCCATATGTCTTATCCTAAGGACTTTCCAGGATAGGCCTGTGCACAAAAGCACAGAACTCTCAGTGGTTTCTCCTCCAGTATCTCCTTTGCTAAGTGAGGGCTGGAAGCCCCAGGCTAGCTTTCATGGTCTCTCTTTTAATATGTGCTATTTATGGTGCACATCTAAAAATTTAACCCCAAAATACAGAGCACTGACTATGTGCCAATCTCTACTCTATATTCTTGGGACACATCATTGAACAACACAAAAAGCTTTCCCATGGTGGGCCTGTCCTTCTAGCTGCTTCCCCAGGATCCCTGCCTATCCATGGCAAACAGGTTGAGGAAGCTGAAGTCTGAGTTAGCATTCTGTCAAAGGCAGGTTTGTATCCCTTAGTGCAAAATTTGATTGAAGAAAAATTGGAATTCAGGCATATTGATATATTAACTAAAATTATATTCATTTTGAGGAAAATGACATGAGTCTGTTTCAGCTTTTATTTATCATTTTATTTTCATATCTATTTATGCTATTTCCCTTTGGTGATTTGGACAATAGTCATCAATGTGAGGAACATGTTTTCTGTACTTTAGTACAATAGTTAGTGATAGCTGCTGCAAAACTTGGATTTAATCCCTTTTATGAATTGTAACAGGATAGAAATCATATCACAGTCTCAACTGATATAAAGGGAAACTGAAACTGTTAGTTGCTCAGCTGTGTCTGACTCTTTGCAACCCCATGGACTGTAGCCCTCCAGGCTCCTCTGTCCAAGGAATTCTCTAGGCAAGAATACTGGCATGGGTAGCCATTCACTTTTCCAGGGAATCTTCCCAATCCAGGGATCAAACCTGGGTCTCTTGCATTGCAGGTGGATTCTTTACTGTCTGAACCACTAGGGATTTAAGGGAGATAATATTTAATCCTCTCAAGCTCTTAACTTTAACGTTAATGTGGTGATGTATTTGTGGAGAGGATGGTTGTTAGCCTGAAAAATACCTTTATTTCACCTTTCCTCTCAAAGAACAGTTTCATTAGCTACTCAATTCTAGGTTGACAGTTATTTTTTTTCTTTCTCAATCAACATTTCACATTAATTTCTTAATAGAGATCCAATTTCCATTTGATATACATATTTTCCCAATTCCTAAAAAAGATCTTTATATAGTTGGTTTATTTGGATTAGGTTCTACACAAGTTTCACAGGTTGCATTTCATCATTAACTCTCATAAACCCCTTTTAAACTTTACCACTATTCTTTTTCTTACTGCCAATTTTTTTCTTCTGTTAAAGAAAACAGACCTTTCATCATGTAGAATACCCACATGATTCTGAATTTGGTAGATTGCTTCCTGGTAATGTCTTGCAGCTTGTTTCTCTTATTCCTGTATTTCCTATAAACTGGCAATTAGATCTTGAGGCTTGAATTATTCAAAGTTTGTGTGTGTGTGTGTGTGTGTGTGTGTGTGTGTGTGTGTGTGTGTCAGGGGTTGGGGGTAAAAGGCAAGGACGGGTGACAGAATATTTCTTGGGTAGATGCTGTTTAGTTGTGAAAAGAAGAGAAGCGAAAGCAAAGGAGAAAAGGAAAGATATAAGCATCTGAATGCAGAGTTCCAAAGAATAGCAAGAAGAGATAAGAAAACCTTCTTCAGCGATCAGTGCAAAGAAATAGAGGAAAACAACAGAATGGGAAAGACTAGAGATCTCTTCAAGATTATTAGAGATACCAAGGGAACATTTCATGCAAAGATGGGTTCGATAAAGGACAGAAATGGTATGGACCTAACAGAAGTAGAAGATATTAAGAAGAGGTGGCAAGAATACAGAGAAGAACTGTACAAAAAAGATCTTCACAACCCAGATAACCAAGATGGTGTGATCACTGACCTAGAGCCAGACATCCTGGAATGTGAAGTCAAGTGGGCCTTAGAAAGCATCACTATGAACAAAGCTAGTGGAGGTGATGGGATTCCAGTTGAGCTATTTCAAATCCTGAAAGATGACCCTGTGAAAGTGCTGCACTCAATATGCCAGCAAATTTGGAAAACTCAGCAGTGGCCACAGGACTGGAAAAGGTCAGTTTTCATTCTAATCTCAAAGAAAGGCAATGCCAAAGAATGCTCAAACTACTGCACAATTGCACTCATCTCACATGCTAGTAAAGGAATGCTCAAAATTCTCCAAGCCAGGCTTCAGCAATATGTGAACCATGAACTTCCAGATGTTCAAGCTGGTTTTAGAAAAGGCAGAGGAACAAGAGATCAAATTGCCAACATCTGCTGGATCATGGAAAAAGCAAGAGAGTTCCAGAAAAACATCTACTTCTGCTTTATTGACTATGCCAAAGCCTTTGACTGTGTGGATCACAATAAACTGTGGAAAATTCTTCAAGAGATGGGAATACCAGACCACCTGACCTGCCTCTTGAGAAACCTGTATGTAGGTCAGGAAGCAACAGTTAGAACTGGACATGGAACAACAGACTGGTTCCAAATAGGAAAAGGAGTAAGTCAAGGCTGTATATTGTCACCCTGCTTATTTAACTTATATGCAGAGTACATCATGAGAAACGCTGGACTGGAAGAAACACAAGCTGGGATCAAGATTGCCGGGAGAAATATCAATAACCTCAGAGATGCAGATGACACCACCCTTATGGCAGAAAGTGAAGAGGAACTCAAAAGCCTCTTGATGAACTCAAAAGCCTCTTGATGAAAGTGAAAGTGGAGAGTGAAAAAGTTGGCTTAAAGCTCAACATTCAGAAAACGAAGATCATGGCATCCGGTCCCATCACTTCATGGGAAATAGATGGGGAAACAGTGGAAACAGTGTCAGACTTTATTTTGGGGGGCTCCAAAATCACTGAAGATAGTGACTGCAGCCATGAAATTAAAAGACGCTTACTCCTTGGAAGGAAATTTATGACCAACCTAGATAGCACATTGAAAAGCAGAGACGTTACTTTGCCAACAAAGGTTTGTCTTGTCAAGGCTATGGTTTTTCCTGTGGTCATGTATGGATGTGAGATTTGGACTGTGAAGAAGGCTGAGCGCCAAAGAATTGATGCTTTTGAACTGTGGTGTTGGAGAAGACTCTTGAGAGTCCCTTGGACTGCAAGGAGATCCAACCAGTCCATTCTGAAGGAGATCAGCCCTGGGATTTCTTTGGAAGGAATGATGCTAAAGCTGAAACTCCAGTACTTTGGCCACCTCATGCAAAGAGTTGACTCATTGGAAAAGACTCTGATGCTGGGAGGGATTGGGGGCAGGAGGAGAAGGGGCTGACAGAAGATGAGATGGCTGGATGGCATCACTGACTTGATGGACGTGCGTCTGAGTGAACTCCGGGAGTTGGTGATGGACAGGGAGGCCTGGCATGCTGCGATTCATGGGGTCACAAAGAGTTGGACACGACTGAGCGACTGAACTGAACTGAACTTGTTGTATGATCTATCCTCGTACCTTATTAATTTTATACATATTGGTTTATACTGTTTGATCCCTTTAACTACTTTCATTGAGCTTCTCTTTAAAGTTATGCTTATGGTTTTAACATTTTAAAAATGTAAGAGACTGAAAGATGTGCATGTCATGTGCACATTGCTTGTGATTTTTTTTTATTTTGGTAAAGTGTTGCCAAGGATACTATCTACAGGACACTCCATATATGGCTACACTCAAAAAATGGTCTTTGGGGTTGAGATCCAGGATAAATAAAAAGACTTTTCTTACGAAACTGGCAGACTTTCTCCTTCCTAGTAAGTAGAGTATATTAGCCTAAGCAGCTATGACAAAGATACCCCAAACCACTGGCTTTTAAACGGATTGGATGCTTGTTATTATTCTGTGTGAAAGTCCAGACATAGGTGATCTAGAGCTGGTGGGAATCTCTGCCATTACTGACACACAGCTTATATGTTTGGGTTCAAAGTGATTGTCCCAAGGAACAAAGTGCAAGGGAACCAGAAGTGGTTTACAGTATTTCCGCTCACTAATTTCTCTCACTGGTCAGAAATTAGTCTCATGGCCATGCCTGTTTTTGAGGGAGAATAAGAAAAGCTTGACTATCAAAGAGGAAAGAGGCATACATATGATGGACAAACTCAGTATCTGGCAAAATTGGCTCCTCTGGCTATCCAAATATCCATGCACACCTTTCCTTTCCCAAACATAACATTCTCCCTCAGGTTTCAAGTTCAGAATCTCTGCATAATGTACCATCCTCTCTATCAAGTCTAGCTCTTACTCTGTAATCTGGTGACCTAGAAACTACAAGAAAAGTTATCTTTAGCCCCACCTTCCCCCCCAAATACCACAATAAACAAAGCTTTATGACCATTTTATTGTGGATAACCACAATAACAACTCCCATTCAGAAAAGTGAAAAATGATGAACACACAGCAGCTACTCATCCATCGCAGTTGTCACACCCCACCAGATGGAAATCGCAGATTCTGTGCCCTGGCAGTGCAGGGCCCCTCGGCTAGACTGGGATGCTGGGAGCAACTCTTCTGGTCCTATATGAGGTTTTCTTGCCTTTATCCTTCACAGCCACTGATAAGGTGGGCATAGACTGGTGTCTGCTGGTGAAGGTTTAGGAGATGGAGAATTACTTTAAGCTTCAGATGGCCACCATCTTTTTCAGGTCAGGCTTGTTCAATACAATTCCCTCAAAACTTAACAGACTTATGGTCTACTTGCCTCTTGTCAGTTCCAGATACCAATAACTACTGCCAAAGATCTTGTCTATCCATAACTCTTAAGACAAAAGATTCTATTCTTTCATTTTCTGGTCTCCATACTCAATATACCTCTCTCTCATATTGCTGGAGACTCCCTAGGACCATCTGAAACAATAGCTTTGAGTGAGATGCCAACATCCTTAGTCTTTACCATGGGAGTGGCCCCATTGTCTAGTAGGGAACACTCAGTATCAGGCTCTGAGGAAGGCTTGGCATTAAAGTCTCATCTCTCAGTGTATTTGATGTATTATTTTTCAAACCTTTGAATCACCAGATTTTCATTCAATTTAGACTGCAGCCTGCAGGCAATAGAGAACTTCCCAGAAAAGAAATCTCTTGTTCTATTTCCAGTTTTTTAAGGAATCTCCACACTGTTCTCCATAGTGGCTGTACTAGTTTGCATTCCCACCAACAGTGAGCGTGGAGATTCCTTAAAAAACTGGGAATAGAACTGCCTTATGATCCAGCAATCCCACTGCTGGGCATACACACTGAGGAAACCAGAATTGAAAGAGACACGTGTACCCCAATGTTCATCACAGCACTGTTTATAATAGCCAGGACATGGAAGCAACCTAGATGTCCATCAGCAGATGAATGGATAAGAAAGCTGTGGTACATATACACAATGGAGTATTACTCAGCCCTTAAAAAGAATGCATTTGAATCAGTTCTAATGAGGTGGATGAAACTGGAGCCTATTATACAGAGTGAAGTAAGCCAGAAAAAAAAAACACCAATACAGTATACTAAGGCATATATATGGAATTTAGAAAGATGGTAACAATAACCCTGTATACGAGACAGCAAAAGAGACACTGATGTATAGAACAGTCTTTTGGACTCTGTGGGAGAGGGAGAGGGTGGGATGATTTGGGAGAATGGCACTGAAACATGTATAATATCATGTATGAAACGAGATGCCAGTCCAGGTTCGATGCACGATACTGGATGCTTGGGGCTGGTGCACTGGGACGACCCAGAGGGATGGTACGGGGAGGGAGGTGGGAGGAGGGTTCAGGATGGGGAACACATGTATACCTGTGGTGGATTCATTTTGATATATGGCAAAACCAATACAATATTGTAAAGTTAAAAAAAAAAAAAAGAAATACCTTGTAAGAAGACTAGCAACACCTGAATTAACCTCTCTTTAAGCTTTTACTAAGATTGCCAATTATTAATCATCTACTACTGGTGGTAGTTTACCAAATGTTCACCACGGTATGACAAAAGTCAAGAGCTGACAGATTTCAAGGGATTGGATCTGGTAGACAGAGTGCCTGAAGAACTGTGGATGGAGGTCTGTAACATTGTACAGGAAGCAGTGACCAAATGATTCCCAAGAAAAAGAAATGTGAGACAGCAATGTGGTTCTCTGAGGACATGTTACAAATAGCTGAGAAAAGAAGAGAAGCAAAAGGCAAGGGAGAAAGGGAAAGAAAAGAAAGTGAAGTAGCTCAGTCGTGTCCAACTCTTTGCAACCCCAAGGACTGTAGCCTACCACACTCCTCTGTCCATGGAATTTTCCAGGCAAGAATATTGGAGGGGGTTGCCATTTCCTTCTCCAGGGGATCTTCCTGACCCAGGGATCGAACCCGGGTCTTCCACATTGTATGCAGATGCTTTACCGTCTGAGTCACCAGGGAAGCCCTGAGAAAGGGAAAGATACACCCAACTGAATGCAGCATTCCAGAGAAGAGCAGGGGGAGATAAGGCCTTAAGTGAACAATGAGAAGAACAAGATGAAAACAATAGAATGGGAAAGACTAGAGATCTCTTCAAGAAAACTGAAGATATCAAGGGCATATTTCATGCAAGGATGGGCATGATAAAGGACAGAAATGGTAAGGACCTAACAGAAGTATAAGAGATTAAGAAGAGGTGGCAAGAAAACACAGAAGAAGTATACAAAAAATGTGTTAATGACCTGGATAGCCCCGATGGTGTGGCCATTCACCTAGAGCCAGACATCCTGGAGTGTGAAGTCAAGTGGGCTTTAGGAAGTGTTACTATGAACAAAACTAGTGGAGGAGATGGAATTCCAGCTGAGATATTTCAAATCCTAAAAGATAATGCTGTTCAAGTGCTGCACTAAATATGTCAGCAAATTTGGAAAACTCAGCAGTGGCCACAGGACTGGAAAAGGTCAGTTTTCATTCCAATCCTGAAGAAGAGAAATGCCAAAGAATGTTTAAAGTACCATGCAATTGCACTCATTTAACATGCTAGCAAGGTTATGCTCAAAATCCTTCAAGCTAGGTTTCAGCAGTACATGAACCAAGAACTTCCTTTTCTAAATCCAACTTCCAGTACAAGTTGGATTTAGAAAAGGCAGAGGAACCAGAGATCAAATTGCCAACATTCATTGAATCATAGAGAAAGCAAGGGAATTCTAGAAAAAATATCTATTTCTGCTTCATTGACTAGGCTAAAGCCTTTGATCATGTGGGTGTCAACAAACCGCAAAAAATTCTTAAAGATAGGAATACCAGACTACCTTACCTGTCTCCTGAGAAACCTGTATGCAGGTCAAGAAGCAATGTTAGAACCAAACATGGAACAATGGACTGGTTCAAAATTGGTAAAGGAGTACATGGAGGCTGTATATTATCACCCTGCTTATATAACTTATTTGCAGAGTGCATCATGCAAAGTGCCTGGAGGGATGAATCACAAGCTTGAATCAAGATTGCCAGGGGAAATATCAACAATCTCAGATATGCAGATGATACCACTCTAGTAGTAGAAAGTGAAGAGAAACTAAAGAGCCTCTTGATGAGGGTGAAAGAAGAGAGTGAAAAAGCTGGCTTAAAACTCAACATCCAAAAAACTAAAACTGTGGCATCTGGTCCCATCACTTCATGGCAAATAGACGGGGAAAAAAGTAGAAACAGTGACAGACTTTTTCTTGGGCTCCAAAATCACTGGAGATGGTGATTGCAGTCATGAAATTGAAAGACACTTGTTTCTTGGGAGGAAAGCTGTAACAAACCCACACAGAGTATTAAAAAGAAGAGAAATTTTGCCAACAAAGGTCTGTATAGTCAAAGCCATATTTTTTCCAGTAGTCATGTATGGATGTCAGAGTTGGACCATAAAGAAGGCTGAGCACCAAAGAATTGATCCTTTTGAATTGTGGTGCTGAAGAAGACTGTTGAAAGTCTCTCGGACTGCAAGGAGATAAAACCAATCAATCTAAAGGAAATTCACCCTGAATATTCATTGGAAAGACTGATGCTGAAGCTGAAGCTCCAATACTTTGGCCACCTGATGCAAAGAGCCAACTTATTGGAAAACACCCTGGTGCTGGGAAAGAAAGAAGGCAGGAGGAGGGGACGACAGAGGATGAGATGGTTGGATGGCATCACCGACCCAATGGACATGAGTTTGAGCAAACTCTGGGAGATAGTGAAGGACAGGGAAGCCTGGCATGCTGCATTCCATGGTGTCACAAAGAGTCAGACACAACTTAGTGACTGAACAAAAACAGATTTCAAATTCTTTGTCCTCAGTATCTGTCGCTTGACCATTAAGGCATTAGCATCTGTTTTAGGGTTTCTATGTTTACTGCAGGACTCTAGATCTAGATACCAATTTGTATATTCGTAGGGTACAATCTAATCTGGTGAAACAAAAAATTCAAAGTTGCATTATTTTCTCCAAAGAGATAGCCCAAAGGTCAGCAGTCCAGGGCTAGTACAGACATTCTGCCATCCTAAATGCACAGTCCCTCTGGGTTCCAAACAATTGCCTTAGCTCCTGCTACCACATCTGCATCCCATCATGTCTATTATGCTAAACAGTATGACTTGTGAGTTGTACCTATCAATTCTACTTATATCCCATTGGTTAGAAGTTAATCTCATGGCTGGGTTAACTATAAGGAAAATGTGAAGCATCATTTTTAGAAAGGAATAGACACTGGTGAGCAGTTACAATTCTCACTACAGAATTGAGTTGTCTTATTTTTCTTTTTGCCCAGGTAATCAATAAGCTCAAAGTCAAATCTATAGCATGTGTGTATATATTTGTGTGTGTGTGTGTGTGTGTGTGTGTGTGTGTGTAGAGGGCTCATATCTCAGCTAAAGATTCATGCCATACTGAACTGTGAATAATCTTGGGAGGAGTAATTATTTAAAATATTACCAGACATCACAGCTACAGTGAGACCTAGCTCAATGGATGGGCTTCACTGTAATAGCTGCTAAGAAGGGGTAGGTATGAGGGAATGTGACAGAAGACCAGTGAGCCTTCATTCTAGGCAGGGTGACATGCTTCAGAACAGGTGTAAAATGGACACCATAGGAGGCCATACAGGACCTGGATGACTTGTTGGGGCCTCCTAGGGCAATGGAGGTGGGGGGAGGTGGTGGAAAGTCTGATCACTGTTAACTTTTATTGAGTACCTACCCATGCCAAGCAACATGTAAGGGCTTTATATGCCTGTGTTACCTCACTTAAAACAAGGGGGCCCTGGAAGTCAAACAGAACAAGACAGTCTCAGGTGCCAGGAAACTGGATACAGCTGCTAACAATGTCTTGCACTAGTTTAGCAAGAGTGTTCACAGAGCCGGTCTCACTTGACCCTCCTGGAGCCCTGCTGTGTAGGTTGGACGAAGGTAAAGGAACAAGGCCTCGAGAAGCCAGGGAACACGGAAGTGACAGAGCTGGGACTCCAGCCCATGCCTCCCCGCAACCTCATCTCACTCCACCCATAATTTTACATGCCTCCGAATTCTACATCATTTCACCAAGATTTAGTCTCATATCTAAAAACAAAGTGTAAGAATGTCTTCAAAGTGGGGACATAGGAAGACTTTTAGATGAATAATGGAATAAAAGGTTTCAGTGTGAAAACATTGCAAAAACTTGACTCTTAAAAGCTAAGAAAGAACTTTCTCATTGAGGCTGAGGTTTCAGGGCTCCTTCCTGTTGAGGCCAGTCCTTCCCTTGTACATATTCTTGTCTCCTTGGAGACATTGTATATGATCCTTCCTTCCCAAAAGGCTTTTTACCTTCAGCCTTTCAGCCTTCCTAAATCTTGCCTGTTCTACAGGAAGGGAGCATGGCCCGCCAACTTTTACCTCATCCTCTCCTCTCTAGAGTCCTCAAGATGCCCAACAATAGGCATGGTTCACTCCTCACATCTAGTCACACTTCCCTCCAAAAATGGGTCTTTGCTTCTGATACCTTTTCTGGTAAAGTCATTGGTGATCTCCTGACAGCAAATTCAATGGACTTGTCTCCATCCCTTCCTTCCTGGTCTTCCTGGGGCATTTGATACAAATGGCCTCTACCTCCCTTCTCCTTTTCTGCCCCTGACACCACTACATCTTTGAATATTCTTCTAAGAATTCTTATGGATCAATTCTGTCTGTCCATAGCTCATGTATTAGAGTCTTTGAGTGTGTTCCTATTTCATTCCTATTCTTTCTCACTCTTAGCCTCTCTACCTAGATATTTATCTCCATCTTCATCTCATCTTATATCTATATTTCAGTTCCCCAAACTCCTGAAGAAAAAACTCATTTCTTATTGAACAATCCACATTTTCCCCACAAATGTCCATCAACAGCTGAAATTGATTACTTTTGAAATTGAACTTATATTTTCCCCCTGCTCAATCCTGGACATCTTCCGATTGCTCATGCTGACTGGTGACACCATTAGCCACCTCATCTCCAAAGGAGAAATCTGTTATCATGCAGGACACATTCCTTTCCACACCCCTCACCCAATCATTCTGCAAGTCTCCTTGACTTTGCCTTCTAGCCTTCTCTTGCATCAATCCTCTCCTTGTCATCTTCTCCACCACAGCTGAAGTCCAGACCATCCTTGGCTTCTTCCTAGAGAGTGGTAGTAGGTTCCAGATTGGTTCTACTGCCTCCAGACTCATTTCTTTCCCATCCAGGTAGCCTACCAAGTTGATCTTGCTAAACTACAGGTCAAATTCTTCTTAAAACCCTTAATAACTCCCCATAGACTACAAAATGAAATCTGCTGTGCCCTATTTTTCTACCTTCCCAGCCTTATTCTCAGCTATTCTTCCATCTATTGGCCCTTCCAATTCCCCTTCCCCTGTTCCTTTGTCTGGTATGTTCTTTTCTCCAAACTCTGTCTATAATATTGTATTATCTCTACCATATATTCACCAAATTTTCCTAAGCATCCTTAGTGGACATCTCCTCCAAGTATAATGGGGACTATAGAGAAAGGAACGCCTATGTTCATAGGGAACTCTATATAGAAGAGTTTAATGCTTTTACTAAGCCTTGAAAGATGAAGAAAATCCCCTCTCATGGAGCCTCCCTTGGCCTACAAAGAGCCTCCTACCTCTTCCCTGTATTACACTGCTGCCCTGGTATGTTGATTTCTTTCTCCTGATGGACTGTGAGCTTTAGTGTAGGGACCACATCACAATCCTGGGAGTAGCCCCAGTGCTAAGCACAGTGCCGATGCTTTGTAGACCTTAGTAAACTTATTAAATTAGATTGAATCAGAATAGCTCAAAGCCAAGGAGCTCATTAGTGGCAAGTGTTTGGTGAAAGAGAAACGGCACCCCATCCTCAGGAAAACTGGGCCTGGAATCTTGACCTCATTAGCACCCTGTTCTAACCCAACCTGCCAACTGACTCTGACTTTCCAAATGTTAACACAAGGCATCAGCACGTGTGAGCTAAGGATACACACACCGAGTATCAACATGGCATATGGATATGTAGTATATGGAAACTAACTCCTTTCACTCACCAAGTTTATAGCCCTTTTAAACTGCCTGAGTTAGTTTTGAATCAAACCCAGATTTTCTAGTGTTTCAGTTCATTTTCTTTTGGCAAACACATCTTCCTGTTGTTAAGAAGAAAGACTTTACAAAGATTATTTAAAGGTTGAACTGGTTTCTTGAACATCAGCTAACTCTTACAGTATAGATTTTAATGGTATGAGTGTAAATGAATTAGAAACACATGGATTCATACCTTCCTAGAATCTTTAGGCTGTTTAAAAATTTAAAGGAGATATTTGAGAGAAAATATGCTATGGCTTTTCCAGTGGTCATGTGTGGATGTGAGAGTTGGACTGTGAAGAATTGATGCTTTTGAACTGTGGTGTTGGAGAAGACTCTTGAGAGTCCCTTGGACTGCAAGGAGATCCAACCAGTCCATTCTAAAGGAGATCAGCCCTGGGATTTCTTCGGAAAGAATGCTGCTAAAGCTGAAACTCCAGTACTTTGGCCACCTCATGCAAAGAGTTGACTCATTGGAAAAGACTCTGATGCTGGGAGGGATTGGGGGCAAGAGGAGAAGGGGACAACAGAGGATGAGATGGCTGGATGGCATCACTGACTTGATGGACATGAGTCTGAGTGAACTCTGGGAGTTAGTGATGGACAGGGAGGCCTGGCGTGCTGTGATTCATGGGGTCGCAAAGAGTCGGACACGACTGAGTGACTGAACTGAACTGAACTGAACTGATGACTGAGGTGCCATCAGATTCCAAACATAGAATATTGAAAGATATTCTATGAGTTCAAAGTGTGGCTGTGCAAGCCTGTAGGAATACATTTCATTAATAGGTATATAAGTGAACTAGTTAGTAACTAGAGTTATTATAAGTGGAGAGAAACCATAAGATCCTGTTTAAGCAAAATGGCTGCCACCAGAAGACGAGAATAAGCTCCAACTCAGAGTTTCTAAGTCTGATCCAACTAATAACAAAGAGAAGCTTTCTTTTAAGTTCAATAGAACGGCCTTGTAGAGGTGGGTGTCCTAATGTTGTTTCCTTAGGAGTGCTAGATATGGGGAGACTTGGACACTGGAGCGAAAGGAAAGTCATGCAGGGGTCCGACCTGTCTCTTTAATAGAAACTCTTTCATTGTGAAACCGCTGCCTCATTTGGCACAGGTTGAGTGCAGGCTGGGAAGAGCAGGGTAATTGCAGGTCATGATGATCTAGTAGGATTAGTTAGTTTATATAAACATGTTCCAAGTCCAGCTATGTTTCAGTTAAGCTGCACACGGAGAACTACCAAAGCAGGCCAGCCCTGGTTCAGTGTCACAAACTGTTTATTTGTACAAGAGATCCCTAGAAGTCTACTAATCCAGGAGACAGCCATCTTAGGGAATTAATGGAGCCTTCTCTGTAGTGGTTATTTTAAAACCAGATTAAACCAGGCCCTTGAGAAAGCAGCGTAGAAAGTAATCCCACATGGAGTCCCGTTGTGAAGCAGGGAAGTGGATCTTTTGAAAGAACTTTCCTATCACAGAGGTCTACTGATTTCCTTCATTCTAGAGTAATATGAACTGGTGTAGAGGGCTATGGGTTACACATTTAGGTATGAATAATGTTTACAAACGGTGTTCCTTCTGTGGTTAATGGGTCTTCTCCTCTTACCTGTTGAGAAATAGCCATTGCTGTAGCTTTTCTGTGGTTCAAGGGGGCATTCAAGAAGCTTTTTTTTTCCTTTGCATTTTTTTTCTTTAGGCCTTCAATGGAAACCACAAATGAAAAGTACACCAGGTATTGTTATTTAACACTTACTGAGTACTTCCTGTGGCTGGGGACTGAGTTAGGGACTAGATACAGAGATGATAATCATAATAACAGGAAAAACAATATAGTGCCTGCGAAGTTATAGTCTGGGTCTGGAGGAGGGAAGAGACAGATATGTGAACATACCATACACGTATAATGAGATAAGTGGTGAAACAAAGTCAAGGACAACCTGTTAGGTGAGTCTAAGCTCCACAGGGAAGGATCCAACACTAGGGAGGTCAAAAAAGTCTGCTAGGGGAGATGATGTGGAGGGAGGTCTTAAAGGGTGGGTTGGATTTTAGTATTCAGGTTGGTGCAAAAAGTAATTGTGGTTTTACATGGTTGAACTTTGCCGCTTGATCTTGGAATACATTCTTAAATAAATGTGGTTATGTTATACATCATTTTAATGTACGTTTCTCACTTTTATTCTTTTTAATAACATTACTTGCTGTTTATTTTATATTTATTTTAGACTGTAGAACTGATGTTAGACAAAACACAAATTCACATGCTTTTCTTATTCAAGTTCAAAATGAGTTGTAAAGCAGCAGAGACAACTCACAATATCAACAATGCAGTTGGCCCAGGAACTGTTAACAAATGTATAGTGTAATGGTGGTTCAAGAAGTTTTGCAAAGGAAATGAGAGTCTTGAAGGTGAGGAGTACATTTGCCAGCCATTTGAGAGGATCATCAAAGCTGATCCTCTTACAACTACACAAGAAGCACCAAAGAACTCAACATCCACCATTCTATTGTCATTCAGCATTTGAAGCAAATTGGAAAGGTGAGAAAGCTCGATAAGTGGATGCCACATGCTGCTGCTGCTGCTGCTAAGTCGCTTCAGTCGTGTCTGACTCTGTGCGACCCATAGACGGCAGCCCACCAGGCTCCGCTGTCCCTGGGATTCTCCAGGCACGAACACTGGAGTGGGTTGCCATTTCCTTCTCTGGATGCCACATGAGCTGACCACAAATTAAAAAAAAAATCATTATTTTGAAGTGTCATCCTCTCTTGTTCTACACAACAACAATGAACCATTTCTAGATTGGATTGTGATGTGTGAAGAAAAGTGGATTTTATATGACAACCATCAATGACCAGCTCAGTGGTTGGACTGAGAAGGAGCTCCAAAGCACTTAGTCAAACTTGCATCAAATTAAAGGTCATGGTCATTGTTTGGTGGTCTGCTGCCAGTCTGATCCACTATAGCTTCTGAATCCTGGTGAAACCATTACATCTGAGAAATATCCTCAGCAAATTGATGAGATGCACCAGAAACTGCAATTCTGCAGCTGGCATTGGTCAACAGAAAGGGCCCAATTCTTCTCCACGACAGTGCCTGATTGCACGTCACCCAACCAACACTTCAAAAGTTGAATGAATGAGGCTATGAAATTTTGCCTCATCTGCCATGTTACCTGATGTCTCTCTTCAAGAATCTCGACAACTTTTTGCCAGGAAAATGCTTTCCACAACCAGCAGGAGGCAGAAAATGGTTTCTAAGAGTTTGTCAAATTTTAAAGCATGGATTTTTATGTTATAGGAATAAACTTATTTCTTATTTGCAAAAATCTGTTGATTATAATGGTTCCTATTTTGATTAATAAAGATGTGTTTGAGCCTAGTTATAATGATTTAAGGGCTTCCCATGTGGCGTAGTGGTAAAGAGTCCACCTGCCAATGTAGGAGATGCAGGTTTGATCCCTGGACCAGGAAAATCCCTGGAAGAGGAAATGGCAACCCACTCCAGTATTCTTGCCTGGAAAATCCCATGAACAGAGGAGCCTCCTGGGCACAGTCCATGGTGTTGCAAAGAATTGGACACAACTGGGAAACTAAGCACATAATTTAAAATTCACAGTTCAAAACCAAAATTGTTTGCACCAACCTAATAGTGGTACTAATGGTAAGGACCCACCCGCCAATACAGGAGACGTGAGAGACACGGGTTCTATCCCTGGGTCAGGAAGATCCCATGGAGAAGGGCATGGCAACCCACTCCAGTATTCTTGCCTGGAGAATCCCATGGACAGAGAACCCTGGTGGGCTACAGACCACAGTGTCGCAAAGAGTCAGACATGACTGAAGTGATGTAACACACACAGCACGATAGTTGTCAAGGTCAATGTATCAGTGGAAAAATAGATAGGTAGGGAGATGAATGGGAAAGGGAACTTGTCCACATGGGTTCAATAGGATTGAATTTGGTGAGAACCCTTTGTGCCTCCTATTGAGAGAGTGATTTGGTTTCTCCCTTATTTCTCTAATAACCCTTCTTCTCATTGGTTGCTTTGACTTTTCTCTTGGATCTAATAGCCTGGCAATTTTTATTCAATTTAATTCAGCATTTATTGCTATCATACATTTTTTAGCTCTGTAATAGGCTTGTGGGAGATAGAAGAGGAGGAAACCTTGTCCCAGCCCTCCCAAAGCATGTTCTCCAAAGCATGTGTTCACATCCTCATTGCACTACTTCAGAAACAGGTTGATGATGATCTTCTAGTCCTTAAAAGACATCCAAATTGACAGTTGATAGATCAGCCTTGCTCAATTAAGAGTTTAGCAAAAATGTAACAAAATATGCTAGGCATGGAAGTTGAAGTTTCCAATGTAAACTGTAACTGAAGCTGAAGATGGTGAAATATAAATCCTTCCTTATGACAAACACGGTCTCCAGGAGTGGAACCACAAGCTGATTCATTTATCTCTTGTATGTTTTAGGACAAGCACAATTTTTCCATAATATAAAACGGTCTGTTATAGGACTATATGCCTCAGGGAGTTATAAATGTAGATTTTCCTGGCGTTAACATTTCCTGAGTTGTAAGGGTAAGGATTCCTAAAACAGAACTTTAAAAACCTGCAGTGTTGCATGAAGTTTCTCCATACATTAAAAAAAACAACAACTGATTAATTACTTTTATTTTATTGGTTGATCAAGGAAGAGAAATGTTAACCTAGTTATTAGCTTGGCTCAATAGATTCTCATGTATGAGAAAAATAAAGTGACATTGAATGGGACCAACCCCAAAAAAGACTTGTGCTGGCACTCACTTTTCTCCTTAATCTTGAAAAATAAAAACCAGATTTAGGAAGGTACTTATATTTAGTATACCTGGAAAAACTTATAGAAAAGAAAAAGTTAGTCCATGGCAATTAAAATCAAGGGAAATTACATTGGGTCTGTAGGTACTGGGATGGAAGTGAAACTAAGGACCTCTTGTCACCACTAGGGATACCAAATTCAGAGCTTTTCCATCTTCAACATGCAATAAACCCAGAAGATATTCACTGTAGCACTTACCATTCAAAATGTTCAAATTAACTTCCAGAATTCTCAGAATCATGGGAAAGAGACTATTACTCAATGAACTTTCAGCTAAACACTTTATTGAATCCTAACTTTTTCCCCCGTTCTATTCTCAGGAAGCAAATTGAGTCAAAAAGAAAATACTAAACTATTTATAAAGTCACATGACTAAACCGTACTTCCTTAAGGGCTCAGTGGGTAAAGAATCCGCCTGCAATGCAGGAGAACAGGAGATGTGGATTTGATCCCTGGGTCAGGAAGATCCCCTGGAAAAGGAATTGGCAACCCACTCCAGCATTCTTGCCTCAAAAATCCCATGGAGGGAGGAGTCTAGTGGCCTACAGTCCAAAGGGCCACAAAGAGTCGAACATGACTGAGCGTGTAAACGCAGCAGCACAGCACGTGAGGAAACTTTGATACTGACTGAAAACAAAATGCCTCATCTCTTGGCTTTGTTCATTTGGGCTGTATGTGTGTGTGTGGTGGTGGTGGTGGTGGTGTTTATTGTATTCTGGTCATTTGGGCATTTAACAAGTGATTAATACTCTTCTGTATCATCAGTTTATGCTGAACCCAGGAGCTTCAATTCAGGCCAAACATGCTTGTGATTATTCAGGGGTTTCTGCGGGATTCATTAACCCAAACATCTGTGTAATCTACAAAACATTTTCTCCTTTGTTTTCTTATTTGTTCCTTAAAACTGACCTATGAAGAGACTGGAAAGGTTTAATTATTCACATTTCACAGATGGGGACCAACAAGTCTAATTTAGATCCAGTTATATTAATTTAAACCTTAATAAGTAGCAGAACTAAGGCTTACAGCTATTTCCCCTCTTCAGGTTCAGAATTATTCCCACCACACAAGAGGTGGTGTCAGTCAAAGAAATAATCAGCTGGGTGAATCCCCACTCTGCTGATGGCCACTGCCTGACAAGGTTACTTTGCCAGAGTTATTAGTGCTTCAGGTGCCCCTTCAAATTAATAGTCTTTAAATACTTAATTTTATTTAGTGAGAGCATCAGGTCAGTTCAGTTTAAGACACTTAGTCGTGTCTGACACTTTGCAACCCCATGGATTGCAGTATGCCAGGCCTCCCTGTCCATCACCAACTCCCGGAGTTTACTCAAACTCATGTCTATTGAATCATTGATGCCATCCAACCATCTATTCTCTGTCATCCCCTTCTCCTCCCACCTTCAATCTTTCCCAGCATCAGGGTCTTTTCAAATAAGTCAGTTCTTTGCATCAGGTGGCCAAAGTATTGGAGCTTCAGCTTCAGCATCAGGCCTTCCAGTGAATATTCAGGACTGATTTCCTTTAGGATGGACTGGTTGGATCTCCTTGCAGTCCAAGGGACTCTCAAGAGTCTTCTCCAACACCACAGTTCAAAAGCATCAATACTTTGGCACTCAGCTTTTTTTATAGTCTAACTCTTACATCCATATATGACTACTGGAAAAACAATAGCTTTGACTAGATGGACCTTTGTCGGCAAGGTAACGTCTCTGCTTTTTAATAAGCTGTCTAGGTTGTCATAGCTTTTCTTCCAAGGGGCATTTTTTTGGCATTGCCTTTCTTTGGGCTTGGAATGAAAACTGACCTTTTCCAGTCCTGTGGCCACTGCTGCATTTTCCAAGTTTGCTGGCATATTGAGTGCAACACTTTCACAGCATCATCTTTTACAATTTGAAATAGCTCAACTGGAATTCCATCACCTCTACTAGCTTTTTTCGTAGTGATGCTTGCTAAGGCCCACTTGACTTTGCATTCCAGGATGTCTGGCTCTAGGTGAGCGATCACACCATCATGATTATCTGGGTCATGAAGATCTTTTTTGTATAGTTCTGTGTATTCTTGCCACCTCTTCTTTATATCTTCTGCTTCTGTTATGTCCATACCATTTCTGTCCTTTATTGTGCCCATCTTTGCATGAAAAATTCCCTTGGTATCTCTAATTTTCTTGAAGAGATCTCTAGTCTTTCCCATTCTATTGTTTTCCTCTATTTCTTTGCATTGATCACTGAGGAAGGCTTTCTTATGTCTCCTGGCTATTCTTTGGAACTCTGCATTCAAATGGGTATATCTTTCCTTTTCTCCTTTGCCTTTCACTTCTCTTCTTTTCCTAGCAGTTTGTAAGGCCTCCTCAGACAACCATTTTTCCTTTTTGCTCCTTATTGCCAAATTCAGACTTGAATAAAATAGGGAAAACCACTAGACCATTCAGATATGACCTAAATCAAATCCCTTATGCTATACAGTGGAAGTGACAAATAGATTCAAGGGATTAGATATGATAGACAGAGTGAGAGCATGCTGCTGCTGCTGCTAAGTCGCTTCAGTCGTGTCCGACTCTGTGCAACCCCATGGACAGCAGCCCACCAGGCTCCCCTGTCCCTGGGATTCTCCAGGCAAGAACACTGGAGTGGGTTGCCATTTCCCTCTCCAATGCATGAAAGTGAAAAGTGAAAGTGAAGTCACTCAGTCGTGTCTGACTCTTAGCGACCCCATGGACTGCAGCCTACCAGGCTCCTCCGTCCATGGGATTTTCCAGGCAAAAGTACTGGAGTTGGGTGCCATTGCCTTCTCTGGAGTGAGAGCATAGAGACATTGATTTTCTAATAACAAAGATTCAATCCTTTTTTTGAAAAAACATTATATGTGTTCCCCGTCCTATGGCTCCAGCTCCTGCAAGCCAAATCCTCAATGACCTGTGTGTGCGTCCACATGTGTACACGCATGAACTGTGGCCCCATGAACTGTAGCCCACCTGGCTCCTATGTCCCTGGAGTTCTTCAGGTAAGAATAGTGGAATGGGTAGCCATTTCCTTCTCCAGGGGATATTCCTGACCCAGCGATCGAACTCCAGTTGTATCTCCTCCATTGTCAGGCAGATTGTTTATCACTGAGCCGCCTGGGAAGCCCAACGACACAGAGATTTCACCAAAGACACTGGAGGACATGAGACGTGCCACACTGTGTTCTCGGCACGGTCCCTGAGAAAGTCCTTTTGGATATGTCTTATCCTGGGTCTCTTTTATCTCTCCCTTTCTCTTTCTGGACTCAAACTTCCTAGCTCTGACACCCTATTCTCAGGTCTTATACTTCCTGAGATCTCACTCCACTTAGCAGAGTAACTTTTGTTTCAGCTTCTACTGAACTTGCAACTTTCTTCCACAGGATAATATAAATCTTCAATATGTCAAACACCATTTTGTTGCAAAAAAACATTTCATTAAAATCAACTAACTGAAGAACCAGGGATCAGTAACAGGTTAGGAGTGAGGTAGTAAAGAAATTGTTAAAATATAAATGTAAAATTTTCCTGTTATTAACTGAATTCAAATGAGGGATTGATACATGTGCTAAGGCAGAATTTGGAGCAATTTACATGTCAAGTTATGTAAGGAAACATGGAATAAAATTATTTCTGAACTAACTGACACCATAATCCTGATTAATTTCAAAATGTTTACATTCCTTTTTGTTGTTTTAATTTTTATTTTATATTAGAGTATAGTTGATTTACAATGTTGTGTTAGTTTCAGGAGGACAGCAAAGTGATTCAGTTATACATATACATACATCTATTCTTTTTCAGATTCTTTTTTCCATCTAGGTTATTACAGAATATTGAGTAGAATTCCCTGTGCTATACAGCAGGTCTTTGTTGCTTCTCTGTTTTCTACATAGTAGTGTGCATATGTTATTCCCAAACTCCTAATTTATACCACCTCCCTTTTCCCCTTTAGTGACCATTAAGGGTGTTTTCAAAGTCTGTGAATTTTTTCTGTTTTATAAATAATTTCATTTGTATCATCTTTTTAGATTCCACATATAAGTGATATCAGGCTTCCCTGGTAGCTCAGCTGGTAAAGAATCTGCCTGCAATGCAGGAGACTCCGGTTCAGTTCCTGGATTGAGACGATTCCCTGGAAAAAGGGATATGCTACCCACTCTAGTTTTCTTGGACTTCCCTGGTAGTTCAGACAGTAAAGGATCCAACTGCAATGTGGGAGAGTTGGGTTTGATCCCTGGATTGAGAAGATCCCCTGGAGGAGGGCATGGCAGTTCACTCCAATATTCTTGCCTGGAGAATCCCATGGACAGAGGAGCCTGGCAGGCTACAGTCCATGGGGACACAAAGAGTCTGACACAACTGAGCGACTAAGCACAGCACATAAGTGATTGCATATGATATTTTGTCTTTCTCTGACTTACTTCACTTAGTACGATAATCGTTAGGTCCACCCACAAAGCTGCAAATGGCATTATTTAATTCTTTTTTATGGCTGAGTAATATTAATGTATACCACATCTTCCTATCCATTTATCTGTCACTGGACATTTAGGTTGCTTCCATGGCCTAGCTATTGTAAATAGTGCTGTGATGAACAATGGGGTGCATATATCTTTTCAAATTATGATTTTCTCTGAATATATGCCCTGGAGGGGAATTGCTAGATCGTAAAAATATGGTATCACATTTTTAGTTTTTTAAGGAAGCTTTGTACTATTCTCCATAGTGGCTGTACCAATTACATTCTCACCAATAGTGTGGGAGGTTTTCCTTTTCTCTACACCATCTCCAGCATTTATTGCTTGTAAACTTTTTGATGATGGCCATTCTGACTGGTGTGAGGTGATACCTCACTGTAGTTTTGGCTTGCATTTCTATAATAATTAGCAACATTGAGCATCTTTTCATGTGCGTTTTGGCCATCTGTATATCTTCTTTGGAGAATTGTTTATTTAAATCTTCTGCCTATTGTTTTTATTGGGTTGTTTTTTCTTGATATTGAGCTGCATGAGCTGTTTGTATATTTTGGAGATTAATTTCTCATCAGTCACATCATTTGCAAATATTTTCTCCCATTCTGTTATATTCATTTTATCATTTCTTTTTTCAACTCACACTTGAAGTGAAGTTGCTCAGTCGTGTCTGACTCTGCAACCCCATGGACTGTAGCCTACCAGGCTCCTCTGTCCATGGGATTTTCCAGGCAAGAGTACTGGAGTGGGTTGCCATTACCTTCTCCAGGGGATCGTCCCAACCCAGGGATCGAATCTAGGTCTCCCACATTGCAGGCAGACGCTTTACCATCTGAGCCACCAGGGAAGTTGAGATTACTTAGTAATTCTAAAATAGCCTCAAAATATGTAAAGCAAAATTGATGAGACTACAGGGAGAAATTTACAAGTGTAATATATTCACTAGGAGATTTCAGTACATTTTTCTTAGTTACTTGGTGGTCAAGCATCAAAAAACTCAGTAAAGACAGAGAACATTTGAACAACATAATTAATATGCATGATCTAATAGGCACATATACAGATCCTCTACCCAATAATTAAAGGCTATACATCCTTAAGTACATGTGAAACATTTTTCAAAACAAAACAAGACCTAAAATAAAATGGTTAAACAGGAAGAGTTGATAATGTCATAGATAAGCATTAGCTTGATTCTACTTTTAAATCTTTTCTTGATTTGGGGCATTACTTCAGCATCAGTTCAGTCAGTTCAGTCGCTCAGTTGCATCTGACTCTTTGCAACCCCATGAACTGCAGCACACCAGGCCTGCCTGTCCATCACCAACTCCCGGAGTTCCAAACCCATGTCCATTGAGTTGGTGATGCCATCCAACCATCTCATCCTCTGTCATCCCCTTCTCCTCCTGCCCTCCATCTTTCCCAGCATCAGGGTCTTCTCAAATGAGTCAGCTCTTCACATCAGGTGGCCAAAGTATTGGAGTTTCAACTTCAACATCAGTCCCACCAATGAACACCCAGGACTGATCTCCTTTAGGGTGGACTGGTTGGATCTCCTTGCAGTCCAAGGGACTCTCAAGAGTCTTCTCCAACACCACAGTTCAAAATCATTAATTCTTTGGCACTCAGTTTTCTTTATAGTTCAACTCTCACATCCATACATGACTGCTGGAAAAACCATAGTCTTGACTAGATGGACCTTTGTTGACAAAGTAATGTCTCTGCTTTTCTATATGCTGTCTAGGTTGGTCATAACTTTCCTTCCAAGGAGTAAGCGTCTTTTAATTTAATGGCTGCAATCACCACCTGCAGTGATTTTGGAGCCCAGAAAAATAAAGTAACCATAGTACATGTATTCTCTGTATCTAAAGCCTTGATCATTTCTGTGAAACTCATTCATTTTTCCCATTTGCAAACCTTGCAATGAATTGAGAGGGAACTGCTTGTGTCTTTGACAACATAACTGAATTATTTGAGCAATCTGATTCAGCTGTTCATCCAGTTTATTTTTTTCAGATTTGTTGAGGTATAGTTGACAAACTGCACCTCATAGTAATTTGATATAATATTTATATTGTGAGGATTCCTCTCATCTAGTTAATTAACACATTCATCACCTATTTATCTTTCTTTTTTTAGTGATAACACTTAAATTCTCCTCTCTTAGCAAATTTTGATTATACAATACAGTCTTATCTACATAGCCAACATGTTTATAGCTGAAAGTTTGTGTATTTTTGCCTAACTTTACTTATTTCCCCCAGTCCCCAGCCCCTGGCAACCACTTGTCTACTGTTTCTATGAGTTTGGTTTTTTTTAAGATTCCACATGTAAATAACAGCATGCAGTATTGATCTTTATCTGATTTATTTCACTTAGCATCAAGGTCCAGCCATGTTGTTGAAAATGGCAGGATTTCCTTCTTTCTCATAGCTGAATATATTCCTCTGTGTGTGTGTGTATTCCATCTTCTTTATCCATTCATCCCTTGATGGGCAGTTAGGCTATTTCCATACTTTTGTTCTTGCTGTTGTTCTCTAACTGCTAAGTCATGTCCAACTCATTACGACTCCATGGATTGTAGCACACCAGGTTCCTCTGTCCATGGGATTTCCCAGGCAAGAATACTGGAATTGGTTGCCATTTTCTTCTCCAGTTGATCTTCCTTACCAGAGATCAAACTCACATCTCCTGCACTGCAGGCAGAATCTTTACGACTGAGCCACCAGGGAAGTCCCATTTCTGTACCTTAGTTATTACAAATAGTGATGCAGTTAACATGGGGTGGGGGGCAGATATCTCTTTGATATCCTGTTTTCATTTTCATCAAATATATACCCAGAAGTGGAATTGCTGGATCATGTGGTCATTTTATTTTTACTATTTTCCATAGTTGCTATACTAATTAACAATTCTATAAGTTCCTTTTAAGTGGTTATTTTGGCACCTGCTTAATTGTCCCTTTCATTGAGTTCTTCTAAACATTAGTTTCCTCATCTGGAAAATGGGGATAGTACTTACATTCACACTGGTTTGGTGAAAGTTAAATTAGATAGCTTAATAGGACACATCTAATCCCAATGCCTATTCATAGCATGGAATTGGCAAATCTGAATCACACCCTCCACCTTACCCCCACCAACTTATGCATGTAAAACTTCTGCGGTCACTCAAGACCCAACTCTCATCAAATATTGCAAACTTTCCAGGGGACATGACATTGTCTTTCTTTCTCATTTTCTTGTTTTAGGGCTTTATATTTTAAGAATAGTTTCAGGTTCACAGGAAAATTGAATAGAAGTTACAGAGATTTCCCATGTACCCCTACCCTCACACATGCGTAGCCTCTTCTATGATCAAAATCCCCACCAGAGTGGTACAACTGATGAACCTACACAGCACAGTCACTCACCCAAAGGCCATAGTTTACACTGCAGTTCACTCTTGGTGTTGTATATCCTATGAATTTGTACAGGTGTTAATGACATGTGTAATGAAATGTACAATGCTATCCATCATTATGGTATCATATATTGGTAATTTCACTGCCCTAAAAATACTCTGTCCTCTGCCTATTCATCTCTCCTCCCCTTCCTTCAATCCATGATAACTGACTGATCCTTTTACTGTTTTCATAGTTTTGCCTTTTTCAGAATGTCATATAGCTTCTTCCATCTAGTAATATGCATTGAAGTTTCCTTCATATTTTTTCATGGCTTTGTAGCTCATTTCAATTTCTTTTTAGCACTGAATAATTGGAAGGAAAGTTATAGCCAACCTCGATAGCATATTAAAAAGCAGAGACATTACTTTGCCAACAAAGGTCCGTCTAGTCAAGGCTATGGTTTTTCCTGTGGTCATGTCTGGATGTGAGAGTTGGACTGTGAAGAAAGCTGAGCGATGAAGAATTGATGCTTTTGAACTGTGGTGATGGAGAAGACTCTTGAGAGTCCCTTGGACTGCAAGGAGATACAACCAGTCCATTCTAAAGGAAATCAGTCCTGGGATTTCTTTGGAAGGAAAGATGCTAAAGCTGAAACTCCAGTACTTTGGCCACCGCATGCAAAGAGTTGACTCATTGGAAAAGACTCTGATGCTGGGAGGGATTGGCGGCAGGAGGAAGAGGGGACGATAGAGGATGAGATGGCTGGGTGGCATCACAGACTTGATGGACGTGAGTTTGAGTGAACTCCGGGAGTTAGTGATGGACAGGGAAGCCTGGCATGCTGCAATTCATGGGGTTGCAAAGAGTCGGACATAACTGAGCAACTGAACTGAACTGAATGTTCCACTGTATGGATGCCCCACAGTTTGTTTATCCATTCACCTGCTGAACATTATCTTGGTTGTTCCAAGTTTTCACAGTTATGAATATCCATGTGCAAATTTTTGTATGGACATAAATTTTCAAATTATTTAGGTAAATACCAAGAAGCACAATTGCTGGATCATATGGTAAGGATAGGTTTAGCTTTGTAATAAACTGCCCAAGTGTCTTCCAAAGTGGTTTTGCATTCCCACCAGCAGTGACTGAAAGTTTCTCTTGCTCCACATGCTCTCCAAATTTGATATTGTGAGTGTTCCAGATTTTATCCATTCTGGTAGGTGTGTAGTGGCATCTCATTGTTCTTTTAAGACCTTGTCTTTTTATCCTTTATCCTTAGCATAATGTGGCAAATGCTGGGTATAGAAAATTCATTCAGAGGATATTTCTTAGTTGATTTTCCAGATTAAATAAATTCTCTCTCCTCCCATATGTATATACATGCATACACATATAAGCATATGTGTAAACATATTTTAGCCTGAATATTTTTTTACTCTTGCTAGCAACACACATTTATGTGACAATAAAAGTATTATCTTTAGAAAAGAGATAAGAAGTCTTGGTTACTCAATATGATGAGCTATTGATTCTTACACCTGAGAAAAAGTTAAAGCACCTACATTCCTTGAAATAATCATCTCTATGGCAAGCAGGACCTTTGTTTTCAAGGTTCCACCTGAAAGTCAAATGTTCCTCCTCCTCACATTTATGATTTTATTTGCCTATGATAGATAAAGGAGTCATTTGAAGTGACATAGACCTAAAATGCTGGTTACAAGAAATTTTGTTGCTAGTTTGTATTAATTATTCCTGTCCAAATGGAGGGTAAGACTCACAATTGAGTTTGCTGTCTGACTCATGTCTTATTTGACTTCATTCTTAATCCATCTGTGGAGTGTTTTGTAGATTAGTATTGTGTTTTGGAAATACAAAGAATGCTGGAAAAATTCAAGTGAGGCTTTAAAAAATTCACCATTAATTTGGTAAATAACATCTTCCTAGACAGAATGTTTTAACTTGGCCCTTTGAATATAAACATTTTTAGGAAGTATATTAGCTCGTTTGGTAATTCAGTTAGAATTTGTATCTTCTATTATTTTCTTTTACTCAAATACTACAGAGTTATTTCCCTTGAGTCTAAATTATTGCACACCTTTCTGTTGTGAACTGATCCTCAGTCGTGCACTGAACACCTCCTATGAGCCCTGCACTAAGTTCCAAGGACACATCTAAGAGATCTATAGGATAGGATGCCATTGTGATTATGGAAGGGGCTGAGGGTAATGCCTGAATGAAGAAATAAAGTAGTTAGAAACTAGTTATCATTGGCGTAAATGTGATTGTGAGAATAACCAAGCCCACTGTTAGTTTCCCTTGTCATGTCTTAGACGCCCACCATGAGGCTGTGCACACAGGAGCCACCTACAAGTCAAGCAGACTGGTGAAAGTGAATGTTTCACCAGTGAAACTGGTAAAAGTGAAAGTTGTGTCTGACTCTTTGCAACCCCATGGACTGTAGCCTGCCAGACTCCTCTGTCCATGGAATTCTCCAGGTTAGAATACTGGAGTAGGTGGCTGTTCCCTTCTGCAGGGGATATTCCCAACTCAGGGATTGAACCCAGGTCTCCTGCATTGCAGGCAGATTCTTTATTGTCTGAGCCACCAGCAAAGCAGACTGGTGACACCCTCCAATAACAGGCATGACACAGGCCTCCGAAAGTACAGCTCAGCCTTATGCCCAAATGTTTTCATGTTGATGAATGACTACACCATCAAACCATAAAAAGATGTAGAGGAAACTTCAATGCATATTTTGTTAAAATTTCATCTACCTGATTTAATATTATTCCACAAAGAGTTTTCAGGCTTTCAGTGAATCACAACCCTACATTTCTCCTTCTCTATGTGAGTCCTTCATGGGATATTCAGGAAACCAGTGACAATCCAAGAAAAACTGACATTTAGAACTTTGGAATACAGTAGGTTTGGTTGAAGATGGATGGGTAGTAACTATGGAGGTCTTAAAACCAAGTACGTTTATTTTTTTCGGGTCATTCCTATCCTCTTTTTTCATTGATAAGAAGGAGTTGCTATCATTGGTTTCAAAAGCAATTCTCAGGCTTAATCTCCTCTTTATATTTCCTTTCCCCCAATCCAGAAATAATACAAGAAACCCTAATAGTTCAGTTCAATTCCTGAAGTGTAGAATTCCACATTTTGTTCCTTCTGGTGACAATATCTCATGTTTAATGATTAAGAAGAAATAATGGGACTTACATTATTTGTAAGTCCCTAGACTTGGCAATCTAGGAAACATATTGGTTGAAAAAACATGCCCTGAGTTTCCCAACTATTCTTAAGATTGGGTCAAAGTACAGGAAGAAAATAAACTCTTGTTAAAATTCTTGATCTGTTTGCAAAATCTTCATTGGGAGGCAGCATATTCAGGGTAAACCCTCTGCCTTTGCTTCTATTCTGATTGGCACACCATGAGATATTGACAAAGTTGCCTAACTTTCAGCTTTCCTATCTGCACAAGGTATTTGACCATGATATTCTTGTCAACCAGCATTTATTAAGCATCTCTTTTTGTGTGTCACTGTACTAGGTACCAAATCAGACATACGGTAAAGATCTATGAGATAACAAAAGTAAAAGTGTTTTAAGGTCTTTAAAGGAATGAATCTGTGCCAAGTCAGAGATTATGAATTAAAAGATTCATAGCATGAAGAAAGGTCTTCACAGTTCTCAAAATTTTTAATGTATTTAGTTGACATGGAAATCAGGATTAATCCCAGTAGGGAAGAGTTAGCATTTCACAGAAAGAATTTCTGTTTCAGGGCCTGGAATATTAGTAAAGATCACAGGATCTCAAAGGGTTCATTGTATCGAGCAAGTCTGGATAGATAGTTACAAATTTATCATTAAAAACTGGCCCAAAATTTGGGCAAAATCATTGCATGTGGAGAATATCTGGTTATGCTCCAGTTGTCTTAGCTGATTAATTCTCTACCTTCCTTCACCCTGCGTTATGTCCTGGGAAGCTGACCCCTAGGGAGTGTCTCACCCAGTCTCCCTTGCTACTGCTTTCTGGCTGATTTAGATCAATGGGAAGCACCAGTAGATCAGAGTTTGGAAAGAGACTGTGTTGGGGTATTTCTTCTTGGCTTCTTGGCTCCCTGTCTTTGGTGGGTCTTTGACAGGGACTGTAGCTTCTAGTAGGTAACTGAGTTCAAGTAGTACTATTTCCCTTTTTGCCCTTCAGACCTAAGGGTGGTACGATCTTCTCTGGGTGCCTCCACATCTCTTGTTTATTTGTTTAGCTTGCCCATACCTCTGTAAGTAGTCACTTATTAAACTATCATCACTAAAAACTTCTGAGGTGATTTCTGTTTCTTACCAGGATCCTGACTAATGTGTACAGCTACAAAAGAAATTTTATAAAGCCCATAAAGACCCTTATATAGACTGTAAAATATTTTTCACATGAAAAGCAAAATATCCCTCAGCTTTGGAATCAACCTCTCCACAAGCTGTCCCTGAAATGTTTGAATTTCATTTCTTTGACTCTGGAAATACTCACACAGGGACATTAAAATCTTCTGATGAAACCATTTTTTAAGCTGAGAATTCATTGCAAGAATATCTCAGAAGGGGTGAGAAACCCCAGAGAATGTTTTGCACGTTGTCTTTTTCCTTGACGTGGTTGATGACGTGCATTTGAAGTCAGAAGAAAGGGAAACATTCAGTAATTCTGGGTTTTCTTAGGCAATAATGGGTTTTGCAGGTCTGGAGAGAGGATTTTATCTAAGAAGTTAGAGTGTGCATGGATAGATGCTCTGAGCAACATGCAGAGAAAACAATGCATGCAATGAGGTATCCACAATCTACAGTCTGGAGGACGCTTATTTGATCCAGAGTTGACCTTTTGTGACTCACTTTACCTCCCCTCTGTGCTATTAACAAACATATGACCAAGTGGGGAGCGGTAAATGAGTGCATTTCCTGCAAATAAGATTTTAATGAGACTCTCTAGGTGGTCACATACCAACACACGATGATAAAATGTTGATTGTTGATCCCCTCCCTCCCAGGTCAATGTGCTGAAAACAAACCAAATTTAATTTTAGTTTACAAAATCATAATGAAACAGAAAATTAGGTCAAAATAAGTAAGTCTGTCTCTGGTGGCAGTAACAGGGACTTTTGCATAAAACCAAATGACCTCACCGTAGAAGCCATTCTTGCCTGACCTGGTGTTGTGGCAAACACAGCATTTTCTAATCAGCATGCTTCACTGGGTGTGATTTGGCTAACTAACTCTTCTTGGGCTTAAAAATGGGGCACTGAGCTAGGTTAGAGAAAGGGAAAGTTACGTTCCAACTCTCTCTCCAAGGGTATTGGAAGGTTTACATGGAAAAAAGATTTGTTTCCTCCCCACGATATGTTGCTGTTTTGTTTTTTGGTTTCTTTTTGTTTCTTTTTTTAGTTTTATTTTTTGGCCGGGCCACACAGCATGTGGGATGTTAGTTTCCTAACTAGGGACCAGACTCTGTCCCATGCATTGGAAGCACAGAGTTTTAACTGCTGGACTGCCAAGGAAGTCCTTGTTCTTTATTTTTGACTATTGAGGGACAAGCGGGACACAAAGGGCACGGACATGATAAGGAGCTGATGCAGGGACAAGAAGTAGGAAAACAAGTATTTTTCCCCATTGTATCATCTATCATTCTTCAGGCAAACAATCCAAATTCTTATCGCCTTAACTACTATGGACAGCTTTAAAATTCCAAGTGATCCCACTGATTTGGAATTTATCCTGCTGCTTGCAATATCTCTTATTGCTCCCAAGGTTGAAGAAAATGGAAAAGGATGAAAAGAAATATGAAAAAGACAGGATTGAACAATAATATTAGCTAATCTACTTAAAATTTTTATTTATTTTATTTTTTGACTGTGCTGGGTCTTTGTGGGCTACAAGGGCTTTTCTCTAGTTGTGGCAAGTGGCGGCTACTCCCTAGTTGGGTGTGTAGGCTTCTCATTGTGTGGCTTCTCTTGTTGCAGAGCATGGGTTCTAGAGCATTCGGGCTTCAGTAGTTGTAGTTCCCAGCTTCTAGAGCACAGGCTCGGTAGTTGTGGCACACGGGCTTACTTGCTCTGTGGCATGTGGTATCTTCCCAGAGCAGGGATTGAACTCGCATCTCCTGCATTGGCAGGTGGATTCTTTACCACTGAGACGCCAGGGAAGCCCCTAATCTATTTTTTTGATGTTAAATTATTGATTTATTTATTCAACAAATGTGTATTAGACACTATTTTGAGCCTGTAGTAAGGCTGTGGATCCAAGCATGAAATAATGTTAAATCTGTATTTTCAAATGCCTACTTCTGAGTGAGGGAAGCAAAGAGTAGACTAAAAGACAAAATGGTACATAATATAATATCTGATATCATAAATGCCAACATATGAGAGGCTCTGTACCAAGAATTTACTTACCCCAAGAACTCATCTACTCCTCACAACAACTCATGGGGTAGATTCATTGTCTCTATTTTATTCTGAGAAGACAGTTTCAGAGTAGAAGGGACCTTGTCTCATGTAGTCCTAGGTGGGACTGAGCCCAAATCTGCCTGGTCTCATGATCAGCAGACAATTGGATAGATTTGTTTGGCCTCCTCCTGGGTCTATCTACATCTGTTTATCCTGAAAGATGCTTTCCCAAGCTGGTCCTCTCTGAGGTCTCAGAGCACTTCCTGCTTATAAAATTCTCTTGGCAATTAATCATGGACAGCCTCATAAGAGCTACCATCTCCAGTATTTAGATCTGTTATTAAAATATTTTATTTGCATTCAGCTTAATTAAAAGCTTGATCATGGTTAAATTGTCCTTAACCTTGCTGCAAACTCCCTGAGGGTCAGAAACAGTTAAATGATTTTTACTCTTTATGGCCCTCGAAAACCACATCATGCCTCACACACATGAATGCATGCATGCTGAGTCATCTCAGTTGTGTGTGACTCTTTGCAACCCTACAGACTGGTAGCCCACCAGCCTCCTCTGTCCATGGGATTCTCCAGGCAAAAATACTGGAGTGACTTCATGCCCTTCTCCAGGGGATCTTCCCAGCCCAGGGATCGAACCTGTGTCTCTTATCTCTCCTGTATTGGCAGGCGGGTTCTTTACCAGTAGTGCCACCTGGGAATGCCTCATACTCATGGACATTTAGTAAGGAGTTTATTTAATTGAGTCTCTAGAAAACGTGGTCCTAGGAATTCACTAAAGTTAATGCATTGTTATCTCAGTTCATAGAGGAGATTCTTGTTCTCGATTCCTCGGTGCATCTAGGTGGAACATTTGTTCTTTTAAATGTGTAGTCTGCCTTATAATACCTCCTTGGAAGGCAAAATAAACTGGTCCAAAATATTCAGTATAACTAGTACAGTAAGGGTAATCTGGACCCTTACATATCCACACTTATGGAAAAGAATAGAATTGTTAAATTTACCAGTTAAGCTGAGAATTAAAAAATAAAACATGCAAAACAAAACAGGACCTAGGAATATGATTTGCCTTGACAAAATCTTGCTATGGTGGAAACACCCCGGCAAACATTAGACTCAGATAGTGCCTAACTGCAAAGATTGCTAACCAACATCCGGAGCAGCAGGTCATCCTGAGTCTATTTGCATCAGGTCAAGGCTGCTCTTTTAAAAGAGGGTTCACCCTGCAGCCTCACTCACGTAAAATAACATTCCATTTCAACATAAGTTTCTTAAGCAAGAATGCAGTCGGGCAGCAAGTAAATATCTATAAAAAAAAAAAAAAAAAAGGATAGCCTTTATGGATGTGTAAATACTCTGTCCAGCTCTTCCTTACTCAAAATTCACTGGGGCCTAGGAGATTTGAGCAGAGTGATTCTGAAAGGAAATGTTTTCAAAGTACAAACATGTCTTATTCAATAAATGTGATCTTTCTGAATTGTTATATATGCAGATATCTCATAATTGAGACTTTATTACTTTCTCCCTTGTATTTCCATTGTATTAGATAAATGCAAATGTATAATTATATACAATTTATACAGAAAGACATAAAGGAGTTTAATTGGAGTAATAACTTTAGAACATGGGGTAGCTCTCAACTCACTTCCCGCACTTCTTGACATTTTACGAGGTCATTTACAATGACCTCCTCTCTTATTTTGATCACTTGAGAACTGGCAGTTGGAAGAGGTTGTTCTTGGGAGTAGTTTCAACCTCCTTAACATTGAGATGGTAGCTTGGCTCTAGAAAAGAGCCATGTCTACCATGCTTTTGCTATTTGAACTCATATAAACTGGCATCTTTGGGCTGGGCATGTTGCCATGATGAGAAACCAAGCACAGAACTTCTCCGTGTACATCCAGTGTGGGAGGAGTGATCCGGATATGGCTAATGTCTGCATGACACCTCTGAAGACTAAGTAAATTTGACAGTGTTGAAGACTTATGTGCAAAACCAAGACACTTGTTCAAACTAGTAGAATTAAGATGGTAGAAGATTAATAAAAATAAAAAAATAAGAGAGCCAGTGATTAGATGCTCATGATAAAAGTTCAGAGTCAGGAAATTCTTTCACTCATTCATTCAACAAACATTTTTTTATATATGCCAGGCACTTTGCTAGTTTCTTTGAATAGAATGATGAACAACAATCCCTTCTAAGAGTGTTCACATCAGGCTTCCCTTGTGGCTCACTGGTAAAGAATCTGCCTGCCAATTCAGGAAACATGTGTTTGATCCCTAATCTGGGAAGATAATCACATCCCACAGAGCAACTAAGCCTGTGCGCCACAACTGTTAAGCCTGTGCCCCAGAGACTGGGAGCCACAATTACTGAGCCCACATGCCACAACTTCTTAAGTCCATCTTCCCTAGAGCCTGTGCTCCACAAGAGAAGCCATGTCAATGAGAAACCCGCACACTGCACCTAGAGAGTAGTTTCCATTCACCACAGCTAGAGAAAAGCCCATGCAGCAACAAAGACCCAGTACAGTCAAAAATTTAAAAAAAATAAAATTATACTTAAAAAAAAAGTATTCATGGCAGAGAAGTAGAGGCAGATAAGCAACAATTTTTAGGACAGCATATTAGTTTCCTAGGGCTATAAGAGAAATACCATAAATTGGATGGCTTAAACAACAGAAATTTATATTTCACAGTTCTGGAGACTGGAAACCCAAGATCAAGGTGTCTGCAGGTTTGGTTTCTCCTGAGGCCCCTCTCTCTGGCTTGTGGTTGGTGCCTTCTTGCTGTGTCTTCATGCGGCCCTTCTGTGTGCATGCATCCCCGATGTCTCTCCTCTTCTTATAAGGACACCAGTGATGCTGGAAGGGCCTCACCTTAATGGCTTCATTTTAAATTTGTCACCTCTTTAAAGATCTTATCCTTAAATATGGTTACATTGTGAGATACTGGAGGTAGGAACTTCATCATATAAATGTGGAGGGTAACACCAACTTATCCCATAGCAGTCTATTAAAAACTATGGTGGAGCCTGCCCAGGATGCTGGGGAAGCCCCAGGGAGGGTGACAGTCAAAGAAGCCTTATAGAGCATGTGAGGAATAACCAGGCCTTATAAGATATAGAGCAAATAGCCTGAATGCAAACAGTGGACTCTTTGAAACTGAATGTGAATTAAGAACTCATGAATAAATGGTGATGTAATGTACTTTGAGAGCCACATCTTATATTCAGTCTAAAAATTTGGCAATGGTGTATGTTCTTACAAAACAAAAACACAATATAGGGATGTGTATACATAGTAAAGGTATCTAAAGACATTTAATGGGTGTTGGAATGGGATAGAAGCAGAGCATGGCCAACGCGAGGATAGATTGTTCACTGAACAGTGAAGAGACAGAGGCCAGGAGAGGCCCTACCCATCAACCGTTTGACAAATGTCCACTCTTGGGCACCCTGTGAGGGCTTCTTGGGCTAGCAGCAATTCTATATTACAGGCTCTTCTTTTAGGTTCCTGCCACCAGGGACCCCTCTCTGAGGCTCAAACCAATGGGCTCCACACTCTCTTCTTCTGTCTGATCTTTATTGTTTAGCAAATAGACATTTTTTTCCTTAAAGAGGCATTTAGAAGCCAAAAGTTTCTGGATATGCACAGTCTGTGGAACCATGTTGAACTGTCACTGAATTAACAAAGTGGCAGATTGTGGTAGAAAATCAGGGAAATGGGAACTTTCCTGGCTCATGTTTGTGTACTGTCTCTGTGATGCATCACGAAATGTCATCCTCCATTTTCCCAGCTTGGAAACAGTAATAATGACCAGAATTTAAAGCTAAAATAGGATAATTTGTAGGGTTATAGAATATAAGAAAATTGTGGATTGAATCAAACAGTTTATATTCCTCTGAGGAAGATTCAGGTGGATAAAACAATTCATTTGAGTTTGGTTTTGAGGATTAAAAGGGGAAATTCTTTTTTCAGAGACGTTGAAAAATGTCAGCAGTGTGTAATTCAAAGATGTCCACCATATGGATTCTAATGGATCAGCTTTCAGAGAGCAGTGACATCAGAGAGAATTTCTCAACTTCTGAAGCCCTGTGAGCCCAGGAAGCAGGGGAAGATTAAAATGCCCTGAAATTAATTTTCCTGCTTTTATGATTTTTGCCAGTGTTTTCTTTTTAGTATTGATACCCAGTAGTTTCTCAAAGGACCCTTGAAAAAAAGCATCAAATAAGCAAATGACATTGTTCATTTACTTGAATAGCTAGAATACAAATTTCAATTATTGCAGAATTGTGTCAAGTTCAAATAACCAGGATCAAATTTACATATATTCAAGTCAATGAGGGTCTTTATCCAAAAGTATTATAACCTTGAAATGCTTGTTGAAATAAGCTATAAGAGGAAACAGTAGTAAAAACTAGAATTAAAAATATGTGCATATTTTACTTTTTGCCAATTTTGCCTCTGAATTTCTCTGAACTTTTTGATAATTCTGATTTAGTTATCCATTTGTAGCTATTATTATTATATTCATTAGCTTTTTCCACATTCAGTATAATACCACAAAAGTGCAAAGTTCAATTAACTTTTATTTATATGTGAGTTTCAATAACAGTCCCAACAGGAAATTATACATTATCTAGAGAAGGCAATGGCACCCCACTCCAGTACTCTTGCCTGGAAAATCCCATGGATGGAGGAGCCTGGCAGGCTGCAGTCCATGGGGTCGCTAAGAGTCGGACACGATTGAGCGACTTCACTTTCACTTTTCACTTTCATGCATTGGAGAAGGAAATGGCAACCCACTCCAGTGTTCTTGCCTGGAGAATCCCAGGGACGGGGGAGCCTGGTGATCTGCCATCTACGGGGTCGCACAGAGTCAGACACGACTGAAGTGACTTAGCAGCAGCAGTCCATTTAAGTTAGTTGACAAGAGGAAAGCTCAGGCATGAAAAGGGAAGAAGCATTTCCCAATGAAACAAAGTGATAGAGTAGCAGAGATGAGCCTCAATTATGACTCCTGGGCCCTACATTCTAGTACCTTCTCCCTCCCTGCTCTTTTCCCAGAAGATTAGTCCCTCTAGATGTCTGGAACCTTCTCCTGGGCCCTGAGCAACTGAACAGAGGCTGACTTAAGGATGAATGGAAAAGAATCATGAGCAGCATTGAGGTGTGGAAGTCACCACAAACCAAAGCCAAATTCAGATGATTATTGTTTCAATTTTAAGTTGTTTCTTAATTAATTGCATTTCCTTTCTAGTCATTAAAACAGATAATGAACAGTAAAACCAATCTTCCATCTAGATTTTTATACTAGGCTATGGGACAAGGACTATCTTCATTGCTTTCCATCATGTTTACAGATATCATGGACCTTTGCTTGGTCAAAGTGCTATGAGAAAAAGGTTTTCATGGCCAGGGGAAGGCAAGTTTCTTCACTTAAAAAATCATTATCATCTCCAATTACATGCATAAATAATATTGGATATTGTGAGGATACAAAGTTGTATGGTATGGTCTCTGCCCTCATAAAGCTTATAGTAGTAAAAATTTAAAGATTAAAAAAATACATAACTTTTCCACTTATGAAAACATTCCTAGACTGCCAGTTAGTGATAGTTGTGTGTTCTTCTTTTTGTATTTACTGGAAGGAGAAATCTTAATAGTTTAGTGGGAAAAGGCATCATTGGGGTTTTCCGCTGGCATTCTAGAAGGAAGCACGTACTATTTCAGACAATAACGTTCTTCCAGCAAAAAGGAACTAGTCCAGAGCCTAAAAGTGGCTCAAGGCAAAAGTTCCTGAGAGAAAGTAATCTTGGCGAGCCTTTCATGAAATCCTAAGGGACCAGCCTTCCTCGTTGTTTCATAATGCTAGTAAACAAGAGAAAAACAACAAAAGCTTTTTGCTTCCCGCTCTTTTCTGGACTTCCGTTGTGGAGAGCCTATGACTGACAGCTGAAGGCAGCATTAACTCCAAGGCTCTACCCAGGGTTCTCTCTCTCTTTTTTTAGATTTTATTCAAGTATAGTCAATTTACAATGTTGTGTTAGTTTCTTCTGTAGAGCAAAGTGGTTCAGTTATATTCTTTTTTTCATATTCTTTTCCACTATGGTTTGTCAAAGGATATTGAATATAGTTCCATCTGCTGTACAGTAGAATCCACAAATGCCTGCCCACATTAGTTGCTGGGGAATTCAACCTACCCCCAATCTTAGCCCCCACATTCCTCCATGGCATACCCTCCAGCCCCTCTCTTCACTTTCCTCTGGGACACTGGAGGCTTTGGTGTCTCTCAACCAGATCATGCCAATGGTAACCCATCTCCTTCAGGGTTTAGCAACCACCAGTCTCAACTTGGCTGAACAGAAACTTGATTTTCAGTCAGCTCAGCATATTATAAAGGAATAGGAGCAATGAGTGAGAGACCTCTAGAGGTCTATGAGATTCCCTGTTCTATTTATTAACAGAAATAAACTCAGGAAAATAAAGACAAAATTGAGGACATTCAAGAGTAGAGTGGCTTTAAAGAGGGCTTCAGTATGTCAATTTATTTGTTAAGCTTTGTGGCAACTCTGTGCAGAGTTGAGTTATTTGTAACCCTGGAGTTTTAGCTTAGTAATGGATAACTGTAGTTACTTTTAAATGAAAGAATTTGTTGGAATGCTTTGGTTACCTCCTCATGATGATTTAGCATCTTTGTCTCTTTTAGAAAGAAAAGTTCAGATGTGTGCCTCTAACAAAGCCTTTCTTTCACACACATAAAATATAAATAGAACCACTTCACTACAAGCTGAGATCCAGTCTTACAGGGTTTTCTGAGTTTGAAGAAACTGCTTTTGCTCTGTACATAGCTCATGATGAGTGAAGAGGGGAATTTCCTGGAAGCTACATTGTCAAGAACTGACCCAATGCTGGCCTTCCCCACTCAGAGCATCCCCATCGCCCTGCCAGTAGGGCAACAGGAAGCACTGTCCACTCAAAACTCTCCCGCCTGGAGAAACCATCCTGAGGGTTATAGTTGGTGGAGTCAGAGGCAGACTTGTGCGTGTCTTTCCTTTCCTTTGCAGGGTTGATCCCTCATGTTTAAAGTAAGAGACTCTCAAAGTCAGGAAACAAGTCAGACGTCTGAACTCTGTGGTGACGCGGAGGCCCCTGTGAACCGGAAACAGACATCAACAGTATTCCCTTCAAACTCAGTTGGTTCCAAAAGCCTATCTCTGCTGCAAAGGGGGACTGGGCGGTTGACCCAAAGTCTAGCTTGGGCGGAGTCAACCTACAGTTCACCAAGGTCGCTTTTATTTTTTGTTTTTACTGTTTAAAGAGAGACTTGGGTATGTAATGTTGGCACTTTTACAACCGGCTGGTAAAGGGAGAGGAAAGAGGAAAAAGTAAGACTGTTTTTAATTCATCAAACTGCTGCTGATTTCAGAATAATAAACACAAGTCTGTTTCCTTGATTATTTTATAAATAGCAAATATTTGGGTAAAGGAATTTGATAAGTGCACAGACTATAGGAATTGTTTACCAAATGATGCGTCAGTTAAAAAAAACAAACAACAATCCCCCAAAAAAACCCTTGAGTATGTCTGTGAGATTCTTCAGTCTGGTTCCCAAGGTCCTTAGTCATCCTTTCCCTCATCTTTTGAACTTGATCAAAGCAACACGGGGGCCTCTGAGGGGAAAGATTGGTTTCATTATGCAAAAGGCAATAAGGTAGTGCCCTTCCCAGCAGTTAATAGACAGGAATGTTGTAAAATACCGTGTGGTTTTCAAATACCAAGGCGGAAGTCTTCGGGTTTATAACCTTCCTAGTCATCTTGCCTGGCCTCCTGGCTTTCTCGTGCATTGCAACTGATTCCATGCTAATCCAGACTGGTTAGGCCAGAGACCTGCTGCCCCAAGTAGGCCAGACCTCTGCCTGGTGCTAACTAGAATGGCCCCTGGGACCACCAGTCCTGGGCTTTTCCTCCAGACCCCAGCCAAAGTTCTGGAATTTCCACTGTGCTGAATTACTGTAAGAGCTTCCCAACTTAAGTCACTGACCCAAACATGCAGCAAATTGCATTTAAATGAGCAACCCAGGCCTTGAGGAAAAGAGGAGGGAAAATATAAACTGTGGTCACTGCATTCTTCTGATATTTAAAAATTAAAATGGAAATATTTTGTCCATTTGGATTTCTGGGAACTTTAGGATGGGAAAATTCTTCTGAAGTTCTTGTAAGTGGGGTATCCACTTTTTAAAATGAATAATTACCGAGGAAAAAGTAAAGAAATGATGTTTCATTTGTTTGTTGGTTGGTTCCACAAATATTTTTTTGAGCATCTATCGTAGTCAAGGCTGAGACAGATGTTGAACAGGAAGATGAACAGGAAGTTTCTGTTCAGTGGGCTTATCAAGAATGGAAAATACCCACCATTGGATCATGGTTCTTTCAAGGTGAAGATCCTTCTCACTGAGGAAAGGAGAGGAACACACAAAGGAGTCATCCACCTCCAAGCAGTATTATGAGACTCCCATTTTGAAGGTTAGTTCTTCACCCTTGAACCTCTAAAAGTTAGAGGTCATCAAAACCCACCCTTCAATCACGTGTGGGGTTTTTTTTTTTTCTGGTGCTTTCAAAGTCCTTGCATCTCCAGGGACCAGCGTAGCATTGTTTGTGGGAGGGGAGATTTTCCCTTCTTCTGACACATAACATTCCTTGTGAGGAAAGACGACTCCAGTCGAGAGGTAGGGATCCCATAGGCCTTCCAGACAGGATTAGATGGTTTTGGTGTGGTCAGTTTTCTCGGAATGTCTCCTTAATCAAGCTTGTGAAGTTTGTCCCCAATCCTAAATCAAAAAAAATCTGCTGTTAACCACATTTGTCTCAAGGTCTTTGAGTTACTTGATATATCCTTAATCCAAATCACAGGTTGTTCTAGGAGACTCAAGGACTCAGCTTAAATGTGGCACTGGAAGGCAAAAGACTATCTGTCCTGTTAATCACCAGCCCAAGAGAATCAGGAGTTGCAGATGGGATATAAACAGAATGGAAGAGGCTCTCAGGCAATAGTTTTGTTTGCATAATGGAGTCTTTTAACATGATAGGGTCATGTTAAACACAAACTTAATTCATTGGCCCAAGAAAATAGATTGGATTTAGAAAATATTTTTCTTTTGAGTAGCTCAAAAAAAACACACTATAGCATCTAGGAGTGCTTATATTGGAGATTCTTTATGTGAGCCTGACATCATGCTAACTATTTAAGTGGAAGTTAGGACAGATTTCAATCTTTGTAAAACCATGTGATACTTTACTATACCTTTCATTTGAGCATTTGTTCTCCCAGGACTTCTGCAAGGGTGTAGATAATTTATGGCTTCCTTTATGAGTAGAGAAACTGAAATGACTAACCATTAACAGGTTGTATTTTCTCAAAGTTACCCTGTAGGGTAATGAATAGATTTAAGAAAACAATCCAAGACTGCAAATTCTTAGTTTCTTGGCCTTTCCCCTTAGACGTTTATACTTTAGATGATCCTAAATGCAACGCATCAAGAATATAAGAAGTCCTATGTTAAGGATTCCAATGGACTATTACCTCATTACCATCATAGGACACTTTAAAGGGGAATGTGACAGTTACCAGGGGCTTCCCAGGTGGCTCTATTGGTAAAGAACCTTACTCCCAATGCAGGAGATGTAAGAGACGAGGCTTCAGTCCCTGGGTCAGGATGATCCCCTGGAGGAGGGCATGGCAACTGTCTAGTATTATTGCAAGGAGAATCCATTGACAGGGAAGCCTGGCGGGCTACAGTACATAGGGTCGCAAAGAGTCAGACACAACTGAAATGACTTAGCACACACGTGACAGTTACTGTGTATGCACGCGTGCCAATTCTCCAGGCAAGAATACTGGAGTGAGTTGCCACACCACCATCCAGAGGATTTTCCCAACCAAAGGATCAAACTCGTATCTCTTATGTCTCCTGCATCAGCAGGCGAGTTCTTTACCACTTGTGCCACCTGGGAAGCCCCTACTGTGTATTTCGTTCATTCTAATTTAGTACTGCTCTTAAGGTGCAGCAAGAGGGACTCTTACCCTGATCTCTTGGCTTTAGAGGACACCACATGTCACAAACACTCATTTATAAACCAACACATGGGTGCTTAGTGCTGGCATAACCCAGCCTTACCCCCAAACATCTGCCCTGATGATGAACCCTGCTCAGGTCCCAGGGAAACACGGTTACACTCCTCTTGCTCTGTGTCCTCGGGTCAAAAGGACTGTGACCAAATGCCGTGAAGGCTTGTAGGCTGTGCCACCACTCATGTCAGAAATGGGCCTTGGCTTGGGAAGTAGAGAGTATTTGGTAGCAGGAGCTCTTGCTACCTGTGTGCATGCTAAGTTGCTTCAGTCATGTCCAACTCTTTGTAACCTTGTGGACTGTAGCCTGCGAGGCACCTCTGTCCATGGGATTCTCCAGGCAAGAATACTGGAGTGGGTTGCCATGCCCTTCTCCAGGAGATCTTCCCAATCCAGGGATCAAACCCACATCTCTTATGTCTCCTGCATTGGCAGGAGGGTTCTTTACCACTAGTGCCACCTGGAAAGCCCAGGTTCTGGAGATATTCAGTACTAATACTCACCACAGTTGCAGATGGTGGCTGAGGAATATGTTGCAATACTGGAAGCTTTGTATTATTCTGAAACTCATGTGTCAGTAGGGCTAAATGTACCATCAGTGAATCATGATACTGGTTAACATAAATATTAAAGCGTATATTATCCAGATCTCAATTAATATAGTATACTCTATGTGGACCTGTTTGAAAGCTATTATTATCTTATTGGGAGGTCTTGGACAGGTCATAACTTTTCAGGGTATCTATTTCCCCTTTTGGAAAATAAAGGTGTAGGATTAGATGCCCACTAAAGTCTCCTTCAGCTCTAAAAATTTATTTTTAACTTCTACTTATTTATAAATACATATGCTCCTTATAAAACCTAATATAACTTTATATAGAACCTACTATAAACTTCATATAACCTGCTAAAACCCTTACACCTTATATAAAAATGTGAACCCTTCTTGTCTTCATTTTGCCTCTCCATCCCCATTCATTCATCAGGCATTTACAGGGTACTGGATATATGACAGACTCGATGCTCTACATGGAATAAGAACAACACAACAATGACTAAGTCACAGTTTGTGTGCCCAAGCATCTCACAGGCCAGAAAACACATGATTAGATGAACAGACTATAATAAGGTCAGTGCAACGAGAGCTGGACCTGCAGAGCTCTGGGCCCTTTATCTGCCTTGAGGGATGACGAGCTAGAGAAGGATCTCTGGAGAAGGTAGTGTGTGAGTTGAATCTTAAAGGACAAGCAGTACTCAACCAGCCAAGAGATGGGGAAAACATTTTGGGTGGAGAGGGCAGCACAGCAGAGGCACAGGAGTGAAAGGAGCATGGAACACCAGGACGGCAAATGTGTTAGCTGAGGACCCAGTGTGAGGCATAGATAGACAGGGCTGAGTCTGAAGCAGCAGGCAGGCACCGATTCTCTTGGATGGACTTCAGGTGATGGAAAACTCCAAAAGATGATACATAAGAGGATGACATAATAGATTTACATGGTAGTTGGATCATGACCTGACAATAGTCTGGAAGGATAAAGTAGTGGAGATCAGCTTAGAATCAGAGGAATAAGTTGGAAACTAGAGATGTAATCCCTGTGAGAGATCCTGAAGGCCCAGGGTGGGACAATGATAGGACTGATGGAGAAGAGGGGTGGGATTGGGCTCCTATTTTGAAGAATGACATGGATCCATTTAGGTAACAACCAAATTCAGAGTATCCATTCCTGTATTGGTCCATTTGATTCTCCCCATATGAACCACGAGATGAAAATGTTACGGGCTCCGTGTTTACAGATTTGCATCTTTGAGATCATATTTGCCACTGATTTTACAGGATGATGTGCATGTTGAAAGAGGGACACTGATGCCCCGCATTCCAAGAGGCTCGTTCACTGATGCTCATCAGCTTTGGAAGCTGTGAGCAAACCATCTCCAGTCTCACTCAGTCATCCCTTATGCATCTAAAAGTACTTTGTGGAGAGGAAGTATGCACCACTCAACAGGACTCGTGCCATCCACCCTACAGGTTTTCAGTTTTCAATAGAGAGAGTCTCTTCACAGCCAAGGACAGTAAGCCATCACTTCAGTTCAGGCATCTGCAAACTCTGTGAAAATGAGGCAGAAGCAGAGGGTTAGTTTTTCCTTAAAGGCAAAGGCCTTCCAAATTTAGGGGGCAAGGCACAGCAAGTTGGGTGAGATTGCCCTAAATTCTCCAGAACTGAAGACAGTTGATAAGATGTGGCCAGCCAGCATGAAGGGGCTCCTCCAGGGAACTAGCAATTGCCCTAGGAAGCTCCAGGAAGGAGTGAGGCTGCTGTCCCAGTTAGATCTCTGAGATCCAAATGGCATTTCCAGGGGTCTGTGATTTATACAGATTTATATAAGATGGAAAGCACTTTATGACATCTGTTCCTGCAATTACATTTCATAAGAATTACTAGGGATTAGAATGTCACTAGCCTCAGACACTTTGGCACATAGTTTTCTGTAAACAGTTTATACAGAAATAAAGGAGAGAGAAGGATCAGTTGCCAGTTTGTGTTAGCTTTTTCACGGAGGCTCACTACGGCCAGTTCCTTCTGATTTATGTACCAACTGCCTGTAGCCAGCTGCACAACAGCTATCTGACTTCTTAGCACTTTTAAAGTGTTTTTAAAATCAGCCCTAATAAAAGGCTTCCTTTCTGTTATCCATGTCCTTCAGGATGACGAAAATTCCCCACAGAAATTGTACACATTTTTCAAAATCCGTAAATCCTCATGTGACATTTTAATGTCCCAAAGTCAGTGCATAATTAATGTCTCTTGTTATAAGTTAAGGCCTTTCTGGAATGTGTTGACTTTTGAAGTCTCATCAGTGATCGATTTTCTCTCTTATTCAAGAACAGCTTATTATTGGTTTCAATTCCTATTAACCCCAAAATTATGATTAAAATTCTGAAATATTTGGCTTTTTTATAGCCTGAGATGATGCTCAGATTTAGTGATGTGAATCCCCTTTTCCCCCCAACACTGTGGAATTAAAAACCAAATACCACGTTTGAGGAAGAAGGTATATTATAGGGTGAATGTGTTAGAGAAACTGTGATGGGCATAAGAGTTAAATGAACAAACATTATTTAATATTGTTTCTTGACCATATCAGCCTATATATACATGCAAGAATGTTTTCTTTCATTTATTAAAATATTCCGCTAAGAATCTTACTAAAATTCATTATCTTACTAATTTCACTAATTACTAAGAATCCACTTCTGCTATCAAAGTTGGATTTTCTCCCCCCAGAAAGACTTTGTATATTTCATGGATTGCTAGAAGCAAGAGAGAATATCAGCACAGCCAAGTTCTGTGGGCCTCTTTGGCCTCCTTATTTACTCTCCAGACAGCATGTGCTCCCCTGCCCACCTTAGAACATCAAATGGTTCCCACATCCAGGAACAGGTCAAGTCTCTCTGCAGGCTGACACCAAAAGAGGAAAGCCCTCTTCCATGGAGATTCAGACTTTGAATCCGTAGAAGAAAACTTCCTCCGGGTCTGTTGAACATCTAGGACTGAGACAGATTTTGTTCCAGAGGTTTTCTGACTGGAATGGAATATACTCAGAGCTTCTGAGATGGATGCCAAGCAAAGTCCAAATAGCTGTGAGCCAGACAGATGTGGTTGCCACTCTCCTGGAGCCCACTTTTGTGTTTCCAGCTTTGGTCCAACTGAGACACTCTTGTACTAAATTTTAGAATGGAGATACAGAACTATCCAGTGCAATTCCATCTGTGTGAAAAATCTCTATATAAAGGTGAATAAGTACATGTATGCATACACTTGTATATGCTTTAAAACATTCCAAGGACCAGAGTTAAAATACTGTAGGATGAGAAGAGAAGGAAAACATTTTTATTTTCAGTATATTTCTCTCTGTATTCTTTGCTTTAATTCTGTGTATAACTTACAATTTTAAAGAAATCTAGTCTTAAAAACCAAACAAAGAATTAAGGTTTATCTTTATAAGTAAATGTGGAAAAGTATATTGTTGAAAAGCAGTGTATATATTTATCAAAAGAGATTCCATTCTTGTAAAAAAAAAATACAGAGAAATAGATGATAGATAGATAGATAGACAGATAGATAGATAGATAGATAGATAATAGTGTATCAGTGGGGGAAAAATTGAAGATACAAAGCAAATTGCTATAAAAAATTACCTCTGGGGATGTACTGGAAGAGAAGCCCTCTCGTTTTCTATGTTATACATTTCTCTAATATTTGAGTATTTTGCCAGTGAGAATGAATTGATAATCAGAAAAAAATTTTAACAAGAAAAACATTGTGATATGCTTTATGCCAAACAATTCAGCAAATTCTTCCTCATTTAAGTGATAAAAATAACTTAGAGAATTTTTTTCCTTTCTGGTTAAGGTCCATAAGCACAAATATTCACCCAGTATTAGTTTTCCCAAATCCCTCTGGTTCTTTTTGGCGCTTCAAAGTCCTAAATCAGAGAGGATTCCCTAGAACTCTTCTTGTTCAGTCTGGAGCTTGTTCCTCTGTGGGATCCAGATGTGGTCCAACAGGGGACATTTAGATCCTGTGTGGGTTGCTTGACCTTGCTCAGGGTCACTTTCCCACAGCCAGGCCACTGGGAAAGGGTATTTAGTTAGTCTAAGAGCCAACGCCTTTTTCTCCTTAACCCTTTAGCTTGACCTTGTACCCCAAAACCTTTGCCATCTTGTGGGCCTCAGTGAGAGGTAGCAAGCAGATTCAGTTTTTGTTTTACTTTCGGAGCACTCATTTGAAGGTTTTCATTTTGAATTGGCATGAATCTGGGTCTCAGACCCACACACAGCCAGTGACAAGCTGTTGCATGGTAGAGAAGGCCTAGGCAGGCTGGTCTGTACTTTCACTTCCCACCCGGATTCCTGAGCACAAACCAATGGGAGATTGCGTCAGATTCGCCAAGGCAGACCAATTAGACAATCCTGAAATCCCCTGGATGACACAGCATGCATGAAAGCCTGTTTGTACCATCTCACATGGCTAAATTTAGCTGTAGTCTGGCTATTTTATGAAAAAAAAAAAAAAAAAAACTCTTGAAAAGAGGCAAAGAGATCAATCTAAGGATACAAAAAACCTGCCTGGGCTGGTTAGTCTTCACTTATTTTGTAATGCAGACAGAGAAGGAGTTGATTCCAAGCTCAGCCAGTTGCAACAAGAGTCCTTGTTTCCATGAAGTTACTCTGGAGAAGAAAGTGCCTTCTAGGTACTAGGGTGCTGATGTCTGCCAAGCCCACACAAGAAGTAAGCTGGGAACGGTAATTGGTGTTCTGAAAAATAAGTCAGTTATCCAATACCGAGTTACTGACAATGTCCCGTGAGTGTCTGTAAGAGGGCAAATAACAGGCATATGAATAAAATCAAATATCTCCCAAAGGTACATGAATCAATAGCCAAAGCATTAAAAATACCAATGATATCATTCATGTTATGAACAAAGTCTTTGGAACACGTGCATCAGATAGACATTTTAATTCATATGAAAAAATTAGACTTTTAGGGCATGTTGTGGTCTATAAACTATGGAGTTTTCAATATTCTTAGTAGTTGATATCAACAGAAGTAACATTATCCATTCATGACAAATACCACTAAATATCCATTAAATACCACTTGGTATTTTGGAGGATGTTATAGAATCTCTTTTTCATATAAAGAGGCAACAAACTATCTGGATATATTAACCATGCTTTTCTTTTAGAAGGAGTAATCTTCTCCAGGGTGTTTCCAAAGATTTTAATTTACAGAATAGTTTTTCCACTCTTTCTGAACATGAGTCTGGAGAGCTACAATCAAAGATGTACTTAAAACTTTTCACATGTTGGCACCTCAAAGGGCTCCACCTGCTGATTAGTTGATAGATAAAGTCTCAAAAGGGTGGAGAGAAGCATAGATAAGTATTAGGATACATGTGGCAGAATGTCACAGAATGAAGTCCAAAAAGCTTTGGAATACATGGAAATCCAAATTTCCCCGAGAGAAGATTGGTGAACAGAAATGTATACAAGGGGGAAAAAAAGCCCAGCAACAGAAAAATACCCCAGTGCTGTGCTGCTGCTGCTGCTGTGGCTGTGTCACTTCAGTCATGTCCGACTCTGTGCGACCCCATAGATGGCAGCCCACCAGGATCCGCCGTCCCTGGGATTCTCCAGGCAAGAACACTGGAGTGGGTTGCCATTTCCTTCTCCAATGCATGAAAGTGAAAAGTGAAAGGGAAGTCGCTCAGTCGTGTCCGACTCTAGCGACCCCATGGACTGCAGCCTGCCAGGCTCCTCCATCCATGGGATTTTCCAGGCAAGAGTACTGGAGTGGGGTGCCACTGCCTTCTCCACAAGAAGGTGCTGGCCCCAACTGAATACATGTGCACTGAAAGAGAGGATCTTACATTCTAGAACCCATAAAGTCATCTCTAATTTAATTGCAAACAAAGCACTGAAGTGAATTACTTAAACAAGAAGAAAATGGTTACATAAATAAGAAGAAAATGAAGCCTAAAGAGAAGAAAAAGAAATGAGTTAAATAGGAAGTAAAAAACAGTCATATAGAGAATTATCATGATAAACTGGATATAATTGTATACTATGTGTGTACACTGTTTTATGTTAATAATAATAGTATTTGATGTTGGTAACACATAGCACTTTTGTCAACATCTCGTTCTTTAATACACAACTCTAGTAAAGATCAATTTATCATAAAGTACAGATTTTCAGAAATATACCTTTTGTGTCATTCTGATTTGTCTTCTATACCCCAAAGTTTTAACAATCAATGCTTTAGGTTCCATTTGCAATTCAATTGCTTCAGCCATGTCTCTCAAATAAGAAATAGATGGAAACAATTTGAAAATGAATTTGCCAGTTTAAAAAATGCCATAATTCAAAATATGAGGTGAGTCAAAGGGAGGTATTGCTCAGAAAGAAAACAGACATACACACACCCTGAAAAGAAAACTATATCATTAGGCAAGTTCGTTCACTTTCCAACAACAAATGACTCATTCATCGGTTTGTATGCCACATGTGTTACACGCTTTGAATACAAAATGGTATTTACCTTTCAACAAGAAAAGCCCCTAAGGTCTCACATTACCTCAGTTTTCTCTTAAGTTTCCCAGTGTGCTAGACCAGTCTGTTACCCTTCAGAGTAGGTGATCTGCAGAACTTGCATAGACAAGGAATAACAACCATTGATTTTTCTACCTTTTACAAATATCAGCTACTCCTCTTGCCCAAGGCACTTTCTCCTTTCCTTTCACTGGGAGCTAATAAATGGATCGATGGATAAATAGATTGATAGATAAACAATTTTAATGAAATAAAACTGTTGGAGCTTGTAGAGCTGAGTATGAACCAAGTGTTGCCTGAAATTTTAGAAGAAAGATTCTAGAAATATGAGGCAAAGGAAAAGACCAGCAGCATTATCTTTGGGGTCTGCTGGTTGTGTCTTATTAGGGGAGAGATTTATTGATAACTTAAGCATTTTTCTGTCAGAGCTTTTTCCGCAGGAGTGGGGGAAGGGCTTTGTGTCTCCAAATGGTCTGTGTGACCTCACACTCCCCAGCTTCTGGGCCAAAAAATCCTGGATTTTATGTTAAAAATGAATAAGTAAATTTTTAAACTTTTAAAATACAGACAAATAAATCAGTAAAAGAAGCTTCATGTTTATACAGAAATATATATTCATGAAATGAATATCTTGTGAATCAGTGAAACAAATATCCTAATGATTTTTACTAAGGAAATGCTTGCCATAAGCATTCCATTTCAGAACCAAGGAGTCATTTGTTTGTTTGTTTTGTAGAGTGTCTGCCAAATATTTACTGTTTGAGATTAGGAAATGTTAAAGTCTATTCAAAAGTACATAAAGAACATGGTACAGGAGGATTAAAAACTCAAATGAAAACTATCTACATGAGAAAACAAATCTGGCTTTTTAGTTTAAGTTCTGCTGCGATTTAGTATTTGACCTCGGCAAATGTCTTAGCTTCATCTGGGTCTCAGTTTCCTTATTTAAAAGTGGAGATGATAGGACCTTTTGAAGTAACCCAGTCGCATTTTGTGAGGGACGGATGTGTGAAACTACTTTCAAAGAACAAAGCACTGTTTGAATGTTAGCTTCATGAAAAAATATAGTACCTTCTTCTGATTTCCTTCCCTCACAACTGCCGTTAATAAAATTATGGTTAGAGTGAAACTAGCATTACAAGAACATTCCTGATCCACTTCAACTGTGTTTTAAGTAAGGGGTGGTTAATGTCCACAACTCATATTCTACCTAATTTGAACTCTTTTTAATTGAAAGTCGCCTTAACTACATTCCACTGTGTTCCCTCTGACTTATGACAAACTCATACTCATGTTTGGTTAAACAGTTGTTCAGTGAGCATCTCAATCACTGATGTAGTAGAGTATCCTAGTTCTCAGTTGAGTACAGCAGTCAGTTAAAACATCCTGGGAAAATAGTCAATTTAGCCTGTGATTCATGTTGGAATCATGCATTGCTTTCTAGTAAGAGATTCCTTGGAGTTGTGTGTACAGTTTAAAAGCAGACAACTTTTACAAGAACATTTTGCTGATCAAAAATTCCCTTCTTAACTTTCAGAAATTGAATTTGCACAAGAGTGCTTGAATAGCATAGACATTACTGAAGAGTGGCCAAATCCAGGGCAGTCATCTCACATAATTTTTCAACTCTTCAAAGCTGAGATTGGAGATTCCACTACTCTCAAATGTGGTTTTTTGTTCTATTATGATTTATTTTCCTGCCTGCAATTTATCACATTTTACATCCTGGGACTAGAATCACTGACCTCCCCTAAGAGAACATTTTTAATGTTCCTGAGATGCTTGATGTGTCATAAGCAAGCAACAGACTTGAAAACATAGGCACTACAGAGATTCCCAGACCTTCCCTTAAGCTGTTACGAAAGTTTAGGCAAATCATGTGCTGTACTCATGCCTCAGTGTTCTCATCTGCAAAACAGGGAAACAATACTGATCTGTATCACAGGCTGATCTCTAACCTAAGGGGGAAAGTTTGCCAATAGAAAGTACTACTAGATAATTCACTGAAATATTTGATTTAGTGGGGTCAGTTCTAGCATTCTGGCACTTTTACATAGGAGAAGAGTAGTTTTAAAAAAAAATTTTCTTGGAGTATTGTTAGTTTCTACTGTACAGCAAAGTGAATCAACCGTTCATATACGTTCATATACATATATCCCCTCTTCTTTTGGATTTCCTTCCCATTGAGGTCACCGCAGAGCATTGAATAGGGTTCCCTGTGCTATACAGCAGGTTCTCATCAGTTATCTACTTTATACACAGTATCAATAGTGTATATGGATCAACCCCAATCTCCCAATTCATGCCATCCCCACTTTCCTTGGTATCCATGCCAAGGAAAGTTTATTCTCTACATCTGTGTCTATTTCTACTTTGTAAAGATCATCTATACCATTTTTTTCAGATTCTACATGTCTGTGTTAGTATACAATATTTGTTTTTCTCAGAAAAGTAATCTAAAATGGGAAAACATGTCATTTAAACCCTCATAGAGAAGAAAAGCAAGCCTTTTGGTTGTGTTGAGGTGACCAATAACTCTGTCAGGATCAGAAATCAGTCTGCCCATAGGAAATGGCTAACTTTAGAGAGCTGTCCTCTGGCTTTTGTCCTGCACATCACTAACGCCGGCTCCCTAGCACACAGATACTTTTGGTGCCGTTCAGTACCTAAGCAAAACTAATGCATGTGGAGGTTGGGGGTTTTGCCTTAGTAGATGGTGGAACACGTAGGAAATAGAGCCAGGACCGTATTCTGTTTTCCAGTGTCACAAACTTATACGGGTATTTCCTATCAGGTCTCCAAAAGGCAGCTTCTGTAAACCTTGGGGGGAAAAAAGTGTGAATATTTCCTTAGTCATACATTATATGGACCAGCTCCATCATGTCACAAAATTATCACCCAAGCTGGTTTGTGATATACGAAATTTGTGATATACGACAAGGGATCACTGTATTTTACATAAAATTTCAATACACTAGTAAATGATCACTGTACAAAAGAGAGGCAAAGTATGTGTAAGAGGAGCCCTAATAGGAGGGATAAGGCATGGATTCCTCCTTGCCTCTCTTCCTTCATAAGGCTGTGTTAAGGAGCCTTTCCTCTATGTGCCAGCATCCCCTACCCCTTCCCCCACCATCTGTACTTACTGCTTTGCTTGATAGTTTTATTTCCTTTCCTAAACTGGCAGACTCACCATAAAGCCAGCACACAGTGGAGAGGCAAAGCTAGGTCTCCTTTTGCTTCTTTTGCTCTCCTCTTTTATTCATTTGGTAATTTATGCTTTTATCCAAGAGATATTTTTGAGCATCTCCTATGTGCCAGTCACATGAATGATCAGATTTAATCTTTACAACTTCACCATCACTTCCACTTCCACTCTGAAGATAAAGAAATTAGAAGTTAGGTCACTTGCCCAGTTCAGAGAGGGGAAAAAAAAACAAAGGAGGAAACCAGGATTTAAAATTAGATCTTTCTGGCATCAAAGTCAATGCTTTTTTTTTTCTTCTCCATCATGCTATTTCCCAGGCTTACGTAGTTAGACCAGAACAACAACAAAAAAAAAAACAATGGAAATAATGTTTAAAGAAAGTATGTATGGGCTCTTTATCTGAAAGGCGTGGGATGGTAATCCGGAGATACTGTAGAAAGAAGGCTTGGAACTTAGGTGACCAATAAACACTAAATGACGTATGACATGGCACATTGTAAAGTATCTTCCAAACCTTTAGATAACCAGTTTAGCAGGTCAGTTCTGTAAAATGAATAAATACAAAACAAGGCCTTCAAGGATGCAGAGCCTGGGGAGGGGGCACCTGTCAGGTCTAGAAACCAGGACACATTTTTGGGGAAAAGATTTCTGAGTTTAAAAAAAAAAAAAAAAAAAGTGCCCTAAGGCTGATCTCTATAACTGGGAAAGGAGAAGTCAAGACTTACAGGAACAGGTACCAATTAACATTTGGCAGGAAAGCAAAAAAAGCCTCAGGAAAATGCCAAGGATTTCATCAGAATAAACTCGTACAAGAATGTTAAGTTCCAGAGCACCAGATGGCATGTTCCAAGGTACTCAGTATTATAAACAGAGATATCTGATATGGGCATTTCCTCAGAAACAAAGTCATCACAGATTTTTATTTTAGGGTGATAAGTAGAACCAAAGGAAGCTCCACATGGTGCCCATGCTTTGTGAAGACAAGGAGGGGTAGGTCAGCCGAGGAGACCCACTCCTTTCCTTAGCCTGGACCTGTTTTCTTTGCTCTCCTAGAGGCTTACTGGTTAATAGCCAAGCTCAAAAGCATAAATTTTGGTAACTCTTTTAGGAAACACATTTTTCATGTTTCTTTCCAGAAACCATCCCTTTATGAGACTGGAAACTGCCTTCATTTTGTCTGTCAGAGAACAGAGGGTTAAGATTTTCTCTTGGCTAATGGATGGCATCTGTAGAAAGCTTTGGAAGCCTTTCGAGTCTTTTGGAAGAAAACATTAGAGAAATTTACTTTCATTCTTGTTAGTAAATAGGCAACATTTTTCAAGATACTAAAAGCAAGGCATTTGTTTCTCTCCTTTACATACACAAGTCTCTGAATCTTTGTCCCTCCCCCCGCCCATTTCCTTTGCCTCTGCCTTTCCACCCAGCCCTCAGCCTGCGCAAGCCAGGAACATCTTCCTATATCTTCTTTGTTCCTTTCCTTACTTCCACCTCTCGTATTCTTCCATATGGCTCCATATGCTTCAAATAAAAGCCCATTGTCCATCTGACAAGTCACTTAGCTCTGTCTTTCATACTCCTCCTATGAGTCACATCCCCTGGAAGTCCATCTTCCTTTCGGAGTGTCTTTCTTTCTGAAACACTTCAGATCCTGAAATGATGAAGGGAATCACAACAATACCCTATTTTCCCAACTTCTTTGTCACGTAAACACTCTCAGAAAACTTCCTCCCCGAGATTTTCCATCCTTTTCCTTTCATGATGTCTTTGGAGGGACTGGTATACATCTGAAAGAAAGGGATGCTTTGTGATGTTGCGTTGTGCATTTCCTAGCATGCTTGTTGGATTCTTTTCATGTCACTGAGGATGTTATTGTGGCACCCATGATAGAAAAAAGTGAGAATATAGTTTATGAGCAAAAGCACATTTATTTTTTAAAAGGCATTGAAAAGTTCAAGGGGAGACCATCAAATTTCAGAAAACACATGCAGTGAGAAAGATCTAGACCAACTGTCTTCCACAAAGCAGAGACAGAGCCTGCTCTAGCAATGGGGATTGGAATGGGGGAGGTAGAAATGAGGCCAATCTAGGTTTGAAGCCCAGCTTCACCATTTACTAACAAGTTGACCTCTCAAACCCTCAGACTCCTGTTCTGTTAAGTGGAAATGACAATCTAACTCATGGCCTTGCTGTGAGGTTTAAGTGAGAGAGTACATGTGAGTGATTCTGCATACTGACTGCTATAATATACATGTTCCATAAGTGAGAACTGTGATTAGTAGATGCCAAGAGGGACATCTAGAGAGTATATGGATGTTTAGGGAGACAGGCAGCAGCACACCATCCAGTATAAAGTAGCAGTCATTAAAAACAGATAAAGATGTTTCTCCATTCTCTGGGAGGATAACCACCCAGCTGAGAGGAATTGGGGAACAGCAGGTTACTGGGGGTGACATGGGCTCTGAACCCAAGTCAGGGATCCGCAAGTGGGGACCTGGTCTTACAAAGTGGAAGCTCGTACACCAGAACCCAGAGTTGGGATCTTGGCAGGACAAACCTTGAGGATGCTTCCATGCTGAGCTCTCTGTCGAGCTCCTTAGGCCCCTCCTGCCTTAGACCAGGATTGACTTTAAGACCAGGGAGCCCAGGGGTCCACTAAACAGCACCTTTTCTTAAGAAGTCTGATGAAACGCTCCACTTCTTTTCCTCACGTGGTAAATACTCAAACATAGAATTATCGTAAAATGAATCACTGAAAAGGGGCAGTTTGAATTTTTTCCAAGACAGCTGTGTTCAGAAAGCCTCTGTCCTCAGAAGAAAGTTCTCAGGTTTCAATATTGCTTTCTACCCAAGTTCCAGAATCTTCTTTCCTTTATCTTTTTTGCCTGAGCTATCATTCTGCAAGTCCTCCCATGGGATCTGTGTGCTGGTATTAGCCCTGGCCCAAAAGAGTTTTAGGCCGCTGCCTTACATTATGTTTAGATTTAATTCATTAACATTATTCAAACAAATGTAATTTGTTCCCTCAAGTATAATTATGTTTATTAATGTGACAGAGAAACATAACATTTTAAAATTACATATATTTAGTATACCAAGCTTTTAAGAGCTTAGATTTGGTTAAAAATGAACACTAAGTCTTAGTTATTTATTAATCTTTTTATGTTGATATGTGTATAGGTAAATCAAAACAACATTTTTTGAACTATTACACCCTGGAATATACATTGACTTGTATGTTTTGAGTTAATACGCTAATATGAAGTGTTGTAAAGAAGATTTCTTTTGTCATATAGATGCTGTATTTGATGAGCATGTTTTGAAACCTACACAGATTCTTTCCCTGAATGTTCTGAATCCTACAGCAGGCACTCAATCTGTTGGCCCTTGTTACTGTTGTTTTCTTATCCCCAAAGACTATTTCCTACCAGGCCCTTCCTACACACACTGGTCACTCAATGAATACTGTGGACAGACTGACAAAACCTGAACTGTATGTCCACAATGGTTTACTTTTTATTCTGTGTGTCCTTACTGGCAATATTTGGGGGAATTGTCAAGATGACTTTTCCCTCTTAAGGAAAAATAGCTGTTACTTGTAAACCCTGAAAAATGCAAAAAAAAAAAAAAGGCAGATGGTAGGTTAGGACAGGGAAGGAGTGAGGGATGATGTTGGGCAAAGAGGATTCGGTGTCTCTCCATAAGGATGAGTATTGACTGGAGTGGAGGAGTGGTCCCGGCACTCCACAGCTGTCCCCTGAACCATAAAGTAGAACGTTTGTTTGCAGGAAGTGGCTAGTGGAATTTCCCAATTGCAGACAGATAATCTATTAGGTGGGGCAAGTGGGGAGTTACTAATTGCCTCTGGGTTATGACAGAGAGTGTCCATAATCAGGCCATTATTCTGGGGGAAGGCCATCATGGAGGATTCATGTTCCTGAATAAGGCTGAAGAAGTCCAAAAAGAAACTTTAATCCTTAAAAACCCACAGCCTGTAGGGCTGGAATAAATAGAGAAAGAAATGATTCAAAGAGTACAATTCAAAAACAGGTCAACAGCATCCGTAATAATGGAAAGAACAGAAGGTTCCCTCTAGCATGTCTTACCACCATCTATTTTTTATGTCTCTTCATGCTTGGTAGTGAAGGAGAGCAAATCTTAAACTCTTGTGTTAAAAAACAAAATTCAATTGAGTAAATTCAGAGATCTAATTGGCTTTATTAAATGATTCATGAATGGGACAGCAACCCATCTAGCAAAGAGAAAGGTGCTCAGAGGACCTCAACAAAATGGAAGATTTTTAAGACAGAGGATGAAACATGGGAATGAAAAAAATATATATTATTTCAGGCAAAGCTACCTTTCTTTGTTGGAAGGGGAAGGGTCTATTACGTATTTTACCTCACCAGTGTTGATTAGGAAATTCCAAATTGATTGGTTTAAAATTCCACTCCTGGGAGAGGCTGAAAGTGCTGTTAGGTTACTTACTAGTACTTTGGTTTGCTGCCCTGGGACTTAGCACAAGTGACTCCATTTTGAACCTGTTGTTTCTATTTTTACCCCTTGGTACACTCTATTTGTTGAGTGGGAAGTGAAATAGGCTCTAAGTTCTTTTTTATTAATAATTCCACATACTTAAAGAAGGGACTGCATTTGGAGAACTTGCTGATGGTGCTCCAGGGCCCCCAATATCTATGGTACCAGCAGTTGGAGCTCTCCATGGCTTCTGTGTGTAGTACCAACACCAGGAACCCCACTGTACCTCGAGAAAACCTGTGGGAGGCCCTGTCATTGGAAGAAAGTCCTCCCACTGGGGATAGGCTTGGAGGGGTGTTTAAAATACCAAAATGCTGAAGCAGACATGATCAAATGATGAACTTTCTGAAAGAGAGAAGAAAATAAAATATAAAGGAAAATTTATTCTTCTCCAAATAAAGCCACAATAAAACCTGTTTTGGAGGCATCAGGTTTTCATGCCACTGTCCTTTTCCTCAATCTGTTTTATTTGTACAAGTCAAGGGGGAAGACATCCATCCATAGAAGAAGTTTCACAGAGTAAAAAGATGTGTTATAAACTCCCCACAGTCACCTAAACCTGCTTTTGGAATCTAAATGACATGGAATGCAGAGATCTTTGAATACTGATCTCTAGTTCCTAAGTATATCAGCTTCTCCAAAATTTCCTCCCAGGTTAATCTTCTTAGTGGACCCTATTCTGTCTGTGGCACTGAATTTTCACCTGATCCTTTCTCTTTCCTCCTGTGGAAATGAGAGGAATTTCCATCAAAGGAGGAATAATTTTACTCAAGAGCAAAGACCTAAAATAAGACTTTCTGGGGAACCCATTTGCAGATAGGAAGCCTCCTAGAATTCTGACCTTGCTCTCTTTGGCTGTAAAGCTTCCCTCTTGGCATCTTCTAGGAGGGCTTCCTGACTGTTCTTTTGACCCCAGTGACATCAGGCCAGCATGTGTCTGAGAGAAATCTTGTACTTTCCATACCAAGGGACCCAACCTAATTTACTATTTTATGTTTTGCTCCTGAGTTTGCCTCATCTCTTCTTTCTTCTCTTCCATTGTCTCCAGTCCCTTAACCTGTATTCTTGATACCCCAGATTTCACATCTCTACCCTAAACACACTCTTTCCATTCCATGCCATCAATATAACTCTGTGTATAAATGTAACTCAGTAGCCAGTGATAATGAAGCACTTCAGCCTTCTCCCCTCATTTTCCCCATGAGACAACTGAAGTGAAGAACACTGTGGGCTTTGCTTTACAAGAACCAGGAATCCCAAACTACCTCCTTAAAAAATGTTAATACTAGATTGAACCAAAGAATAAGAAAAAGGATCACTCTGTCTAGCTGAGATAAGTTATTCCCCTCAACACGCCCACTGAGGAGATTAAATATATCTGCTTTTTAAAAATCTTAAGCCATCTGACTACATGGCACACTCGTATTTTACAAGGGATGTGAGAAACCCTGTGTCCTCAAGGTTTATATCCTCAGTGTCTTCCAAGCTAAACCAAAGAATCAAGTTTACACGATTTGTATCTGCTAGTCTCATTTGTTCAATCAAGTTCATCTGTGTGCTGCTATATATACTGAGTGAGGGGCTTTATTGCATCTCCCCTCTATTTAGTGATACATTCTATCTCCTATGAACATAACACTTTTGCTTCAGTTATGACCCTTAATTTCAAACTTTCTATTTCCTGAATAGGATGGAAAAAATAACTGGGCAAATCTTGGCCAGTCTTATAAAAATCCACAGATGCTTCTTTGAATAAAACAGTTCATAATAGTTTAAAAGAGGCTTTTCGCTCTTAACTTTTATCTAACAGATGAGGTGGGTGGTGGGGGAGGGAGGAAGTGGATCAATGGCTACAATCAAGTTTTGATCCCAGCTCTAACCCAAGCTCCACCCACAAACACCATCTAAAGCAGGACCATTTGTCAGCACTTCAATCGTGAGCACTGTAATTAAGATTCCACAGTTCACTTCTGGTATCAAACATTGGTTTCAATGGAAATAATTCATAGGGAATCTCCTCTGGGAAGAATGAGGAGGATCCGTTTGGACTCTAGACGCTGAATGCTGGTCTGAGTGCAGTTCCGTGCTGCGGAGTGGAAAGCTTGCAGCAGCCCCCACTGAGAGGGATGGTACACATGTCACCCAGAACCCAGTGCAGCGAAGAACTTAGGCAAGTTAAGAAAGAAAGTGAAGAGGAATGTTTTCCCTTCTGACAATTCTCCAACAACTGTGTCTAACCTGAAAATGTGGCTCCAATCCTTTTCAGAACTATTATTTTCTTTACAGCAAAGTTCTAAAACCTTGGTTTCTTTTGATTTCTGCCCCCCTGGCAGGAAAATGACACATTTGGGGCCAAGGCATTAAAGCATGGTCTCTTGGGAGAAGGGGGAGGACTATTGCTTTCCAGCCCACAAACAGTTGCAGGTGCAAAAAATGTGCACACGAAAAGGGAGGTCTGCTCGAGGCCCCTTTTAAACTTCAGCCTTTTAAGTTCAATAAATCTCTTTGCTCTTCTCTTTGTGGGCCGGGTGCTCAAATGCACATCCCGGTCCTCAATGTGGCCTCCAGAAGGAATCTTCATGTTTGTTGTGAAGTTTTCCGTAATTACATAATCGGTGAAGTCTGTGAGTTTATGTTGAGGTGGCTGAAAAATGCAAGGCTGGGGATTACGGTAACATAATTAGATGGCTTCCTGTAAGAGCCAAGTGATTTTTCCCTGAGCTAGACTCTGATTGGCTGCCTCAGAGGCCTTCCTCTTGATCAGTGAATCACAGTTCAATGGACACTTCTGCTGGCCAACACCCTAAGGTGTTTCACGGTGCTTGCTGGTATTGTGGATGAACTCTGTGTACACACTGCTTCGATTTGATTAAGAAGGCAGGAGCCATGAAACCAGAAGGCTGTGGTTTCTTGCATGCCTTTGTGTCTGTGTGTAACAGAGCCAGTGCTTAGCTTGTCTGGGCCGTGGTACCTTGACTCATTCGGCGGTGTCTAGAAGGCTGGATTCCTTGCCTCTTGGGGTTTTAGGGGCAGGAAGAAAGAGAATTTTGAAAAGGAAGATCACAGCTGAGTTTTAGGTGTGTAATAGAATTTGGTACCTGATATACATCATTTTTTGTGAATTTTTTCCAAGTCAGCTGGACGTTGACGATTACATGTTAAAAACCAAACAGAACCAGAAATAGACTTTTATTTATCCACAGTGTTAGTCTTTTATAATCCCCTTTCCAAAACCTAGCAATCCTCTGAAATGATTATTCATGTGCTCTCTAAACCCTACCCTCTCTCTCTCTGGTGTTCAGTTCTTCTGTATATATGCCATTTTAGTGTTGTTCTGGCAGATGCAGAGACTCTAGGAATTGTTTAAAAGCACAAGCCAAGATGTGATAGAGGCTATATTTTCTAAAGGAAACTTTTACATTGCTACCTTGTTATTTAGCTGGTATCCATGGAAACGTCAACTATCAGTGGTCTCAAACCAAGGGATTAACTATGAAATAAGAAAAGATGACGATGATGGAAATCTCTCCCTTTATTTTGTTCTTTAATAAAGAACTAGACGATCAGATTCCATAACTGATGCCAGAATTTAACAGTTGATTTTTTTAAAAGACGAATGGAAAGACAGGTAAGTCTCAGGTGGAAAGTGTATACATTTAATTTCCAGGGGCGTCAGAACTGGTTCATTTGCCAATAACTATATTCATCAGGCACAAAATTCTTCTCTGGGTGGATGATGGATCAGAGTTTAGATCCTCAAGTGAAACTTTTCCTGAGGTCCCTCTTCAACCTGTTGCTCTGAGAGATTCTCTGGCTCTGCTCTCCTGACCTTTCATTTCCGCTTATATCCTAGTACTCATTCTTTCTGCCCAGTTTGCTCTCAGAGTTATTCTAACTTCATAAATTTATACAGGGAAGCATAATCTCTCTTCTGCTATGTTCCCCAAGAGAAGAAATAGTATAAATCTATTTCTTAAATATTTGAAACAATCTCTCTGGAAGCAAACTCAGCCCTGTGGCTTTTTGAGAACTAACTCATAACACATCCTACTTTTTGAATAGATGTGCTTCTTGATTTTGTCTTTGCCAAATTTGAACTCCAAAGAAATAAAATCATTATGATGTCTAACATAAATACTTGCTCCTCTGCCTTATAAAATGAAAGATGAAAATGAGATTGATTTGGAATTCTTCAAATTTTAGTGATTACAAAATGATTGCAGTAGTCCTTATATTAATCAAACATATGATAAAAGAAACAAAAACTTGACAAATCAAACACAAAATCTAGCAATCCTGGGTTATGTTTAAGTAAAATGTGTTCGCGTAAATAAGATCCAAGTTTAAAAGAGATATACTTGTGGTCATGCACTGACTTGTATAATAATTGTCAATAGAATAATGAGAGAAAGAATACTTTTTTCTAGAAGTTTAAATGTCCTCATCAACTGGTGATATTTATAATATACTTTATGAGTTAAATTAACAATTTGTCAGTGTCCTCACTGTCCATGATATACCCTTACTCTCAGGATAATCAGTGACCAAATTCCTATAAAACTGATTATGTATAAAGACTCAATAGGAGAGAAAAACCACCTTTCTAATATTGTTGTATAATATTATATAATATAAATATATATATATATAATTATGTAATTTTATTATAAAAATTAACCAAGATAATTTAATCTTATTTTATCTGCCTGTTACACAGTAATGTATGGCTATGTGACAAGTTACCCCCAAACTTCGAAACTTAAAACAAGAAACATTTTTTTATCACATAGCTTCTTTGTTCCCCAAAGCTTAGCATGGCTTTACTGAATATCTCTGGCTCAAGGCCTCTCTTAGGGCTACAGTCAAGGTGTTGCCTGGAGCCCCAACTGGGAGAGAATCTCCTCTGAGCTCGCTCATCGGCCGAATTCAGCTTTTTGTGGACTGTTGGACTGGCTGGCTCTTGGCCAGAGACATCACTTCCTTGCTATGTGGGCCTCTCTAATGGGTAGCATACAACATAGCAGCTGGCTTCCCTATGCATAAGCCAGTGAGAGAGTGAGAGAGGCAAGTAAAATGGAAGCCATGTGCTTTTGTATCCTAATCCTGGAAATAATATTGCATCTATTTTGTCATAATTTATTACTTAGGGTTTCCCTTGTAGCTTAGTTTGTAAAGAATCTGCCTGAAATTAAGGAGACCTGGGTTTGATTCCTGGGTCAGAAAGATCCCCTGGAGAAGGAAATGGCAACCCACTCTAGTATTCTTGCCTGGAAAATTCTGTGGAGTAGTGGGCTACAGTCCATGGGGTTGCAGAGTTGGCCATGACTGAGAACAAGGGGGAACTATTAGAAGCAACTCACTACTTACCGTCTGTGCTCAATGGGAAAAAAAAAAGTACATAATAACATGAGTATCAGGCAACATGGATCATTAGGGGCCATCTTAAAGGTCAACTACCATACTTATCCACAGGGATTCCTTCTTCTTCCTTATAATTACCTAAAGGTCCTAGCAATAAACAGAAATTGAGTCTTCTACATACAGATGGCTAATAAACACATGAAAAGTTGCTCAACATCACTCATTATCAGAAAAATACAAATCAAAACCACAATGAGGTTCCATCTCATGCCAGTCAAAATGGCTGCCATCAAAAAGTCTACAAACAATAAATGCTGGAGAGGGTGTGGAGAAAAGGGAACCCTCTTACACTGTTGGTGGGAATGCAAACTACTACAGTCACTATGGAGAACAGTGTGGAGATTCCTTAAAAAACTGGAAACAGAACTGCCATATGACCCAACAATCCCACTCCTGGGCATACACAGTGGGGAAACCAGAATTGAAAGAGATACATGTACCCCAATGTTCATCGCAGCACTGTTTATAATAGCCAGGACATGGAAGCAACCTAGATATCCATCAGCAGATGAATGGATAAGGAAGCTGTGGTACATATACACAATGGAATATTACTCAGCTATTAAAAAAAGAATGCATTTGAATCAGTTCTAATGAGGTGGATGAAACTGGAGCCTATTATACAGAGTGAAATAAGTCAGAAGGAGAAATACCAATACAGTGTATTAACGCATATATGTGGAATTTAGAAAGATGGTAACGACGACCCTATATGCAATACAGCAAAAGAGACACATATGTAAAGAACAGATCTTTGGACTATGGGAGAAGGTGAGGGTGGGATGATTTGAGAGAATAGCATAGAAACATGTATGTTACCATATGGGACATAGATCACCAGTCCAAGTTCGATGCATGAAGCAGGGCACACAAAGCCAGTGCTCCGGGATAACCCAGAGGTGGGAGGGAGGTTCAGGGTGAGGGGACACATGTGCACCCAGGGCTGATTCATGTTGACATATGGCAAAAACCACCACAATATTTTAAAGTAATTAGCTTCCAATTAAAATAATTTAATTAATTTTTAAAAATTCAAAAAATGAAAAAAGAAAATAAATGGAGTCTTCTAGAAGAAATAATACAAAATCTCAGTAAAGGGCAGTACTTTAGCTTTTTGCTGGTTCAGGAGTCTGAATTGTTAGTAGACAATCCTGTCCAATGGTTATGGTATTTCTAAAATCATTGCCCTTAACAATAATTACCTGATATGGGATTAATCTTACAGACACTGGCAAAGATAAGTCATCTATGTCCAAATTAAATGCAAAGGGCATTTGATATTAGTTATCATTGTACTCACTGTCTGTCTTCATATTAATTACCTATCACTATAAAAACACATTGCCCCAAATTTAATGACTTATATAAAACATTTATTTCCTTTTTGCACAGAGTTCTGTGGACTAAGAATGTGGGAGTGGTTTGGCTAGGTTTGGCTAGTGGTTTGGCTAAGAATTTGGAAGTGGTTCTGACTGGTGTCTCTCAGGAGGTTACAATCAAGATGTCAGACAAGGCTGTAGTTATCTAAAAGCTTGACTAGAGGATCCAGATTGATTATGGGACACATGAAATATGTTTCAAATTTGAGTAATGATCCTTGTCTTAGTGTTTTTCCTTGTTGTAGGTGAAATATATATATGATCTCCAGAGTATTATAGTCTATTACACAGGACCTACCTTTTCAAAAGGTTCAAAATATGTTCATCTCCCCAAAAAGGACCAGAATCCCTGTTAGTCATAGAGGTCAAAAAAATTCCCATGATACTGTGATATTTGATCACCAACTGCCAAACCATAGTGAAAATTTGTTGGACCTATATGCTTTTGAACTGTGGTGTTGGAGAAGACTCTTGAGAGTCCCTTGGACTGCAAGGAGATACAACCAGTCCATCCTAAAGGAGATCAGCCCTGGGTGTTCTTTGGAAGGAATGATGCTAAAGCTGAAACTCCAGTACTTTGGCCACCTCATGCGAAGAGTTGACTCATTGGAAAAGACTCTGATGCTGGGAGGGATTGGGGGCAGGAGGAGAAGGGGACGACAGAGGATGAGATGGCTGGATGGCATCACTGAGTCGATGGACGTGAGTCTGAGTGAATTCCGGGAGTTGGTGATGGACAGGGAGGCCTGGCGTGCTGCGATTCATGGGGTCGCGAAGAGTCGGACACGACTGAGCGACTGAACTGAACTGAACTGATGCCCATCTCCTGCTCTCTGTCAGGTCCCCTTTTCACTGCCTCCAGCTTAAAAAAAAAAAAAAAAAAAAAGTGATAGAGAATATGGAGAGGAGAGAGAGACAGTTCTAGGGGTCCAGAACGGGTCTGGACTCAGGTCCTATCTGTAAGGCACAATTCCAAGGAAATAGACAACTTTCAAAGAGGAATAGATACAAGGTACATTTAGTGCAATGGTAAACATTTTAAGTCCCCCATCAATGTGTGATGCCTTCTTGGGCTTTGGGACAAGGTGGGTGAGGATACTAGAAAGATGGAAACATAGGGCTTGGAATCAGAAATTAAGGTGCTGTAATCCATAGAGAATATGCTCTTCTTACACATCTGAGTATGTGGGAATTTACAGGCATGCCTCCTGTGTATTATGGTACAAATTCTTTGTAAATGCAAAGAATTTATTGCCTTTTTTTTTTCCCCCAAATTTAAAGATTTACGGCAACCCAGCAAGGACCAATTCTATTGGTGCCATTTTTCCAAGAGTATTTGGTCACTTCCTATCTCTGTATCACATTTCAATAATTCTCACAATATTTCAAACATTTTCATCATTAGTAATACTTGGTCTAGCAATCTGTGATCACGATCTTTGATATTACTACCATGACTTGCTGAAGGCTCAAATGATGGTTAGCATTTTTTAGTGATGGGTGTTTTTCAATTAAAACATGTGCATTATTTAGACATAATGCTATTGCACACTTAATAGACTAAAGTGTGCTATAAAGATAACTTTTATATGCACTGAGAAACCAAAAATTCATGTGACTTGTTTTATTGCAATATTTACTTTATTGTAGTGTTCTGGAACCAAATCTACAATATCTCTGGGGTTTGTCTGTGTATCTTATGTGTTTGTTTAGTTGACTGTTAGTTACATAAATTTGGCAAAATAATTGCCTATCACATCCTAGAAGGGGAAAAGAGTTCATGTCTCATTATATTACAGGTGAGTGTATTATATAGTTTTGGATCCTAGCTCTGTCACTAAATTAACTGTGTAACTTTGAGAACGTTATTTCACTTTTCTTAAGTCTAAGGTGCATCATATATTTGTAAAAGAATATCCACCTTGTTGGGGTGATGTGACAATAAACTGAGATAGTATCTAAATAGTGTTTAGCAAAGGAACTGCAATGATGTCTATCATATATTAAAGTACAGACATTTTTTAGGACTGAAGAAACTTAATGTTCATGTAGACCAGTTATAATATTCAAATTTTGTGAACAATAAAAAATATCCTTTTCCTTCTGTATATTTATTACTCTTTCAAAAATAATATTTTGGGGAAATTCAGCAATATTTATTATAGAAATGGAAAACAGTAATTCCCCAATTTAAAAATTCTCAATAAAAAATATAGAATAGGAATAAAGTTATGCACCAGAGACTTTTGAACATTAAAAAAGTGTAGGTAAGATGAAAACACAAATAAGTTATTTGACACTGCATATTTTAATTAAGGATTGAACTAAGCTGTATATACTCATATACCCATGCCAGAAAAAGGAGTCTTTTTTTTTTCTAGGTGAATTTACAACCAATATGTCAATGAAATCTAACTTTTTGCTGATAGATGGAAAGCCATATATAATGATGAGGAATGCGCTAAAATCAAGAGCAGTAAATGGCAATTTACTGTATGTGTCCACTGGGAAGAGTGATTATTTCTCACAAGCAGAGGTTAAGCCAGGAACTATTATCATCCATATTTAAGTGGTTTTGCTCTTTTCTTCCACAGCCACCAACTTGATTACATAATGATTTGGCTCACAAGAGACTTGAGCTTGATGGCTCCAAGTTCATTCTCAGTCAAGTTTGTAAATGTCCCTGGTGTTCAGCACAGAAGCGTAGAGATAAGGAAAGGCTCCACTAAGTCCACACCAGAGAGGGATGTGGGGGAGGCATCAGCCTCAAGGAGAGGCAGCAAGTCGCCAGATAGAGGAAGAGTCAGAATGCCTGAATGATAACTACAAGCCAGCCTTCCCCAACATATTGCATCAGTTCAGTTCAGTTCAGTTCAGTCGCTCAGTAGTGTCCGACATTTTGCAACCCCATGAATCGCAGCATGCCAGGCCTCCGTGTCCATCACCAACTCCTGGAGTTCACTCAGACTCACGTCCATCGAGTCAGTGATGCCACCCAGCCATCTCATCCTCTGTCATCCCCTTCTCCTCCTGTCCCCAATCCCTCCCAGCATCAGAGTCTTTTCCAATAAGTCAACTCTTCGCATGAGGTGGCCAAAGTACTGGAGTTTCAGCTTTAGCATCATTCCTTCCAAAGAAATTGCATAGCTGCAGGCAAATTCTAGGCTGTTGAGGAGGAAGAAGGTGCTATAGAAGCCACCCCTTAAGGAAGAATGCTTTGAACTCTCTGACTGCTTAAGGAAAATCCAGGGCTTGCTGGAAGATCCCAGCGGTTTTACATGATTATCAAGGGAAACAGTTCTCTGGTGGGGGCGGAGTTTAGATCGGTTCCAGCATTTCAATGAATACCAGCAGATTAGTCTCCCAGTGGGTGTGATCTCAATAGGTGTTTTAACTGATACTGCTGCTGCTGCTGCTAAGTCACTTCAGTCGCGTCCGACTCTATGTGACCCCATAGACGGCAAATTGATACTGCTAGTGTGCAAGATATAGACAGCTTTTTACCAGGAGCAGAAAGTCTCATCGTAACCTAATATTAAAGAACTCAGGAAAGGTATGCGATAATGTGATTTAAGAGAAATATGTGTATTTGATCTTCGCCCATGGTTCTTGGCTGTCAGCTCCCCAAACCCCTGAAATTTCCTGAATGATAAGAGCAATGGGAGCATCTTTTATTGTAACATTTGGTTTTGACATCAGTTCCTGAAAATGCTCCAGAGATACAGAGGTGAAATGGGTGTCTTGTTATTTCAACAAGCCCCTTTCCACTACATTTGGGTTTGTGTTACTTTTGGAAATGCCCTAAGGATGGAGACTGGGTGCCAGAAGAACCAACCACAAATGGAGGGTTGGAACTTTCAGAACCACCCTCTGATTTCCGGGTAGGGGAGAGGGGGAATGGAGGTTGAATCAATTACCAATGGCCTATGAGTTAATCAGTCATGCCTAAGTAATGAAGCCTCCATAAAACCCCAAAGAGGTGAAAGTTCAGAGGAAGTCTGGGCTGGTGAACATGTGGAGTACAAGGAGAGTGGCATGGCATGCCTGGACAGGGCATGGAAGCTCTGCACCCTCTTCCCACGTGCATCTCTTCCATCTGGCTGGTCCTGAGTCACATCCTTTTACAGTAAACCAGGGATCCAGTAAGTAAAATGTTTTCCCGAGTTCTATGAGCCACTCTTGCAAATTAATTGAGCCCAAAGAACGGGTTGTGGGAACCTCTGATTGATAGCCAGTGGGTCAAGAAGCACAGATGACACCCTGATTTTGCTATTGGCATTTGAAGTAGGAGAAGACAGTGGACAGTCTTGTGGGATTGAGCTCCTAACCTATGGAATCTGATGCCATCTCTGAGTAGTGTCAGGATTGAGTTGAATCGTAAACACCCAGCTGGTATCAGAGAATTGCTTCAAGGTGTGTGGGAACCCCTCCCCCAACACACAGAAACATTGAATAAGAACCTCTTTAGGGTGGTTGTCTGAATGTCTTCTTAATTTTTATTTTTTAATTTACCACTGTAAGTCACAGTTACTGAACTTCTGTATTCAGAAGAATGCATTCACAATGTTTAATGTCAGGTATTTGTTCAGCATTGTAACCTAATTTCCTCTAGTTTCTGAATCAATCCCTGGTATACTGGCTATGAGCATTTTCTTTTCTGAGAAACTGCTCTGTGTCAGTCACTAAAGTAGTTCTTATTTTTAATGCATTGGCTCATGAAATCACTGTGAAAGAGCCATGTGGTGGGCATGTGCCCCATTTTCAGATGAAGAAACTGAAACTCAGAATTTGTCCAAATTCCATAGCCTAGTAAATTAAAGAGAAGAAATTTGTAGCAGATCTTTCTAATTCTCATAAATCCAACTCATATCTCCACAATTGCTGCCTGTCATAGAACAAAAGAAACAAAAGCCTTTGTGTTGAAGAAAATCTATGTTCTCATTTAGAAAAACATTTTGGAGTCACTTCTCATTTTGCCTACTTTTACTTACATCTTGATTAATAAGTAAAAATAGAAAATCTCTCCCCTATCATTAACACACTATGGTTTAACAACACAATGATTTAGGTGCTTCATTTATAACCCATGCCAGTGCCCATGACATGCTATAAATATTTAAAAACTGAATTCTTAAGTTAACCTTAGAACTAATTTCTTAGAAAATAGTTACTCATGGAGAGTTAGTCTCTCACCAGCTTTTCCTATTCATTTCAATTTAGTAGATAAGACCCTAAAATACACTTGGGAAAGAATACAGCTTTCCTTTGTTAGTTGGCATTCTGATACACTGAGAACAGGAGAGGAGATATTTGAAGCACCTGAGGCACTGCAAAATAAATTTTTTAAAATGTACCATTCATCTGTTGATGGATGCTGAGGTTGCTTCCATGTCATAGTTATTTTTCAATAATAACTTTGGAGTTATTATAGTCATAACCTATTAGATCAGATCAGTTGCTCAGTCGTGTCCGACTCTTTGCGACCCCATGAATCGCAGCACGCCAGGCCTCCCTGTCCATCACCAACTCCCGGAGTTCACTCAGACTCACGTCCATCAACTCAGTGATGCCATCCAGCCATCTCATCCTCTGTCGTCCCCTTCTCCTCTTGCCCCCAATCCCTCCCAGCATCAGAGTCTTTTCCAATAAGTCAACTCTTTGCATGAGGTGGCCAAAGTACTGGAGTTTCAGCTTTAGCATCATTCCTTCCAAAGAAATCCCAGGGCTGATCTAGAAATATTATGTTGTACATCTAAAGCTAATATAATATTGTAAGTCAACTATACTTCAATTAAAAAACATACCATATTTATTTAGAACATTTCTAAAAGTTTGATTCATGTGTGAGTACAAATTATTTTTCTATCTAAAATTGCTTGACACACATTATTAAGTGTATGGGATCACAGAGAGTCGGACACAACTGAAGCAACTTAGCAGCAGCAGCAGCATAGCTGATATTCAGCATCTCTAACCTGGTACTAAATAAAATTTTGAAGACAGTTTTGGGTGAAGTAGAAAAGAATAAGTTTATTGCTTTGTGGGGCAAAGAGAGTCACAGAACACTAATGCCCTCAAAACTGTGTGTCCCAAACTGGAAAGCTGTGAGGAGTTTTAGTATAATGGTTCAGAAAGGGAGGCCATGATTGACTCATGGATGATCTTCTGATTGACTGCTGGTGAGGTAACTGGGAGTCAGAATCATCAACTTTCTGGTTCCAACAGGTCTGGGGTCTACATGCTTACAGGCATCAGACAGTTCATTTCTACCACCTGATGGGGATTTCAGTACCTGGATCTGCAAAGCAACTCAAAGATACTGTTAAGTAGTTCTTGAGAAGGAATCAAGGCCCTCCCCAAGCCTACACTATTGGTTTCTTGGTTTTGTAACTGTTCCCCCCTCTACACATGGACATCAAGAGATGGTCAATACTGAAATCAGATTGATTTTATTCTTTGCAGCCAAAGATGGAGAAGTTCTATACAGTCAGCAAAAGCAAGACCAGGAGCTGACTGTGGCTCAGACTATGAACTCCTTATTGGCAAATTCAGACTTAAATTGAAGAAAGTAGCGAAAACCACTAGACCATTCAGAAATGACCTAAATCAAATCCCTTATGATTGTACAGTGGAAGTAACAAATAGATTCAAGGGACTACATCTGATAGACAGAGTGCCTGATGAACTATGGACGGAGATTCGTGACATTGTACAGGAGGCAGAGATCAAGACCATCCCCAAAGAAAAGAAATGCAAAAAGGCAAAATGGTTGTCTGAGGAAGGCTTACAAATAGCTGTGAATAGAAGAGAAGTAAAAGGCAAAGGAGAAAAGGAAAGATATACCCATTTGGATGCAGAGTTCCAAGGAATAGCAAGGAGAGATAAGAAAGCCTTCCTCAGTGATCAATGCAAAGAAATAGAGGAAAACAATAGAATGGGAAAGACTAGAGATCACTTCAAGAAAATTAGAGCTACCAAGGGAACATTTTAAGCAACGATGGGCACAATAAAAGATAGAAATGGTATGGACCTAACAGAAGCAGTTCAGTTCCATTCATCGCTCAGTCGTGTCTGACTCTTTGCGACCCCATGAACTGCAGAATGCCAGGCCTCCCTGTCCATCACCAACTCCCAGAGTCTATCCAAACCGATGTCCATCGAGTCGGTGATGCTATCCAGCCTTCTCATCCTCTGTTGTCCCCTTCTCCTCCTGCCCTCAATCTTCCCTAGCATCAGGGTCTTTTCCAAGGAAACAGAAGCAGAAGATATTAAGAAAAGGTGGCAAGAATACACAGAAGAGCTATACAGAAAAGATCTTTACAACTCAGATAATCATGATTGTTTAACCACTCACCTAGAGTCAGACACCCTGGAATGTGAAATCAAGGGGGCCTTAGGAAGCATCACTATGAACAAAGCTAGTGGAGGTGATGGAATTCCAGTTGAGCTATTTCAAATCCTAAAAGATGATGCTGTAAAAGTGCTGCATTCAAAGTGCCATGCAAATTTGGAAAACTCAACACTGGCCACAGGACTGGAAAAGGTCAGTTTGCATTTCAATCCCAAAGAAAGGCAATGCCAAAGAATGTTCAAACTACCACACAATTGCACTCATCTCACACACTAGCAAAGTAATGCTCAAAATTCTCCAAGCTAGGCTTCAACAGTACATGAACCTAGAACTTCTAGATGTTAAAGCTGGATTTAGGAAAGGCAGAGGAACCAGAGATCAAGTTGCCAACATCTGTTGGATCATAGAAAAAGCAAAAGAGTTCCAGAATATCATCTGCTGCTACTGCTAAGTCTCTTCAGTCGTGTCTGACTCTGTGCGACCCCATAGACGGCAGCCCAACAGGCTCCCCCATCCCTGGGATTCTCCAGGCAAGAACACTGGAGTGGGTTGCCATTTCCTTCTCCAATGCATGAAAGTGAAAAGTGAAAGTGAAGTCGTTCAGTCCTGTCCAACTCTTAGTGACCCCATGGACTATAGCCTACCAGGCTCCTCCATCCATGGGATTTTCCAGGCAAGAGTACTGGAGTGGGGTGCCATTGCATTCTCCGAGAATATCATCTACTTCTGCTTTATTTGCTATGCAAAAGCCTTTATCTGTGTGGACCACAACAAACTCTGGAAAATTGTAAAAGAGATGTGAATACCAGATCACCTGGCCTGTCTCTTGAGAAATCTATATGCAGGTCAGGAAGCAACAGTTAGAATTTGACATGGAACAACAGACTGGTTTCAAATAGGGAAAGGAGTACATCAAGGCTGTATATTGTCACCCTGCTTATTTAACTTATATGCAGAGTACATCATGAGAAATGCTGGGCTGGAAGAAGCACAAGCTGGAATCAAGATTGCCAGGAGAAATATCAATAACCTCAGAGATGCAGATGACACCACCCTTATGGCAAAAAGCAAAAAAGACTAAAGAGCCTGTTGATGAAAGTGAAAGACGAGAGTGAAAAGGTTGGCTTAAAGCTCAAATTCAGAAAACTAAGATCATGGCATCCGGTCCCATCACTTCATGGCAAGTAGATGGGAAAACAGTGGAAAGAGTGAGAGACTTTATTTTTGGGGGCTCCAAAATCACTGCAGATGGTGACTGTGGCCATGAAATTAAAGGACGCTTGCTCCTTGGGAAAAAAGTTATGACCAACCTAGACAGCTTGTTAAAAACAGCAACATTACTTTGTCAACAAAGGTCCATCTAGTCAAAGCTATAGTTTTTCCAGTTAGTCATGTGTGGATGTGAGAGTTGGACTATAAAGAAAGCTGAGCACTGAAGAATTGATGCTTTTGAACTGTGGTGTTGGAGAAGACTCTTGAGAGTCCCTTGGACAGCAAGGACATCCAACCAGTCCATCCTAAAGGAAATCAGTCCTGAATATTCACTGGAAGGACTGATGATGAAGCTAAAACTCCAATACTTTGGCCACCTGATGCAAAGAACTGACTCATTTGAAAAGACCCTGATGCTGGGAAAGATTGAAGGTGGGAGAAGAAGGGGACAACAGAGGATTAGATGGTTGGATGGCATCACTGACTCAACAGACATGAGTTTGAGCAGGATCTGGGAGTTGGTGATGGACAGGGAGGCCTGGCGTGCTGCAGTCCATGGGGTCACGAAGAGTCGGATAGGACTGAGTGAATGAACTGAACTGAACTGAACTGTTCTCCCCCAGTCTCCACATCCCCTCCCTTCCTTGATTAATAATTGTTGGAACCTGCTCGTTACAACTCAGGGAAGGTCATGTAGACTGAACGAAACCTGTTTCCTGCTAACAGGAAAAAGGGGGACATAGACTTTTGTGCCCAGAAGCTTCACAGTGTCCCGCTTGGTTTCAATCTCAGTTTATACATTTGTTTTCTATTATGAAAGAAATCTATTTTTTATTATTTAAAAGTTACTTATTGCTGATATATATGTATACAGTTATGTATATGTGTGTATATAATGTATATATATCATCATCTTCTATATGAATATTACTGAATAATATACTCTTGATAAATATTAAGGTAATTCTTGTTAAAGTGGTTTCTATACATATATGAATATAGTTTGCAAGTCATGAAAATTATCTTGAAGAAGCAGTCCCTGACATCAGAAGCTGGCCTGATCATGTTAGGCAGGCCTTGGGTTTTTGCACTAAATATACATAATTTCACAGAACACCAACATCAGACAAGGCCACACTGTGACCACTGTGTATCCAGGCAAAAATAAGACCACTCTGCAATCATGTCTGAGCAGAGACAAATCATGAACAATAGCCAAGCCACAAAAATATCAGATACATCCCTGTTTTGACCAATATGTGTATTGTTGCACTGTTACTAGCTATAGCTTTAGTCTTGATCTAGTCTCCCATACCTTTGGAAAAGATTTATTAAGGTTTTAATAATTTATTAAGACACTCACAGAGTTATCCCTGCTTCCTGACTGCATCCTCTCCAGAGATAAGCCTTGCTTCCTTAAACCCTCCAAAATCACTTAACACAAGCCAAATTATAAATCCTTCCCAATACTTTGTTACAAAGATACTAAACAAAGCTCTGTTGGCTTAATTCTCCAGCAACCAGCAAGCCTTCTCTCCCTGCAAGAAGTAATAAGCCCACATTGTTTAAAAGTGAATTCCTGGTGGTCTTTGTCTGGAGGACATTGACAGTGTGAAATACAATATTTTTTGTCATATCAATAAACAAGGATATCACAGCCGTCCATGAGTCTGACCCTCCAAATATGAATTTCTGAGCCCACAGGGCACCCAGGAAGAACAATGTTGGCTATCCAGCAGCCACAGTGGGATGTGGAGGAGGGTGAGAAGTTCAGGCAGCAGCCATCCACCACTCCTTATGGTGACCAAGGGACTGCTGCTGCTAAGTCATTTCAGTCGTGTCCGACTCTGTGTGACCCCATAGACGGCAGCCCACCAGGCTCCCCCATCCCTGGGATTCTCCAGGCAAGAACACTGGAGTGGGTTGCCATTTCCTTCCCCAGTGCATGAAAGTGAAAAGTGAAAGTGAAGTCACTCAGTCGTGTCTGACCCTCAGCAACCCCATGGACTGCAGCCTACCAGGCTCCTCCGTCCATGGGATTTTCCAGGCAGGAGTACTGGAGTGGGGTGCCATTGCCTTCTCTGGACCAAGGGACTAAGAGTGTAAAAACCCAAACTGTAGGATGTTGGCCCCAGAGAGCTGAGATACATATGAAAGAAATGATTTCAGTAAGCCCAAACTCTTGTATTTTTCCAAGCATAGAAAATGGCTAAATTTCTTTACTTGAGATATCTGTTTTTCCTTAATTAACAATAATATTTTCATTTTTAGACTACCTATCCCTTGTTGTGAGTTTCTGTATAATCTAACTCCTCCCCACCACCTGCTCAGAATGGTTCTTTCAGGGTCCCCTGAGATGCTGTCTCCTGGGCTTGAAGTCCTAAAAATTCCCCCCAAATAACTCGTAACTCTCAACTTCTAGGTTGTGACTATTTTTTAAGTTGATGATAGTCTCCCATGTCAAGATTTTTTTAGCATTTCTTTTTAATGTCTTCTTACATTGACCAAATTGTAAAAGAACATAGAATAATAATGATGACAACAAAGGGACTAATGTGTTTTACTGTGGAATTAACACTTGGATTTCTTTTAACGTGGATTCCTTTATCAAGTAAGAATAGTTCTGTACTTTGAAAAGAAAGTTTATTTTGAAATTGACACAAAACTTTAATAATATTTGTCTATTACTCAGTTCAGTTCCATCGCTCAGTCGTGTCCAACTCTTTGCAACCCCATGAATCACAGCATGCCAGGCCTCCCTATCAATCACCAACTCCCGGAGTCTACCCAAACCCATGTCCATTGAGTCGGTGGACTCAACCCTCTCGTCCTCTGTCGTCCCTTTCTCCTCCTGCCCTCAATTTTTCCCAGCATCAGGGTCTTCTCAAATGAGTCAGCTCTTCACATCAGGTGGCCAAAGTATTGGAGTTTTAGCTTCAACATCAGTCCTTCCAATGAACACCCAGGACTGATCTCCCTTAGGATGAACTGGTTGGATCTCCTTGCTGTCCAAGGGACTGTCAAGAGTCTTCTCCAACACCACAGTTCAAAAGCACCAATTCTTCAGCTCTCAGCTTTCTTTATAGTCCAACTCTCACCTCCATACATGACTACTAGAAAAACCATAGCCTTGACTAGATGGACCTTTGTTGACAACATAATGTCTCTGCTTTTTAATATACTGTCTGCTGCTGCTAAGTCACTTCAGTCATGTCCAACTCTGTGTGACCACATAGACGGCAGCCCACAAGGCTCCCCCGTCCCTGTGATTCTCCAGGCAAGAACACTGGAGTGGGTTGCCATTTCCATCTCCAATGCATGAAAGTGAAAAGTGTAAGTGAAGTTGATCAGTCCTGTCGGACTCTTAGCGACCTCATGGACTGCAGCCTACCAGAGTCCTCCGTCCATGGGATTTTCCAGGCAGGAGTACTGGAGTGGGGTGCCATTGCCTTCTCCAAATATACTGTCTAGGTTGGTCATAACTTTCCTTCCAAGGAGTAAGTGTCTTTTAATTTCATGGCTTCAATCACCATCTGCAGTGATTTTGGAGCCCCAAAAAATAAAGTCTGCTACTGTTTACACTGTTTCCCCATCTATTGGCCATGAAGTGATGGGACCAATGCCATGATCTTAGTTTTCTGAATGTTGAGCTTTAAGCCAACTTTTTCATTCTCCTCTTTCACTTTCATTAAGAGGCTCTTTAGTTCTTCACTTTCTGCCCTAAGGGTGGTATCATCTGCATCTCTGAGGTTATTGATATTTCTCCCAGCAATCTTGATTCCAGCTTGTGTTTCCTCCAGCCTGGTGTTTCTCATGATGTACTCTGCATATAAGTTATTCCTAGCTTTTCATTTCTGAATTTTGTAATGGAACATTATTTTGTTAGGTTTTCCTCCCACAAATTTCTAGGATAAATCCTTTATAGTTGTGGAAGATTATTTTAATGAATTCCAACTTTAATAAATTATTTAATTTACTTTATCCATGTGACAAATATTCTTTAAGTACTTATGATACCAAGTTCTATCTTAAGTCATGGAGATATTTTTTAAAAAATCACAGGAAGGGAAGTGGCTGTGGCTATGAGTGTAACACAAGAGATACTTTTAATAGAAATTTTCTGCACCTTGACTATGGTGGTGATCATGAATCTGCATGTGATAAAATTGCATGGAATGACACACATACACGTGATGAACACATGTAAAACTGAGGAACTCTGAGTCAGGTTAACAGATTCTATTGATGTCTGTTTTCTGGTTGTGATATTGTACTATGGTTATTCAAGATGTTGTCATTGGGGAAAAGTACATGAGAAATATACAGAATTCCTCTACATTATTTCTTGCAACAGAATGTGACTTTATTATTTTAAATTGAAAAGGTTTAAAAATTATGTAATCTCTGATATGTAGAATACCATCTAATAATATTAATAGAAATAGATTATAAAGAAATAAACACACAAAAAAAATCTATATAATAACTACTATGATGTAGTTAGAGAAAAGTATTGGCACCCATAGGTACATATGATATTGGAATCTAACCTGTACTCAAGGGTCAAGAAAGATCCCCCTGAAGATATAACACTCAAAGCCTGTTATGAAGCTGCAATACTTTGGCCATCTGATGCAAAGTACCAACTTATTGGAAAAGACCCTGATGCTTAGAAAAGATTGAAGACAAAAGGATAAGAGGGCAGCAGAGGATGAGATGGTTAGATAGCATCACTGACTCAATGGACATGAATTTGAGCAAACCCTGAGAGAGAGTGGAGGACAGAGGAGCCTGGTGTGCTGCAGTCCATGGAGTTGCAAGGAATCAGACACGACTTAGTGACTGAACAACAATAAAAGAATGAGTACAAATGAAGATTTTCACCTTTGAGGGAATGGGGTCTTAGCAGAGAATAGTGATTATAAGGAAGATTGACAGAAGGTAATGCTGAAGATTAGTTTGGGACAGGTCATTTATACTTGTGGATTATAGTAATTTTATTATGTTAATCATGCAAAGCCATAAAAATGCTTTAAGCAAGGCAGTAATAATTTCAAATTTACATTTTTACCTATTATTTTGACTTTTAGGTAGAGCAGAGCTTAGTTGGAAAGGATCTTCATAAATAAGCAGAAAAAAGAAGGTTGTGGAAATCCAGGTTAGTGATAGGGTTTTTGGAATTGAGGGAGGAGAGGGCTCTGTGAAGCTGGTGATATGTAAATGGATTCAAGAGATCAAGAGATAACTGGACAGATTTAGTAATGATTTGAATGTGAGATGTTGACATCATAGATTATACCCAGATTTTGACATATATGATTGGGTGATGGAGAAGCAATGTTCCCAGGTAGGTTGAGTGAGAGGAAATGAAGATCAGAAGTGGGGTAGGGGATAGTTTGGTTCAATTTTACATCTAAAATAAGATGCCACCAAGACTTCCAAGTGGAGGTTTCAGGAAGGCAAGTAGATCTTTCCATCTGGAACACAGAAAAAGAAGTACATACCAGGGATAAAAGCTTTTTAAGTTTTTGGCATATAGATAGTATTTAAAGTTAAGATTGACAGTTATGAGCATTGAGAGAGTGAAAAGAGAAAGGAAAAAGTGGCCCAGAGGAAATTCTTGATGAATTTGAACATTTAAAAATCCAGGAGGCTTACTTTATCAAGTGCAGTAGAAAAGCTTTGGTATATATATGGGCTTCCCAGGTGGCACAGTGGTAAAGAATCCGCCTGCCAATGCAGGTGACACGAGAGACACAGGTTCAGCCCCTGGGTCAGGAAGATCCCCTGGAGCCGGAAATGTCAACCAACTCCAGTATTCTTGCTGGGAAAATTCCACGGACAGAGGAGCCTGGCGGGCTGTAGTCTATGGAGTGCAAAGAGTCAGAAGTGACTGATCAACTAACACAGTCGTATTACTGCTAAAAGTCTAGAAAGCTAATTAGTGATCTTTTAAAAAATAATTGAATGAAGCTTGAAATTTCTAATTCAATTCTGAGAATATAAAGAAATACTATGTTACTTAAAAAAAAGGAAATTCACACGTGATACAGTATTAGTAACTAAAGTACAGATTTTGTTCAAATTTCACAAAACTTTGTGCTAGTGTCCATTATTTGCCTTCATATCTTATTCAAGATTCTACATTGTATTTAGTTATACTAAGCAGCTTCAGCTGATGCAACAAATTCTGATAAATTCTCTTTTCATTTTTATTCTGGTACAAATAATTTCAAATTTTCCTTTTAGAAAGGAAAATTATGTCTTCTTAGATATACCCAGGAGAAGGCAATGGCACCCCACTCCAGTACTCTTGCCTGGAAAATCCCATGGATGGAGGAGCCTGGTAGGCTGCAGCCCATGGGGTCACT